>NC_135369.1:145544692-145854871 GCF_049243985.1 Paroedura picta
CGAATGACCAGAAGGCCACAGTTGGAGGAGCGGGGGGAGAGCCTAGACAGCTTCTCACACTCCCACCCTGTTTTTCTGCAGATGGTTGTAATGTTTGGATTATTTCTTGTCACAGTGGTGGAATAAAGGGGCATGAGGGGAAGTTTTTTTTTTTTTTTGGCAGGAACCAGTTTGTGTACTGGGACCCTGGGTTAAAGGGGTCTCTGTAAGAGACTGGCTGATACCTAGCGTGGCCTTACCTGGCTGGGAAGGTCAGGAGCTTGGAGCCAGGAGGAAGGGATGGTTGGAAGAGGTGGATGCCTGGCAACCATTTAACCAGCCTCCTCCCTGAGGAGGGATCAAGGGGCAAGGGACTCACTCTCCCGGCTGAGAGGGAGGGGATCCAGGGCACCCCTTGTACCCATTTTAGCAGCTGGATGGCTGTGTGGGGAAATACTTCCATCTCATGCCAGGCCAACCCTCAGTTTGTTGGTTCAATAAAGCTGTGGCCTTGTTATATGCCAAAATAGATTACTTACCTCTTGAAGGGCCCTATAACACTCTGCCAACCCACAACGTTTTATTCAAGGTATGAGCTTCCATGTGCATACGCACTTCCTCAGATACAATATCATGGGATGAAAATAATCAGTTCAGACTTATAGATGGAGTGAGAGGGCAAATTAACACACAGCATAATGAAAGTGCCCTGGTTCCAGAGATATGTAGGAAAAGAGAGCAATTTGGGTTTGTTTGTATTCACTTGAGATTGAATTGCATGGGAAATGTTTGGCCACAATAAAAATGTAAATGTCTACCTTAAGAGAATTATGGGCAAATAGATAGTTAATTTTGGACAGCAGTTAGCTTAGATCTTGCCCTTTTGCCTCCTTGTTTCCCCAAGCATGGAAGACATAGACATTTGGCTGTCTCTGTCCAGAATATATATATATCATTCTAAACTACTTGCAATATTCTAAACTACAATGCCTTATACTAGTTATAGTTACATACAATCTATTTGTTCAGATCAATTATCCCAAAATAAGATAGAAATTAAAATACAGAGGGCATGAGGCCTTTCTGAGGGTTTGTTTGAGGGTTTGTTAAGAATGCAGCTTAACATATATAGTGAGTTAAGAAACCAGTGTCCCTTTGGTCCCCATTATAGAGAAAGGTGGGGTATAACTGAAGTCAATAAAGAGTTGCTGAAATATAGTTGAAATACAGAATAAATATAGCTGAAGATGGGAGGCAGATAAAAGGTAAGATGGTGAATGGCTGATAAGGAGGTGATGAAGTAAGAAAAGAGGAGGCAACGATCTTAGGAAATTCCTAGACATGTGGGAAGAGGAGGACCAGGACTAAGAGGGGTATAATGCCATATACTTCCTTATGGTCAAATTCCTCTAGGGCAACTTGAGTTGCCAATCTGCAGGTGAGGACTGGAGATCACCTGGAAGAACAACTGGCTTTCCAGATTAAAAGATCTGGAGAAAAATGGCTGTTTAGGAGAGTGGACTTAATGACATTATACTCTGCTGAGGTTGCTTCCTTCCCTAAACTTTGCCCTTCTAGGGCTCCACCCCCAAATCTCCAGGGATTTTCCAACCTTGGTCTGGAAACCTTAACAGGAACTGATCTCTGCAGCTAGGACATCTGTTGTGATTCCAGAGGGCTTCCAGCCCCCATCTGGAGGTTGGGAATCCTTGAAGGAAAGAATAGTGAAAGAATAGTGCAGGTAAAGGGGGGACTTTGGGGGCCTTCAGGAAAGGGAAAGAGGCAAGGAGAAGCACCCCACAAGTACTTGCAGGGGCCTACTTTTCCCTTTATATTTCCAAAAAACACATTTCATTCACTGTCTATAACTAAGCTATTGTATAATGCTTGCAAGTAGAAATGACTATAATATTAATGGTTACAATATATGAGGCAATCTTCTAAATATCCAGGATGGGGAATTCTCTAGAGCACAGCTACTTAAAGTCATGAATTGTATCACACACTAAAACAAATACTTGCACATTTAATCAATTGCAGCCACAAATCATCAGCAGAAGAGAACTAAATTCAAACCTTCTCTGAGGGTACATTTATTACCTACCAAGGTCAGCAGAAAGTAGAAAGGCTTAAAATATAGCATAGATTCCACCATATTTATAAGTAATCTTTGGAATTAAGGCAAATGGAAAGATCTGATACAAGTATCCAATCTCCTGGACTTTTAGAAGCAATGTACAATAACAATAAAAAACTACTGGGTTTTGCTTGGAGTAACAGAAACAAACAAATGTGCTAACTTTATTGACTCTTTTATCTTTAAAGCATCCCTCATGTGAACTTCTTGCTGTCCTCTCTGTTACAATATGAACTATTCATTATATGATAATAGTGGCCATTGAGTCCAAGAGCAGAGCTACATGTATATGTCTCTTCTGACACAGTCCTCCAACCATTCTAATAGTGCTTTTACTCCTGACTTTTCTTCTTTCAGTATAACAGTTTGATTGGCTGGCACTCCAGAAGGCCCTCTGTACCCATAGTTTCAAGTCTTGTCTTATTTTCCTGAGGACCCACTAGCTGAGGCTCTCCCATCCTTTCCCTTCTCTTTCTGAGCTTGTTACTTCCAGGCATCAAGCTAGAAGGCAAACAGAGGACAGTAGGGATGTTTACAGGAAAAAATTGGTACTTTTCAAATCGATTTGGCTGAATCCAAATGACCAGAAGAACTGGTTCAGATTTGGAGATTCAGATTCAGAGATTTGGGCTTGGCTAAATTGATTCAGTGCCATTAAAGCCTATGGCACCATTAAAGTTAATGGGGAATAGTGACTTTTTGTCTACTCCGTGGTCTGCGGGGGGGGGGGGGAGGTGAGGTTTGAGGGAGAGGCACCAAATTTGCAGTATAGCTGTGGGAACCTCTCATCAAAAGAACCCCAAGTTTCAAAAAGATAGGTATAGGGGTCCAATTCTATGGGCACCCAAAGAGTGTACACCTATCTGACCTCCATAGGAAATAATTGCCAAATACATCTGAATTGCCAAATTGCAATTCAGATAAGGCTGATTTGGACCATTTAAAGTGCAGGGATAGGTATTAATTCAGGTAATTTTTGGCTTATCCCAACCAAATTGCCCATCCATAGAAGGTACATGAGCCAAGTATTTGAACTACAGAGTCAATGACATGATCTGAGAAAGTACTTACTAAAATAGAGCCAATCTACTTTTCCTTTCCCCAGCAACACCTGGGACTTTCCCCAGCAACACCTAGGACATGAGGTACAGTTAGAAGGGAGAGCTTGGAGAGATCATTCTCACTTTGCTGGAAGTGTACCACTTGTACCACTTGTGTGAACAAAAGTCCCACTTATATTCGAGAAAGCAGGTGGTAGTTTTAACTGGTTTCCTGTTCTCACAATAAGACCCACGCCCATGTAGGTACTGTGAGCTCCAACATCAGTCTTTGGGAGGCACAGGGTTGGTTGCTAGGAGAAGTGGGTGGGGTAGGAAAGACTAATGCTGGTGAGATCCCTAGCATGTAGTTGGAGCTTGGAGAATTCCATCACACTGAAGAGAAACATAATTTGATTTCTCCAGTCTTAACTCTGAGGGTTAACTGACTATTAAAATATGGCCTATTTTTGCTTCCCTGAAGGAGGCTATATTGCATCTCTTTCATATCCCCTTGCAAACTTGCATTTCTATCATTCTGATTGCTAGTTAGCTCTCTTTGTTTAAGGCACACAAAATCAAAGCAAGAACTAATTTTTATTAAATGGCATTCCTCTAAGAAAATGCACAAATTACTCTTTGATGATGCTCAAATAACCTTATTTTTAAGACTGGATTTCAGTACCTATTTAAATCTAGGCAAAGAAGAGGACAGTTGAACACATGGAATATATAATTTTACGTTTAGAGGTGGGTTTTTAATAGTATACTGTTAGTCCTCCTGTGACTGAGTTGCATTGCACAATATTCTGAATTCTGAGGAGTATAATAAATGGAAACCTGTATAAATATCGATTTGCCTCCATTGAATTTATACTTCTCAACAAGATAAGGTTAATTTTTTTGAAACCATGCATATTCTTAATACTAAGTGGGCTGTGTCCCCATTACAGGGCTTTGAAAGCAGCGTGCAGGGTCTTTTTTGCACAATGTCCTTAGCCATCTGAGTATTTCTGTTCTATTTTCATGGCAGAAGTAGAATAGGAATTCCAAGTGTAGAAAATATGCACTTCTAATTCTATATTACATTCATTGTGCAGCGGTCAGCATCCCACTGCATAGAGGGAACGTCAGTGGGTTGTATGACAGCTTGTTCACACCGTCTTTCCCAGGCTCCCTCCTTGCAATAACTTTCATCCCACCTATAGGCCTCATGATCCTCAACATAACTTTATGGGGTGGTCAAAAGAAATTGTTCCTCCTTTTTTTCAACAGCAGAAAAACTGATCCCACCAAATATTTCTTAAATGTAACTTCACCAAGCCATGCTGTGTCATGCCAAGGGGGCTGACGTAATTTTTGCTGCTTCCTCATGAGAAATGTTTTTTATCTCTGTGCATTTATTGTAAGTACAGTAAGATGGTGCTTTTATGCTGATAAGTTTTAATGGCATATACTAGTGATTCCAGCTTTTAATCTTCTGGGTGTGTTTGTGTATAAATGTATGAGTCTTCCCCTTGTTTCAGACCATCTTGTTTTATATCACCTCCAGCCAGAGTAACCACTGGTGGGTGGGTGCTTAAGAGGGTGGGGGAAGAGAATGATTTTTAATTGATTTTAACTCTGTTTTATTGTAAACCACCTTGAGTCCATTGTGGGGAGGGGAGGGGTGGTAAAGAAATCATATATTTGTGATAATATTTTATTGAGGGGCTGAAGAAAGAAAGAAAGAAAGAAAGAAAGAAAGAAAGAAAGAAAGAAAGAAAGAAAGAAAGAAAGAAAGATTACAGAATTTGGATTATGAAGAAAGAATGAAAAGATCAGATTTTTTTCTGAACAGAATTCCATATACATTGAAAGATTATGGCCAAGGGAAGTTACAGCAGGATATTCAGTGTTCCAGGCAAGGTTGGCTTTTGCTTAATGTGAGCATGGAATGAACTTTAACCTAAAGTACCTTGACAAGTAAGGTTAAAAAAAATAAACAGATTTATTATAAGCATTCTAGTTTGGATATGGATCTTCTTAGATGCTCTGAGGCAGATCCCTGAGAAGTCATTGTTATATAAACAAAACATGAGGAAACATATCAGACCCCCTTGAAAGTATGGCTTGGCAGAAGAAAGGTGTTGTGACCCCAGCATATACTAGTGACAGAGTGAGAGCCAACATATAATGTAGTAGATGAGAATCTTTCGGCAAACCTCTCTGAGGGTTTCTAGGAGGTAAAAATGACATTAAACCCATGTAGACAGTTCTGCAATCGTTGAGGAAGTATAGAATGGAAGTAGGATAAAAGAAATATTAGAAGTTATTTGATAAAATCAAACACTGATGAATTATATGAACTTTGATCAACTCAAACATTGATTATAAAATAAATGGAGACTAAGATTAGCTATTCTCTGTTGACAAAACTGAATAACTGATTTTAGGGAAATTGAATTTTTTAGTTATGTCGGTGTCATTTACGAAGTTCACTATAGTTTGAAAATACTGTTAGTGTAGGCAAAAGTGATTTCTTTTCCTGATGTTGATGCCCCCAGCAGCAAAGCACCATGTATTGTTGCATGTGTTGCTTTCATTTGAACTTAAGCATTGTAGAGATGTCATCTTTTCAGAGACTCAATAAAAAAGTGCCATCAGCAGTGTGTTAACACATAATGCTAATTAAATTGTACCAAATTACTCAGCAGTAGCTCAGACAGATTAAAAAAAAACAGGTAGGAAGCACTAATTACCCGTCCGTGACATATTTTGAAGTCTAATGGGAAATGCATGCGAGATTGAACTTCCATTGCTTCACCTTACCCTTACAGTAGTTGCTTTTTCAGGGGTTAGATAAATCTCATCACTGGAGGGAAGAAAAGATGACAAATGACAATTATTCTAAGGCCTTTCATTCTGGCAGGGAGGTAAAACAAGTAGATCAAATGCCTCTGACTTTTTGCTCATCTCTTGGTACTTTTTAGCTGGGCTAGTTTTCCGCCTGGAGACCTTCCCAATTACTGCTCATATCTGACAGGTCCTCACTATAAGTGTGTCTTTATGTTGGTGTTCCTTAATGTTCTATCATCTAAGGCTTTGCCAGGGAGATATCTTAAGATATGCTCAGATAGAGTATGCAACTGCGGTGCAGGTAGTGAAGACACACATGATCTTTGAATGTAATTGCTTTTCTGAGGCTAGAATTTTTAAAATCACTCCTTTGCTTCAAAATACCAATCACATGGAGATATTGCCTCTTTTATTAGAAGATAATAGCAGGCCTACCAGTCTTTTAGCTGCTAAATTTTGCGTATCTTTAATAGGTTTTCACAGCCATTCAAATGGGACATAACTTTGTCTATTAGCAATCTTCTTAAAACTAATAAGTTGAGAAGATGTGTGAGGCCGATAGACAGATAATTTAACTGGAAACATAAGGGTAAGTTTCTTCCCCCCCCCCCCCCGAGTAAGTTGAAACTGGTTTAAAATAGATATCACTGGCAGTGTTGCATATGTTCAAACTACTTGCATTTTTGACTAATTGGATTTGTAGGGTTTGTTTTTTTTAATGTAACTCCTTCAATGTGGGTTATCTGCCATGGGTCCAATGCTACTAGGATGCAGGTTTGTTGTCGGGTTTTTCCTTGCTTCCACATAGTATTGTGGTAAATTTGCAGATGACCTGAGCTTCTTAGCTTACCTATGAACTTTCTCAAACCTGTTTTGCTGTGAAGCTTTAGGAAATATTGCAGGAAAAAAAGCCCAGATAGCTGCTGCATGGATGAGAAGGATGTTCTGGTTTACACTTGCACATGGCAGCCATTTTCCTTGACACCTCCATAGTGGCTATTAGGTTTTTAAAAATAGCAATGGATTATCATTATACTGATGTAACACTAGAACAACATGTGTAACAATTTCTCTGAATCTCCAACTTACATTTTTTCAAAAATAATATTTCTCTATTGTCTAGTCTCTTCCATTGCAGAGATACGAGGGGAAAGCCTTTTCTCCATGATAGAAGAAACTCAAGACCTTTAAAAAAAAAAAAAAAAGGAACTGAGAACTCAGAGCAGTTGTTTCCTACCCATGGTTCCTCTATATATTTGTGAAACAGCCTGGGGGGTGGGACATGTCCAGCTGTCCAAGTTGGAATAGGGCCAATCAGGGTGCAGCCAGCAACACTAGATGCACCCTGACTGGCTCTACCCTACATCTCCTGCTCTCCCTCCCTGGAAGCTAGCCACGTTCCTCTCAGACATGCCAGAGACAGAGAGAGACACACAGAGCCCTGCCAGGCTGAACATGAGCCTTCCTTCCTTCCTATCACTCCTGCTGTGACGGAGGCAGAGAGAGACAGACAGAGAAAGCTGCCTGAAACTGCACACCAGCCCTCCTTCCCTCCTAAGAACGAGCCCTAATTACCTGCTATGGCTACTGCTGCGAGGCACACCAAGACATGGGGGGAGAGAGAGAGAGAGAGAGAGAGAGAGAGAGATCTGCATCTCCCGGTATTCCCTGGGTCCTAGTGCCCATTGTATTCCTGCTTGCAATGGGCTTTCTTGCTAGTATTGTTATAATACATTGATATTACAGTATTTACTGGCTGATTAAAAATGTTGAAAAAAACCTACTAACTTAGGGGATAGCTACTGCTGTGGGACTGGATAGAGAAACTGCAGAAAAACCTGATTTGAGGTAATGTGGTTTTTCATTGGTAACATCTATTATAGGACGGCATGTGAAACTACATGTCAGAATATTAATATAGATAACAGACTACATTAAATTAGGTGGGTGATAGGTCAGAGGAAAGGATAATATTCCTGTATTTATCCTTCTCTATCTCACTTCCTAAATGCACCCACAGAAAGATCATATTGAGAACAAACATGGGTAGCTAATGGGTAGCTAACCTCAGAAAAGTTTTTTAAAAAACACTGTCCATACAAATTGGAAACACACGGCAATTATTTAGCAAATTATTCATAAGAACAACTGCTAGAAATAACATCTTCAGACTTATCAGATGTATATTTACTAAAAAGCAAGCTCCACTTTGCTCAATGAGGCTTACACTTAATTATTTGTGGGTGTTGGATTACAGCAGTAGTTTCTCATCTCTAAGCGTATGATCTGCAATGCAAAATAAAGTGAAAGGTGCCACTAAAGATCACTGGAAAGACATTATCAACTCACCCTTAGATAACCGGCTGCACAAATGGCTGCCTGCTGAGAATGTCTATTTCCTGGGAAGGAGCAAGCAATTAATGGAAGAGACCCTCCCCGGACAATGAAAAAAAAACCATGTAATTCTGCAATAGCTTTTAGATATTAACCATTTTAAAGATTTTAAAAAGCAAAGCGGTTCCCACTCTTGTACACATATTCAGCCAAATATTTAATAGTATTTGGCTTCTTTCTCCTCTTTAGACCTCCAGTTACATGCCAAGTGAATCAGTGTTGGGTTGACTGGTGGTTGACCAGCCAGCAGCTTGGCGTGAACCTGAACTGTGTTTTGGGGTGTACCCAGGCTGGATTGCTGGGCACTTGGGCTGTCCCCCACCAGAAAATACATTATTTTAGAAACTCCTAAGAGCATATAGAAGAGCCTCTTCTGGCGCAGAGTGTTAAGGCACCAGGCATGCAGTCTGAAAGCTCTGCCCATGAGGCTGGGAGTTCAATCCCAGCAGCCGGCTCAAGGTTGACTCAGCCTTCCATCCTTCCGAGGTCGGTAAAATGAGTATCCAGCTTGCTGGGGGGTAAACGGTAATGACTGGGGAAGGCACTGGCAAACCACCCCGTATTGAGTCTGCCATGAAAACGCTAGAGGGCGTCTCCCCAAGGGTCAGACATGACCCAGTGCTTACACAGGGGATACCTTTACCTTTAAGAGCATATAATCAGAGACTTCTTGGTGAAATCTGTCATTCCTCTCTTACATTACCTCAGTATATGCTAACACTAGTTTCTTACTGGGCCAAGATCAAAAGGAGCTTTGGAGCCATTGCCACCAAAGGAGTGACAAGTGGAGTGGCAGTGAGAGAGACACAGCACATCAGGGTAAAATAAACTACAGGCTTGCTTTAGAGGGTTGTTGTCCATCATACAGTGGGTCATTCTTTCTCCTGCCAGGTAGCTATTTTATCTAATTTCCCCAGACACCCAACTTTAATGAGCGATTAAGGTAAAGGTAAAGGTATCCCCTGTGCAAGCACCCAGTCATGTCTGACCCTTGGGGTGACGCCCTCTAGCGTTTTCATGGCAGACTCAATACGGGGTGGTTTGCCAGTGCCTTCCCCAGTCATTACCGTTTACCCCCCAGCAAGCAAGCTGGGTACTCATTTTACCGACCTCGGAAGGATGGAAGGCTGAGTCAACCTTGAGCCGGCTGCTGGGATTGAACTCCCAGCCTCATGGTCAAAGCTTTCAGACGGCTGCCTTACCACTCTGCGCCACAAGAGGCTCTAATTAGCGATTAAGAGATTCAACTAAAAGGGTTGCAATAATTTTTGTCATAGTAGGAGATGACATTCAAAGGGAAGTGGAGCAGCTTTATTTGTTACAGTCACAGTATTAATTTTTTATAGAATGTATTTAATTAAAAAAAATATGCTGGTTCTGTGTAGGTACCTTATGCAATGATACGACATGCGTCATTCCCATTCAGTATAGAAGGATGTAATCATGGTAATCTATATATTTAATTTACTACACACTCCGTAAAGCAAACAAAACAATTAGTTCAAATGATGAGTTTTTCCCTGATGCTATCTTGGTGCAGAATCCAAAAATATATGATAGATGACCAATGTTCTGCAAATTAATCCATATTGTTGTTGTGTTTCAGTACAACTATGGATGATCTACAGCAGGCTTTCTCTACCAGGGTTTTGTGAAACCCTACAGTTTCTTGATGGCCCTAAAAGGGTTTCCCAAATGGGTAGGAGTTCAATGTTTAACATATTTAAAATTATATATTAACATTAATTATTGGGTGATATGATCATATATAGTCATGTCAACCAACCTGCCCCTCTCAAAATGGCCTGGGGGGTATGGGAAGGGGTGGGAAGGGGAGAATCTCAGGTGGGCATTTATACAACTATGTTTCCCAACCATATTCCACACAAGTGCACCACTTTGGAATTTTTTCAAAGCCTGGAAAATGTTCAGGGGTAAAAAGTTGAGAAAGGCGGATCGATAGTGACAGTAGGAACGGTGAAGCAGGAGAAATGATAATCAATACCTTCCTTTTATACAGAGAGTTACATTAGATGAAATAATTTGCAAGTGGGTGGTTCTACCAACCAGATGGAATAGGGTTAAATAGGGTTGCCAACCTCCAGGTGGAAGCTAAAGATCTCCTGGGATTACTATTAATCTCCAGCTGACAGAGATCAGTGCATCTGGAGAAAATGGCTGTTTTGAAGAGTGGACTCTATGGCATGATGCCCCATCTAAGTGCCTTCTCTACCCAAACCCTTTCTTCTTTCCCCAAAATTTTCATGTACTTCCCAACCTGGAACTGGCAATCCTAGTATTAAAACAGACATGACACTCTGAATTCTGCCTACCAAGCTAAAGGTAAAGGCATCCCCTGTGCAAACACTGGGTCATGTCTGACCCTTGGGGTGACGCCCTCTAGCGTTTTCTTGCCAGACTCAATACAGGGTGGTTTGCAAGTGCCTTCCCCAGTCATTACCATTTACTCCCCAGCAAGCTGGGTACTCATTTTACCGACCTCGGAAGGATGGAAGGCTGAGTCAACCTTGAGCCAGCTGCTGGGATTGAACTCCCAGCCTCATGGGCAGACAGCTTCAGACAGCATTTGCCTACCAAGATACCAAGTGTATATATTTTTAAATAGCAGGATCCTGGTGCACTATTTTCCCAGTTGAAATTATATCATGGAAATGTTATTTGTGCCATTCACACAGATCTACAGGCACTGTATACAGAGATTCTATGTTTCCCTTAATGGGGCAAATCATAGTCCCATTGGATTGTTTTATGTCTGGGAAATGGCACATGGGAAAGACACCGGTGTTGACTCCTACCTGGTGGAATAGCCTGCCTAATGAGATCAAGAAAGTCCTCATGCTTTTATCCTCCCAAAAAGGTATAAAAAGAATTAAGAGTGTATTTTTATAAAGGGAATACTGTGGTAGTAAAATGGAAATGTTCAGTAAAATGAAATTGTTCAAGGGGGCTTTTAAAATAAAAGCTTTTTAAAAGACAGTTTCCCCCTTCTTTGTATTGTTTACTGGATATATTAGACTGTTCTTATTTCTTTATTCTTTAATTTGGTAATGCAGTTTTATTGCAATTTTGTATATATTGTACCGGTCTTTATCATATTTTTTTTTTAATTCTGTAAATTACCCCAAGGCCTGTTATGTATGCTCAGAAGTGTGCGAAGATACTAAATCAGGGTATCAAGTTGGAATAACCAAGCAAAACTTAGGCAGAATGCACCTTTACTGTACAGTTCCCTTGCTGAAATGACTTAAGACATTGAGTATAATCAGAGGCAGCGTGAACTTTTTCTTCCTGAACTATAAATTGACTGTACTCCTACCTTCACTTGTCAGCTTTGCTTACCCACTTCCAGTTGTCACCAGCCTACACAGTGTTTTATGAATCCTGCTCTTTGGCATGCATGCCAGTATGGATGAATAATCCCTTTGATTAACGCAAGTAGTACTCTAAGTAAACACCCATTTCTTAAAATGGCTTTCAGAATAAATAAAAGGACAAGATACTTTGGAAGATCTTCACCTGTTAAGAATTCTCTGCTGATTATGCCTGCATGCTTTTTGTCTATTGTAATTTTACCCTTCATCTGATAATGTAGTTCTTCTGCAAAACATTGACAGACTTCAAACACTTCACTTGGTGCTGATTTAGTCATACCGCATATTTAATTGCAGCTAAAGCTTCTCAGGTTGCCATTGTGTACAACATGTCTCTCCAATGTGACAGTAACATTGCTGAGGAATTCCCATTTTTCATTAGTTAATACATTTTATGGGTGAACAGCCGATTGCCATTCAAATTGATTGTTTCACTTAGAATGTTAAATGGCTGACATCTATTAACGTTTTCTTGCATTCACAATTCAAGCCACGGGGTACAGGCTTCAGAGGAAAGGAAAATGTTCGTAAAGGCATAACTTCTCGTTTATACAAAAGCCAGGAGAGGTTTCCACAAACTTATTGTACTGTTTTGCAATTAACATAGTGGGATCTTGAGTTTTCCCATTGCTCATGGACATACCACCCAAAAGAACGCCAGTAATTTCAGAGGAAGATTTCGGTTAAGATGTTCTATTTATAGCCTTGTACATTTTTGTATACAAGTTGAGGCTAAAGAAACTGCCTGCAGTTATGCATCCTTAACCTTTGTGCAAATTAACAGGGATCTTGTGCACTGGGCACAGCAAACACTTTGCCAGAGACCCAGGAAAGACCACTGTGGCCCAACAGATAAAATAAACACTTTGAGGCTAAAATGTCCATTACGCAAATAGAAGGCACTTCTGTACAAGGCAGAAGTGGTTAATAATTTTTGCTGATCTGTCCCCTCTAGCTACAGCCTGGTACTGCACTGTATGACGTTCTAGACTAGAGGTTCACTGAAATCTTGGGGGGCAACAGAATGCTGTGTTGGAACTGGGGTCAGACAAGCCCGTGGCATAAATACAATACCACATATTTATATCCAAGCTTATTTAAAACACACTGCATAAACACTAGACCAAATGTTACCATTACCAATTACATATGGTCCCCTGTGACTTGGTGAACCTTGGTTTCCTCTCCAGCAGGTGGTCTGGTGCAGGCAGGATTAATCAGGTAGCAGGTGGATCACTTGAAGCCAGATCCATCCCTGTGCTGCACCAATGCTCCTTTGTTTGTATTCAATAAGACTGTGGCCATTTTCTTTCCAGAATAGTGCTGTCTGGTTGTTCCTTATGCATCCTTGCACTCAAAAGTATTTACTTCTGAAGAAATATGCACAACATCAAGCAGCTATTGCTGTGCTATCACTGAATTTAAAAAGCAACTTCCACCTAGTTGCCAGCATTTTCCATCCTGGTTTCTACCCTCTGGAACAAACAAATGGTTCAGAAGCCTCACCGTGGTGTAGTGGTTAGGACTGCAGACTTCTAATCTGGCAAGCCAGGTTTGATTCTGCATTTCCCCACATGCAGCCAGCTGGGTGACCTTGGGCTTGCCACGGCACTGATAAAACAGTTCTGGCCAAGAAGGAATATCAGGGCTTTCTCAGCCTCACCCACCTCGCAGGGTGTCTGTTGTGGGGAGAGGAAAGGGAAGGTGAATGTAAGCCGCTTTGAGACTCCTTTGGGTAGAGAAAAGTGGCATATAAGAACCAAATCTTCTTTTTTGAAAACCCTACAAAGCTATCCTAAAGGAAGCAGCTTTGTATTCAAAGACGAGGAAACTGAATCCATATTTCTAAATCTTAATGGTCTGTTAAGTGCTTCTAGATTCTGATAGTGCCTGATGTGTTATTTGATCTTAAATTAATCTTAATTGAAGTTAAAAAGTTAGTTCTTGGAGATTCTGGATGTGTACACCACTTCTGGTCCTATCCCTTCCTTCTGGAGCCCTCCCTTAAGTCAAATGTCTAGCCATCGCCCAGGAACACTTTGGCCCTGACTCTATGAAATGGTTTGCTTGAAGAAAGGTCCCCATGCAAGTAAGACAAGTTGGTGGTTGTAAACTGCCCTAACCTTCTAGGGAGGGCGGTATATAAATTAAACAATCATCCCCCAATAATGTAGACTGGTTCAGACAGTCTTTTTTCAGATGGTCCCATGGCCTAGACATGAGGATGAATAGTAGTTCATTTCTGTGGAAGACATGAGGATTGGTTGCTGATGCTTTAAAAATCCGTAAGGCTTTTGATTTTATTACCTTTGATGACTTTTTAAATCATTTAAAATTATTTAAAACTAGTAAAAAAGCCCATTGTATCCAGAAGACAATGGGCGCTAGCAGGCAGGGACCAGAGCGAGGGGCAGGCGAGGGACAGAGCAAGGGACAGGCTATCTGAAAGAGGAGGCGGGTGGCGGCTCCTCGGCGTCTCGTGGTTTTTGGCGGGGAGTCCCAGGCGTGGTGCGCTGGGCTGCGGCGGCTCCTCTGCGTTTTATTGATCTTCTGTGGCTGGGGGGGGGGTTCTTTCTGCTGCTTCTCGGAGGCCACGCCCGCGGATCGGGCCGCGCCCGGCCGCGCCCACGGGCTGTGCCCGCGGGCCGCGCCCGCGGATCGGGCCGCACCCGCGAGCCGCGCCCGCGGATCGGGCCGCGCGGGCTCGGCCTGGCCCTGATTCCTTCTCGGTGGCTGGAGTCTTGCCTCGGCTGGAGTCTTGCTGGAGTCTCGGCGGCTGGAGGTTCTCGGCGGCTGGAGTCTTGCCGGGGGCTCCCTCAGGGGCCGGCCTGACGCGTCAGGCCGGGAGCAACTGCGAGCCGCGCTGCGCGAGGCTCGCAGTTACTGGGGCTGGGAATCAGAGGGACCAATCGGCAGGCGCTTCGCGCCTGCCGATTGATCCCTCTGATTGTCTGTCATGAGGAAGGGTCCAATCCGGACCCTTCCTCATCCCGGACACATCCCGCCCCAGAACCCCTTACTATTTTATTTAGTCCGAGGCGCCCGCGGCGCCACGGGCGGTGTACAGATTAGAATGGTGAGTTCATCCATGCAGATTAGTAGAAAATGGGGTCATGTTCAGAAACGTCTTCTGTACACCTGGCGGGTGTGAACCAGGCAGGCAGGCAGGTGGGCACGGAAGGGGGAAGGGGAGCTGCCACTGTACTCCTTCCACCTTCAGGGAAATGGTGCTGCTGATGGGTGAGGAAAGAGGATGAGGAGATGCTGTTACAGCTCTGCTCAGCCGCTATGTGAGCTGGCAGATGGAGGGGGTGGTGGTGCAGTCAGGCAGGATGGTTGGTGCATGGCTGGCCTGTCAAGCAGGGGGGATAGGATTATCCTTTTGTGACTCTCATGGGTCCCTAGTTTATTTTTGACTTGACTGCAAAGCTTATGCAACTTGGTCACGCCTGGCAGCAGCCATCAAACAACTCACCTGACCTACAACTCATCAGTTTTGCAACATGATAGGACTTTTCCTAGGGAGAGGCTCCCAGAGGAGAAAAAGCTGAGAGCCAGTGGTTAGGATGTCAGAGTATGATCTGGAAGACATTTGCTTGAACCTTGCTGTGGAGCTTGCTGGGAAATCTTAGGCCAGTCATTCTCTCTCAGCCTGATATACCTCACAGAGTCATTGTAAGAATAAAATGGAGCAGAGGGAAATTATGTGAGCAGCTTTTGGGTCCCCATTGGTGAGAGATGTTAGGTATAATAATATAACGTTGGGCGGAGCAGATGAAAGGTAACTTGATTATTAAGAAGTACATAAGGAAGCAGGGAAATGGGAGGATATGGGAGGAGTCAGGGAAAAGGAAAGAGAAAGTACTGTGAGGAGTAGGGACACAGGGGAGAAGCATGAGCCCCAGTGTTCCTTGAGGGTTCCCTATTTGTATATAAATAACATTAAACGTAGTATGTAAGTTTGCATTTATTTATTTCACTCTTGTAAGCTTTCCTAGCTTTGATAGAATGGCTGAGTTGACCTTCCCTTTCTTGCTCATTAGAAATTAAATGTAACACAGTCATGAAGATAAACATTCTACTAGGAATTTTAACACAGATCTCCCCCTTACATAACACAACATAGGCTGTCAACGTGTATTCCAACAATTTATATTTCTAGATCGCAGTCGATATTATCATTCTCACTATATCCCAGACCTTTAATAGTCACTCATACAGGAAGTAGGGTTTCCAATACTGTGCAGAACCCATCTGAGTCTCTATAACGGCAATGCCGTCTATGCATTTTATTTGCTGTGCAGTCTTCACAAAGGCCAAGAGTTTCCTGCTCATTACAATATTATCACGTATTCTTGCTTTCAACCAGCCCAGTGGATATTTAGTCAACTGCTCCTCTTTCTCTGATCTTGCACAGACGTTTGACCCTGTGTAACATCACTGATTTCATCTGCGAAGAGGGACCCTATCAGCATATCTATAAATAGGGTACATGCTGGCCAGACAAGACTAGACTTACTCTCAGATGTACATTGGAAATTGTTAGACGGAAGGGGACAGTGAAGAAAGACTAGAGAAATGCACAGGTTTTTAAAAGCAGTGATTACAAATAGTTTTACCACTGCTCCCCTATCATTTCCTAGTCAATGCCTCAAACTAAATGGCAGCAGTAGTTGTTGGAGAATAGAGATGGATTTTCTGTGAAATATCAGATTATTATTGGTCCATCAGAGATAAAAGCCTCAATTACAGCCTCTTTCCAAGTGGCTCTACCGATTAATAAAAATAAAAAAAAGATGACTAATGGAATACTATTCATACTTACCTGGGAGAAAACCCTACTGAATGAATACAGTGAGACTAAGGGAATAGCACAGGATTATGTCACATAACTCTTTGTTGTCAGCTCAGAGGAACAGGAAGGTGAGGAAGATCCATCTCTGCAAACTTCTTGCACTGACTAACAATTTATACAATCAAACCCAAAGGTATATATGAAAACCAGTGAGATCTGAAGAAATCTTTAATGAAGACTGAAAATTCTCTAGTCCTTCTATGTATTCACACACATATATCATTACACACAATTATGTGTCAGATTGTTGTGATATGAGCAGGGAAATACTGCAAGAACTATGCCAAGGAAGGATCAGGTTGCTATTTTAAAATGCATGACTACAATTTTCAGATCAGACAAACTGAAATATAGAAGAAATTCTTCTGATAGACTACATTGGCCATCAGGGCCAATGAAGGTCAACTGGACCCCTCTGTGGGATCAGGTCCCTGCATTAACATCTGGGCACCCTGCCTACTGTGGCTATTTCAGGGGGAGGTAGAGAGTTCTGCAATTCTTGTTGCACTATTGGGGGTATTGTTATTATGGGGGTCTCTGGGGGTTTTATGGCTTTATTTGTAAGCTGCCACAAGTCCTTAGAGAGATGAAGTAGAAATCTAATAATGAATTTTAAAAAGTAATAAAACACTTGGTTTGCTTTTGTGAGAGATCTGGCTGCCTTCTTCATAAGAATTATCAGCAGGTGAATTTAAAATTCAGAAAGACAACAGATAATTTAATTTGTGATGATATGGTGGATAAACCAGGAATAAAAATAAAATAAAGGAATGGCAAACTGTTAAGAAAGAATAAAAGAATATACCTTGGTTAATTTATTAT
The DNA here is from genome assembly GCF_049243985.1 of Paroedura picta. NCBI lineage: Eukaryota > Metazoa > Chordata > Lepidosauria > Squamata > Gekkonidae > Paroedura > Paroedura picta. The sequence continues at coordinate 145,562,147 of NC_135369.1, forward strand.
CATACAGTGTCAAAATTGAAGGAACAACTTAAGAAAGAAGTTGGACATTTAAGAGGTAAAAAGGTTACAAACAATTGATCACTGGTGGTAGGAAACCTTTGTTAGGTGAAATTTATAAATTGTTACAGCAATATAACTCAGAAAAAGAGCAAGAAAAAGAGCATGGGCTCAAAAATTGGAGTGAGCATAAGTTTAGACCAGTGGGAGGTTTTGTGGATTAATGAGTTGAAATGTCAAATGTTAAAAGAAAATTAGTACAAAATGTTCTTTAGTTAGTATATCACAGCTTAAGATACAGCAATAATTAATAAAAGTTATAATAATAAATGTTGGATATGTAAAAATATAAATGTATCATTCTACCATATGTGGTGAACCTGTCAAAAGGCAAGGAAATAATGGGTTATGATTGATGATGAAATGCAAAATATATTGGAAGTTAAATTTGTGTTAGATCCAAAGCATATGTTATTAAATATGGTACAAGATTAATGTTATTTATTTATTTTTAGATTTATATACCGCCGCTCCCCAACAGGTCTTGCGGCGGTTTACATAATAAAATATTAAAAATACAATAAAACCCCCAAAATTTACCCAATTAACAGTAAAAAAACAATATAACAGGCAGTAGTGGACAACCTCTATAATCTATTCTAATCCCATCTTGTTCAGCCTGAGGCCCTACCATCCCTCCAGTGAGAGAGGGAGTTGGTCTGATCCAAGTTAGAAATCAGGGACTCTGCCCTGGCCTCAACCATACGCCTGGTGGAAGAGCTCCGTCTTGTTAAAATGTACAAAGAACTTATAAAATATATGGTAACAGTTTCTAGAAGAAGAAGAGTTGGTTGTTATATGCTGCTTTTCTCTACCCAAAGGAGTCTCAAAGTGGCTTACAGTCACCTTCCCATTCCTCTCACCAGAACAGACACCCTGTGAGGTGGGTGAGGCTGAGAAAGCCCTGATATTTCTGCTTGGTCAGAACAGCTTTATCAGTGCTGTGGCAAGCCCAAGGTCACTTAGCTGGCTACATGTAGGGGAGCAGGGAATCAAGCCCCTAGGATCCTTTATTTATCAAGTTGGAAAAAAAGATTAATCATCAAACATTATGGACTAGCTAAACAAATTTACAGAATATGGGACAATAGTAAAACGTTCCTATTTAATTCACTATATAGAACAACAGACTGAAAGCTGATTTCAATCAAAGGGTTAATATAATATTTGCTCTGTAACTTTTAGAGGGTGTAAAAAATCAGAGTATGAACTTTGAAATCTCTGTTCTATGAAATGCTGGGGTTGTTCTATGAACAATAACTGTAGTGTATAATTTCTTTTTTGTTCTTTTCTGTATATTTTTTTTCAGACCTGCCCCCAACCTGGTGGGATGAGCTGCAAGAAGAACTGAAGGCCCTTCAGAAGTTTTCACAGTTCTGAAGGGCCTGCAAAATTGAGTTCTTCTGCCAGGCATTTGATTGTGGCCAGAATATCATCAAGCTAGCCCATTCCCTGGAATGAATGAAAGTCATATTTGCTAGTGGTTATGGATTCCTAGGCATTTTATAAGCACTTTATATTTTTAACTATTAACTGTGTTAATTGCTTGTTTCAAATGCTACTGTTTTATTTGTAAACCTGCATGTTGTAAATTGTCCTGAGCTGGTATTTAAAGAATGAATGAATGAATGAATGAATACAATTTTTAAAAGAGTTATCTGCAGTTGCTTGCTCTGTCAATTTCACAGCATACCCTGTTTACACTTGAGGAACACTACTGTTAACACTGAAAATAGAAGAAAGATTTGACCCCCTCCTCCAAGCTGGAATTCCCTCAAGTTTTATTGAAATTAGGTTGAATGTAAATTGTAGATTTTTTAAATACTTAATGAATTCTTTTAAGATGCTATATTCCACCCTGTGCTGTTAGTAAGGGTGGGGAAAAAGAATAAAGAAGAAGAGAAGAAAAAGATGATGATTGGTTGATAATTATAGGTCAAAAGACTTAATAAATTGTAGGGCTGCTGCTGGAAACTTCTTCCATATGCTTAAGGCACCTTGTAGTAAACCCTGGGGACAATAAACCCTGTATTTTGCTTCCCACATAGTTTGACCGGATTGAAAAGTAAGTACAAATGCTAACTTTGTACATACGACATGACGACTGCTAATGAAGGTTAAAGTAGAAAGTGCCAAATCAGGATTACCGCTGTAGGTGGCAATGACAGAAGTCTGGTGATTACGCAAGTCTGATAACATCTTAAAAGATATTATATTAGGACTTTTTGAGACATCCTGTTTGTCTTTGTCCATCATGTTGGTGAAGAAATTTATTCTAGTCTGCTGAAGAATGAGTATCCATAATCTTTACAAAACAACATCAGAAACCCAGCCTCTCCCAGGTGCAACTTCAAAGAAACGGATGGAAACCAAGGGCTTTCTCCTAAACAATAAAACTTTCTACATCTCTTCAAGTGTTTTAAGCATGAAAAGAAAAAATCATATGGAAACTGGATGAATCTTCAGTAGGCAGAGTCAGATGCTCAAATGGATTCTTTAAATGAAAGGTGATGTGTCATTTCATAAATTAAAATGCATGAGTTTTAAACAATTTTTAGAAAGATCAAACAAGTGTTCCAAGTTGGATGATGCAGCCATGGGTCCAACCCGGATTATTCCCTTGAGCATTACTGCCATCCCCTGACCATTCCAAGCTTTATATCAGACTAGAATTAAAGCTTGTTGTAGCTGATACAATGGATGCTAGCAGGGGGGTGGGTGGGGTGAAAATTGCAAAGAGAGAGCCCAGATTCAAAACAATGCGATTTTCTGAATATATTCAGGATTAGTAGCAGTCTGAGATATCGCACAATAAAGGTAGGGTCACTCCGGATCAATCCTTCTTGCTGCAGAAGGAAAATTTAAATCACCCAAAATCCAAACGGAAATCGAATTCTGTGTAGAGGGCAGGGACTGAATCGATCTGGGGTTGGAATAAAAGCTCCATGCAGTTTACACCTAGATTAGGGGTATGTGGGGAAGAACTCTGTGGATGGCCTCTCCCTCCCCCCAGGACCTGGAAAGGCTGCAGGCTGGAGGACCCTGGGAAGGGAACTGACCGTTAAGGGCAGTTCTCACACAGCAGGGATCTGCAGTTTCTGAGCTTCAAAGGGAAGTGGAAGGAGGAGAGGGTGGTCAGGGGTGGGGGACGGAAGGTGACTGGCTGTCCACTGGACAGACAAGCAAGCTGGTTGGAGGAGGGGTGGGACAGCTACCCTGAGTGGGTGTTAAACACTGAGTGGCACTTAAGCCATGAGACGTGCTCCTCCTCCAAGGCCTTACCAGAAATATATTATGTGGAACAGATGTAGTTAAAATCAGTTTGTTTCCTCCACTCTTTGAAAAAACCTTGGATGAATTTTACATTGTTGTTTTTACTGTCAACTTTATTTGAACTTCCTTAAAGTAAGTGACAATGACAAAAACCGAAAAATTCTCACCATTTGTTTTAATGATATTTGAAGGTATTTTGGGGGGGAAGGGGGGGCAGAGAGGATAGCATTGTTTCCGGTTTAGCAGAACAAATCGTCATCTGAATTTTCTAGGCGCAGCACGGGAAGGCACTTATGGCCAGAAAGTGCACAATGGAACTAAAGAGTGAAGAAGGAAGAAGGGGGATGAACCTGTGATTTATATGAAGGTATAAATGTTTTATCATCCGTCACATTGCAATGGTGCATTAACCCTGTTACATTTCACATCTCAAGAATGATCTAATAATTAGCTAGAGGTTTCTAATTTAGACATTCAATATATGTCCAGGCTGCATCAGGAGGCAGAATTTCGCAGATAATCATCCTTAATATAAGCAACTCCCAAGATATTTTTTTTTCAAATAGAGTCATCATGAATGCATATTCAGAAACTAATTTCTGAGTAATAAGGGTTTAACTTTTATTTAAAGGCACTTAATTGGTACCTTTAAATTACATTATACCAATTGAGTACAATTATTATAGTGGTGTGGTATTTTTCATGGCTTTTCATTTCTAAACCAGAGGGCACTGATAGGGCATTGACAAGACATCTTCTTTTAAAACTAGAGGGCAGCTGAAAGGCATTTACAAGACAATTTATTTAATGATAAAGTTTAGCTTTGGTTATTCATTGTTTTAATCCCTAGCAGAATTTTGGGAGCAATTCTAATCTGAATTAACCATTGGTGATATGTTTATGCAAGGCATGGTTTCATAAACTTTTGGGAAAGTAGAAGAAAATTTAGTTATACATACCATCCTGACTGTGAAAATGAAACAGCAGTGTAGTTCATATGAAGAAAAAAATCATCCTCACCAAGTATTTTTTTAAAATTATTTTATTTATTACCCATCATTCCCTGCCTAGCCGGCTCATGGCGGGTTACAGTAAATGCCTCCACAAAAAAACATAAAAAACCCAACCCTTAAAATTAACAACAGTGGCAGCAATCCAGTCCCCAAGACCCCATCCACCCACCACCCAACTCAACAGACTCCCCACCATAGCCTGTGTTTTGGGGGGATAAGAGGGGAGATAGCATGATATTGCAGCTATGGCAAGGAGGGGCCAACGTCTTAATTGCTCTGGCCTCAACCACATATCTGGTGGAAGAGCTCCATCTTACAGAACCTGTGGAACTGAGCACTGTGGAACTCCTGCAGGGCCTTCAGCTCTTCCGGAAGCACATTACACCAGGCCGGGGCAAGGACCGAAAAGACCCTGGCCATGGCCGGGAACCACCAACCGGTTTGCACCCACAGAGTAAAGGGCCCGGCGAGGGCATAAGGTGATAGGCCCACCCTGAGAAATGTGGGGCCCAGACAGCATATGTACTCTTATGGATGCTTTATGCAGTGTATGTTCCAGTGCATCTTTATGATTCAAGGATAATTTTATTCTGGATTATATGCATATGAAAGGAAACGTTTATCGTATTGTAAAAAAACACCACTCACAGCATTTACTCTTTTCCAAGTGTGAATGGAAGTACCACTCTGTTATCTGCTATGTTTCTTATGGTGAGCAAAGCAGCATGCACATTATGGGAGTAATCAGTCAAAGTTAAGCACATTTAAGTCCCACTGATTCAAAAGGGAGAAATTAACAGACATGTCTAAATCTCCCATTGATATCAACAGAATTCAAAAATGCTTTGGCTTGCTGGCACTCAGCACTGTATGTCCTCCATCATTATGCACTCCATGCTACCCACAGAGTGCCAGGCAAATGTAAACACTGTTTCCACATTTTGACTAAGAAACCTTGCCTACTGTACGCTGTTCTCCTTCATGTGAGTATCTTTACCATTTGTAAGCTATCCATTTTGTCTTAATGAAGTGTGTTATGGCCCATGGTAGACACGGTAATCCTTACGCAACTGCAGAACATATATTTGGAGAGAAGTGTCTACCATTCTGAAAAACATCCTTCTTACATTGCTTGCTTCTGTGAAGTTTACCCAGCTGACTCCAAGAGAGCAGATTGCACACTTTTGGGTTGTTGTTTTTTTTGCACAGTTTGTGCAGAGAATCAGTGTGGAGGCTCCGGTTATGTGTTCTCCACCTTTCTGTTGTTGTTGCTGCTGTTGTTGTTGTGGCATATTTTTAGATGTTTCATAGTACTCCACACTACACTGTTGCCTCATCGTAGCATCTGACTTGTCTGCAGCTCCGAATAAATTCCTTGTTAACCTTTATGAGCACCTAGAGTGAGTAATTCTATCTTATCACAGCACATGTTAGTGGGAGGAAGCATAATTTCAAACGACAACCTGATTTTACAATGCCAGTTTTTAAAATGCTACATTAAAAGCTAAAGTCTCATGGGGGAAAAACCTGAAGTCTTCTGCTGTGCTTAGTCAGAAATAATATTGAAAATAAGACGAAAATGGGAATCGCCTGAGTGAACAAACAGAATCTAAGGATAAGCATTTTGGATTCTGAGATATTTGGGATCTACTAGTTCTATATCTTGTGAGTATTCTGAAACCATGTTTTATAATCACAGATATACAGAGTAGTCTTGGATATTTGGAATTCCTTTGGTTCTTATAGAAAGCAGTCTGGATAGCCTGGGAGATGAAAGTGAAACATCTTCCCCAGATAACCGGTCAGAATGGTGCAGGGGCAGGGCACTGAATGTCTTCAGCTGGGGGGAGAGCAAAGCCTGAGACATGATGTCTGGCTGCTCTGATGGAATCCCCAAACAAGCACAGGTTTTAGAAAGCTCTTTCATGTCGGTCCCTTGCTACAGGAACAGACAGCTTGGCCCTGTACAGCTTTACGCAGTCAACATTCCCCAAGAGACCTATTCCTGAGGAAATGCGTCTGGAGGATCCAGGTCTTTGTGCTTTGAACAACATACAGAAATGGCAAATGCCTGTCTTAAAGTTCATATATTTATTTATCTAGATTTAGGGATGAGAAGACAAGGATGAAGAAACGCTCAGCAACAGCAGAAGGATGAAAACGACATGGTTGTAACATTACCATTCCTCTCATTTCAATTTACAAACAAACTCACCTCAAAAGGCACGGATTTTTAGGGCTACTTTCAATGGGATCAAGGCAGAATTCTACTGCCCTATGTGTGCTTAACTGACTTGCCTCTCAATCTTTCAGCATAGGAGATAAAGAGTGAAAGGAGGAGACTAGGTTTTGTGCCAGTAGCTAAAAATTGGTTTGTTCCATGGAGTTTCTTCTGGGAATCTAAACAGGCAACAATTGGTCTGCCTTGCTTAATTTTCAGTTACCGTTCTTAATCAAACTGATACAAAATGTGCCATGTCCAAAGGCTGTATTTTCTAAGTCAGTCTTTGAAGAGAACTCCAGCTTTATTATCTGTCCCACACAAAAAAAAGATTATCTGTCCAAGAAATTAAAGAGTCAATTAAGGCCCAATCCAGCTTCTGCTGCAGTCTATGGGCACATTGTTGTTGGAGTTAATAAGGATGATTTAGCCTATATCTGTTCCACATAAGATATTTCTGGTAAGGGCTTGGAGGAGGAGCGTGTCTCATGGCTTAAGTGCCATTCAGCACTTAACACCCACTCAGGGTAGCTTTTCCGCCCCTGAGTTCCTCTTTCTCCAACCGGCTTGCCTGTCTGTCCAGTGGCCAGCCTATCACCTTCCGTCCCCCACCCCTGACTACCCCCTCCAGCTTGGTGTCATGGTTAGGAGTGCGGACTTCTAATCTGGCAAGCCAGGTGTGATTCCGTGCTCCCCCACATGCAGCCAGCTGGGCTTGCCCCAGCACTGATAAAACTGTTCTGACAGGACAGCAATATCAGGGCTTTCTCAGCCCCACCTACCTCACAGAGTGTCTGTTCTGGGGAGAGGAATGGGAAGGCGATTGTAAGCCACTTTGAAACTCCTTCAGGGAGAGAAAAGCGGCATATAAGAACCAACTCTTCTTCTTCTCTTTTCCTCCTTCCACTTCCCTCCAAGGCTCAGAGGCTGCAGATCCCTGCTGCATGAGAGCTGCCCCTGATGGTGAGTTCCTTGCCCGGGGGCCTCCAGCCTGCAGCCTTTCCAGGTCCTGGGGGGAGGGAGAGGACATCCACAGAGTTCTTCCAACCCTCCCCCCCCCAATCTAGCGTCTGTTGTATTCCTGAATGTAATGGGCTTGGCCAAACCCTAGTAATTAAATGAAAAGCAAACAGTTTCTAGCTCTTGTAAAATGTCTTTCGGTGTTCTCTAGAAGTTACTTTGTAGAGCCAACATTTAAACTGCAGATTCAAAATTCCTATCCATTTTAAACTCAAGGTACTGTTCTGACTTTAAGAACCCTTACGGTTTGCTATGTTCTACTATGGCCCTTGAAGAAAAGGCCAAAGCTGCCATTACTGTTATTTTACTTCACATACCCCCACTCTCTCTATATACACACTCTCTCTCTCTCTAACGTATAAAGTCTGATGGCACAAAGAAAAATCATGTTGAGTCTGCTCTCTTTGCAGTCTTGATGTTTTTACACAACCTAAATAGTACGACAAAGATTTTAAATGTAACATGATTGCTCCATAAAGTTAGAAAAAAAAATTAAGAACATTCAAAGTCTAAGAAAATATTGCAACATTTAAATAAAATTCCAAGATACTTCAGTTCAGAAATATTCAACTGATACATTGTACTATAACAAATCAAATGTATAATACTGCTTATGTTTAGAAACTTTCATCTATGCATCAACCAGTGTTGGTCACATGCATCTACTTTTCATTTAAATTTTTTGTATCTAGTTTGCACTTGCCAATATTATTTGTGTCTTGAATATATGTGTGTGTATCCGTGTGCGCGCGCACACACACACACACACACACTACATAGCAGTTAATAGTTTGCATTAGCAATTCCTACCCCTTTTTTAAAGGAGGAATAACAGGCAGGTAAGAGCAAATATGACTGAAAAACAGAAAAATACAAGGAATAAATAAATAAAATACTTTTCAAGTACATATGAACATATACAAATTTATGAATTTATACTGAGTTGGACCATTAGTTCATTGAAGGTCAGTATTGTCTACTCAGACTGGCAGCGACTCTCCAGGATCTCAAGCAGGGGTCCTTCACATCACCTCCAACCGGGTCCTTTCATCTGGAGATGCTGAGGACTGAACCTGGGATCTTCTGCATACAAACCAGATGCTCTTCCAATGAGCCATGGCCCCTTCCTCATATTCCTTGGCCCTGAAATGCAAAACTCTTACTATATATATTGTACCTTTCAGTCCCCAAGATACAGATATTATAAAGTTATTACATGTTAAATCCAAATCCACATAATGTAAAACCGGTAGCCAGAATTTCTGTTTTCATTTAGGCAAGGAAGAGTCCTCAAACGGAGTTCTTTGGTCTAGCTCAGGAACAAATCAGAGTTCTCTTCAAAGATTAGGGATGTCTCCAGTATCTCCCTTTAGGGATGACAAGGGACAGCTGAGCCATTCTGTTTTGGGAATTGAGATTCAACGACTAGGAGTGTGTGCTTAGCCCTCCGATGGACACTTTCAGCTCAAACTGTGGATCTCCTCCCTTTGCCCAGGGAGAACATGTTTGCAGTGTTCACTGCTAAAAGAAGACCTTGTATCTGGAGGCAAGTTCAAGAACCCTCTCTGAACCTGACGGAACATTTTGTACTGGGTTCTTATCTATATTACATTAATGCTACTTCATTCTAATATGAAATGTAAGAAACTTTGAAGTAAGTTCAAAGTGTAATGTAAGTCTCCTTGAAAGCAGCTACATAGTGCCAGAGCAACTTCATTGAAATGAAAATGAAGCCCTTGGAGTAAACAAAGACAAATGTAGTCCAGCTACAGGGACAGAGGCAGAGGCTATCTGCTCATGACCATTTTTACTTACAAGCTTGTCCTACAGGCGCTCTAATGTTTGTGTAATTTCTGTGGTGAGAAACTGAACTCTCTGAAGCCATTTGCCTGTCTTTATTCCAAGTGCTTAGTTCCACTTCAGAAATATTTTGGTAACAATTTCTTCTCAGTGTCCTGTGACTGTTAACTCATTTTGTATTCACTGCAAAAAAAGCACACTGATCCAGCTGAATTAATTTTGCATTTGTGTTGTTCCCACAAGTATTTGTTTAGATGTCCTGCTTTAATCAGGCATTAATTAAGATTTTGCAAATGGACATTACAATTTTTAATGACACGCTATATCAGGACTTTCAATCAGTACTGGGCCAAATTTATCATTGATGTCAATGTGCAACATTCACGGCTGTATAGGACCAACATCCATAAGCAAAGACAAGAGAATTTGTAAAGGGATTCATCATTGCATGGGTGTCACATTCCCATGTACATTGGAAAAAAGAGGGCAGCAATAGCATGTATGGAGCTCCACATATATGCCACTGCCACAGGATCATATCTATAAGCAGTACCATGGACACAGGGAAGCATATAGGTTGCCAGGTCCAGGCAGGGGAATTCCAGGAGATTTGGGGGAGGAGCCCGAGGAGGACAGGGAGGGACAAGAGTCCACTGTCTGAAGCAGCCATTTCCCTGAGGGATCTGATCTCTGTAGTCTGGAAATAGGCAGTAATTTTTTTTTGGGGGGGTCCCTATATTGCTTCCCTAAAAGCATATAGAGAAGCCCTTTACATGCAGTGAGTTATTTGTTTAGTAAAATCCTGTCAACTCCTTGCATGAACCTACATTTTGTACATGGAATTCCAACTCATGATAAATGCAAAAGCATGCAAGATGATCTCATGGGCTAGGCATCTTTTAATATTTGCCAGTGTAAAAAAACAAAAAACAAAAAAAACAACTTCAAGTAGATGGAAATCTAGCATGCCAAGAAGACTAGACTAGCATATTTTCTGTCTCTTGCACTCATTTACCGCATAGAGTGATTTTTTAATCTCTAGGAAAGGGATGTCATACATGAATTTTATCCCATCAGCATTCTGAAGCCCTGGAGGAATGTCCACCCCCCCCAAAAAAATGTTTAACCTGGTATCTGACACTACAGTGGATTTAAGTGTGAAGCCCAATGTATACCCATGAGGGTACCCATCCATATCTCTATGGGCTGCCCTAATAAAATCTTTGTTTTCTTTTTTCACAGGGAGCTCATAAATCAATACTCTCCATCTCAGTGTACTTTAAACACAAGATGTCACATAAAGCTTTTTGGTAAACAGCACTGTAGGCTATTTTAACTATTAGCATAGTTTTTTAAACTATGGGCCACTTTTCAAAGCACCAGTTTTCTCCATTCATTCTGACCCCAGGCTCCAGATATAGAATGCTGCATCCTTTGACTAGTTTAGTCACCAGGCCTCGATGCTCTGTTGTTGGGCATCCAGAGGAACTAATTGGCCCCTGTGTGGGACAGGATGCTGTACTAAATGGACTGGGGTGGCTGGAGCCAGCAGGGCTCCTCTTATATTCATACAAGTACTCATTTCTCTCCTTTTACCCTGTGAAGGCCCAAAGTCAAAAAGGGAGCAAAGGCTAAATGCAGCTCTCCAAGTCCAGCATTCTATCCACGACTACCACAGCTTCTGTAAGTGACTTTGACAGGCAAGACAGCCACCCACAGCAGCCTACGTAGCTGATGCACATGTATTCATTTCCAAGAAGCAGAGGGAGGTGGAAAATGTCTAGCTTAAAGGATAAAGCCTCTTGTTACCAACTTACATAAAATGTTTTAAAGGCATGTCAAGTCTCCTTTTTTAATTTATGTAAAGCTGCTTTGTCGCAGATAACTTAGCCAAGACAAAAACAAGCGGCTACATAAGACAATTTTTTTTAAAAAATTAAAAGGTGCCTCTAGCAACAATTGACTACCTATTCCTGATTTCCCCCTTCAAGGATCGCTGCCTTGCGGTGGCAAGGGGGCTTGCGTAGTTCAGTGAAGCTATGAGCTGTGCCGTGCAAGGCCACCCAAGATGGACAGATCTGACAAAAGGTGATCCACTGGAGAAGGAAATGGCAAAGCACTCCAGTATCTTTGCCATGAAAACCCAATGGACAAGTTCAAAAGGCAAAACGATATGACGCCGGAAGATGAGACCCTCAGGTCGGAAGGTGTCCAATATGCTACTGGGGATGAGCAGACGGCTAGTACAAGTAGTGCCAGAATGAAGAAGAAGAAGAGTTGGTTCTTATATGCCGCTTTTCCCTATCCGAAGGAGGCTCAAAGCGGCTTACAGTCGCCTTCCCATTCCTCTCCTCACAACAGACACCCTGTGGGGTGGGTGAGGCTGAGAGAGTGCTGATATTACTGCTCGGTCAGAACAGTTTGATCAGTGCCGTGGCCAGCCCAAGGTCACCCAGCTGGCTGCATGTGGGGGAGCGCAGAATCGAACCTGGCATGCCAGATTAGAAGTCTGCACTCCTAACCACTACACCAAACTGGTTCTCTGAATGAAGCGACTGGGCCAAAGCCGAAAGGACGCTCAATTGTGGAAGTAACTGGTGGCGAAAAGACAGTCCGATGCTGTAAAGATTTTTATTCCATAGGAACCTGGAACATCAGATCCATGAATCAAGGCAAGCTGGATGTGGTTAAACAAGAAATGACAAGACTGAACATCGACTTTTAGGAATCAGTGAACTAAAATGGACAGGAATGGGTGAATTTAATTCAGATGATCATCAGGTATACTACTGACAAGAATTGTGCAGAAGAAATGGAGTGGCCTTCATAATCAATAAAAGAATTGGAAAAGCAGTCTTGGGATACAATCCCAAAAATGACAGAATGATCTCAGTTCGAATCCAAGGCAAACCATTCAACATCACAGTAATCCAGGTCTACGCCCCAACCACTGCTACTGAAGAGGATGAAGTTGACCAGTTCTATGAAGCCCTACAACACCTTCTAGAAGCAACGCCAAAAAATGATGTGCTTATCATCATGGGGGATTGGAATGCTAAAGTAGGAAGCCAAAAGATAACCGGGATAACAGGCAAGTTTGGCCTTGGAGTACAAAATGAAGCAGGTAGAATTTTGTCAAGAGGATCATTGTCCATGGGGTCGTGATGGGTCAGACATGACTTCGCACCTAACAACAACAACAACAATTCCTGATTTATGGGAGAGAAAAAAAATCACATGACTAGCCTGGGATGTTTCATCCTGTGATATAGGCAACCTTTAACAGACACACGGCGATCAATGCAGACACATCTAGGTACAGAAATATTTACAAAGACTCACAAAAAAATGCCAAAGAGGGCTGCTTCCTATTTGTTCATTTGTATTTATGACTTGACTTGCCCCACAATATCTCAGACTGGGCTCTTCCAGTTGTACACAGACAAGACTAGAAGCCAAACATCTTAGGAGGGTCTTCTCATTAGCAAGGGGGCTGGCTTTGCCCTCTGAGTTTCTGTAGGGCTGTAATAAAAAGTGCCGAGAGCAGAAAGCATTTGCCCTTGCAACTCTGGGGAGGCAGAATCTCCTGCTCATATGCTCCTTAGGTGTCCTTTTTATAGAGCTGCCAGAACAAGGCTAATTTCCCCCCTACTTGAAAATACTCCTAGTTATATGGATGAGGACAAAATCAAATTCCTACTACGGAAACATAAAGCCTCAAATATTACATAGATTGCCAAATTTGGCGTCCAAATATCCAGAGTCCGAAACACTCAGCTAAGGTGACAAGGAGAATAAATAACATTTTAAAGATGTTAACATTTAATTTTCATACTCATATGTCAAATGTTTAATTTGTATACATTTTATTCAGTCATAACATTTTTAAATGGTTAATCTTATTTATTTGATGTACGTCCCTAGCATCCTGTGAAATGTCTGTATTTTATCTTATATCCTGAAATATTTTGCACTTGTATTTGTTAACTAATTTTATCCGACCACAGTGCTGTACTGAATAAACTGATTGACCAACACAAACAAGACAGATCACTGTCCCCAGAGGGCTTACAAGCTAACAGCCTGACTACATTGAACTGTGGAAGTGGCCTGGCGATTCTGCCTACAATCTGGGAAAAAGTTGTGCCAGGCCAAAGGGCCCAGAAGCCCCTCCTTGCCCCCCCCCCATATTTTTTTAAATATATAATTTTTATTTTTTTTCTAGAAAAGTTAGAAATAGAATAGATACATATAATAAACATTAGTGAAGCAATTGTTTAGAATCTAAGCATATTAGAACCCACTCCTTTCCCATCTGATATTTCAGACTAGAGGCAAAGCCCATTGTATGTGGGAATACAATGGGCGCTAGCCTTTTCCTGGAGGGGAATGCTTTACTAAGAGAATTGCTTACCCTGGGATGCTTGAGTAATTGAATTGATCGGCTAGGCAGACGAAACCTCCAGTGACTCATCAGCTAAGGCAGTGGTCCCCAACCTTTATTAGGCTGGGGACCGGCAGGGCATCGGGCCACGCCCACGCTTCTGGCCTCGCTTGCGGGCCGCGCCCGGAAGCCGCGCCCGCGGATCGGGCCGTGCCTGGAAGCCACGGCCGCGGGTCGGGCCGCCCCCGGAAGCCACGGCCGCGGGTCGGGCCGCGCCCGGAAGCCACACCCGCGGGTCGGCCCGTGCCCGGAAGCCACGCCCCCGGGTCGGGCCGCGCCCGGAAGCCACGCCCCCGGGTCGGGCCACGCCCGGAAGCCGCGGGCGTGGGTCGGGCAGCGCCCGGAAGCCACGCCCGCTGATCGGGCCGCGCCCGGAAGCCACGCCCGCGGGTCGGGCCGCGGCCGGAAGTCACCCCCGCGGATCGGGCCGCGCGGACGCGGCGAGAGGCGCTTCGCGCCGTCAGGCTGCCGGACAGGGAGCCCCCGGCAGCCGCGCTCCGCGCGACTGCCGGGGGCTCCCTCAGGCTGTGGCCTGACATGGCGAGAGGCGCTTTGCGCCTCTCGCCGCGTCAGGCTGGGAGCAACTGCGAGCCGCGTTGCGCGCGGCTCGCAGTTCCTGGGGCTTGGAATCGGAGGGACCAATTGGCAGGCACTTCGCGCCTGCCAATTGGTCCCTCCGATTGTCTGTCATGAGGAAGGGTCCAATCTGGACCCTTCCTCATCCCGGACTCATCCCGCCCCAGGACCCCTTACTGTTTTATTTAGTCCGTGGCGCCCGCGGCGCCACGGGCGGTTTACAGATAAGGAGCCCATTGTTCCTGAAAGGCTTCTTCTGATTTTCCATTAACCATTAATGTCAATTTAGCCATCTTGGCGAGATCCGCCAATTTGCTCAACCAGTCTTCTTTTGACGGTAGCTCATGCGTTTTCCATTTTCTAGCCAGCACTAATCATGCCGCCGTCGTTGCATAGAAGAATAGACTTCTTGTGTGTGTTGGGAGGCACTGCGGTGGTAAACTTAGTATTCAGGCTTCATAGTAAAATTCAACTCCCACATTTTCTGCATTATTGTATGAACCTTAGCCCAGTACTTGTACATTTTTTCACATTTCCACCACATGTGATAAAAAGAACCTACTTTATCTGCACATTTCCAACACTTATTATCACAACTTTTTGCAATTGCAGCAATCACTTTTGGTGTTACATACCACCTATAGAACATTTTATACCAGTTTTCTCTAAGAATTTGACTATTTGTAAGCTTTGGAATTCTAGTCCATATGTATTCCCATTGTTCTAAGGTCACTTGGGTCTCAAAGTTTTGCATCCATTTGATCATGCATGGTTTTATCTGTTCCATCTCAGTTTCATATTTCAATAAAGGTTTATATATTAGTCCTTGTAAGTGTGGTTTTTCTTGGGTTAATAGGTTTTCAAATTCTGGTATTGGAGTCTCTAAGTTTAATGGATGCTGGAATTCTGCTTTGAACCTAGATAGAAGATGATTATATTCCAGCCATTGGATTTTCACTCCTTCTTTCTCTAAAACTTGTCTTTCTTTTAACTTGCCGGATTTTGTTAAAAGTTCTTTGTATCGTAGACAAGTCAGTCTTTTTTGTTGTGCTATGCTAAAATGAGCTTCGATTGGTGATTTTAATATAGATGGCATCAGAGATAATCTGCTACCATACTTTGTCCAGATTTTTAACAATCCGTCAATCCAAAAGTTCCCAAGTGTCTTTTGTTTTTGTGTTCCTGTCGACCGAAGTCTTTCATGGAAACTGTTGCCTAAGGCCTCTTTTTCAAATATCAGTTCTCTTAATTGTGGCTCTCGTATCCAATCCGCTATATATGTGAGTGCCGCTGCGTGATAGTACAGCTTTAGGTTTGGTACTCCTTGTCATCCTCTCCTTTTTTCATCTTGAAGTGTTTTAAAAGCAATTCTTGGTCTTTTCCCACCCCATGAATCTTTTACCAGATTGCCATTTTTCCAGTTCTTTTCCCATAATTTCTACTGGTAACATTTGGAATAAAAAGTTAATTTTTGGCAATATGCTCATCTTGACAATTGCTATTCTAGCAGACCAAGATAATTTCACTTCATTCCATCTCTTGATATCTACTTGGATACTACTCCAAAGTTTTTCATAATTGCCAGTGAAAAGATTTCTGAAGTCTTTGTCTAGATAGATACCCAGGTATTTAACCCATTTAGGGTTGGCTCCACAACCGGTGTTTTCCTTGATGTTTTATACCTCTGGATCTGTAACTCCTTGTAGGATAATTTTTGTCTTTGCTTTATTTATTTTACTAGGAACAAAGCCCATCTGTACACCGCCCGTGGCGCCGCGGGCGCCACGGACTAAATAAAACAGTAAGGGGTTCTGGGGCGGGATGTGTCCGTGATGAGGAAGGGTCCGGATTGGACCCTTCCTCATGACAGACAACCGGAGGGACCAAACGGCAGGCGCGAAGCGCCTGCCGATTGGTCCCTCCGATTCCCAGCCCCAGCAACTGCGAGCCGCGCTCAGCGCGGCTCGCAGTTGCTCCCGGCCTGACGTGGTGAGAGGCGCGAAGCGTCTCTCACCGCATCAGGCCGGCCCCAAGGAAGCCCCCGCCGCAAACACAACACAAGACTCCAGCCGCCGAGAAGCTGCAGAAAAAAAAGAAACACCCCCGGAGGAGCCTTTCGCCGCTAGCGCGACGAGAGGCAGCAGAGAAAAAAACCCCTGTAGGAGCTCCAAGCCGCCGCGCCGACGAGAGGCAGCAGAAAAAAATTAACCCTGTAGGAGCCTTTCGCAGCTCCAAGCAGCAGAAAAAAAAACCCTGTAGGAGCCTTTCGCAGATCCAAGCAGCAGAAAACAAAACCCTGAAGGAGCCTTTCCCAGCTCCAAGCAGCAGGAAAAAAAACCCCTGTAGGAGCTCCAAGCCGGCACGCCCACGAGAGCTAGCAGAAAAAAAAAACCCTGCAGGAGCCTTTCACAGCTCCAAGCAGCAGAAAAAAAAACCCTGTAGGAGCCTTTCGCAGATCCAAGCAGCAGAAAACAAAACCCTGTAGGAGCCTTTCCCAGCTCCAAGCAGCAGAAAAAAAAAAACCCTGTAGGAGCCTTTCACAGCTCCACGCAGCAGAAAAAAAAAGCACCTCCTGGTGTCCCCTGGGTCCTAGCGCCCATTGCATTCCTGGTTGCAATGGGCTTTCTTGCTAGTTGTAGAATAAATACAATGGGCGCTAGCAGGCTCTCGTGGTTGTCGGGGGTTGCGGGCAGGGGTCTGTGGAAGCAGACATGCAAGTCGAGTTAGCGGCGTGGGGCGCAATTAGGTAGAAAGGGAGAGGCGAGGGAGCTTACCGTGCAGCGGGGCCATTTTTGAGGCCTGTGTGCGGCTCCGCGGCGCCATTCTGGTCGTGTTGGCGAGCAGGGTGTGGGCTCCCGTGGCGGCTGGTAGTTGGGCCTCAGTATACCGGCGACGAAGACAAGACAGAGCTTCTCTGATTTAGTAACAAAACCACAATTAAAACAGATTACATCAAATCAATTTCAGGCAGCAAAACTATCATCCACTCCCCCCAACCTGTGTGACTGCCATCCAGTGCACCACAGAGATGTTCTCCAACCCAATATCCACCACCAAGATGATCTAGAACAGGGGTAGTCAAACTGCGGCCCTCCAGATGTCCATGGACTACAATTCCCAGGAGCCCCTGCCAGCATTTACTCCCAGCAAGTTGCTCCCGGCCTGACGCCCGAGGGAGCCCCCGGCAGTCGCGCAGAGCACAGCTGCCGGGGGCCCCCTTGCGGCCCGGGAAACTTTTTACTGCGGGAGGGCAGGGAGAGGGAATCAGGGCCGGGGCGCGGGCCGCTGCGCAGGCGTGGTCCGTGCGGGTGCGGCCCGATGACCTGCCGGTCCCCAGCCTCAGAAAGGTTGGGGACCACTGGTCTAGAGAGACCAAGGGCAGGCAGGCATGGGTATCGCGTTCTGCTGCAGCACAGTGGATCACAGGATCAGCAGTAAGCCCTCCTAGATCCTGGTCTTGGACGGTGGTTGGCGACTGCGCAGCGTGGTGGTAGTGGTGGTGGGCAGCAACAGTAGGTAATAAGGTAGGCCGTGGGCTCCTGCGTCTTGTGCTGTTTGCAGTCTTGCCGTTTGAGGAGGGTGGGCGGCCCCCCCCACCGTGGCTCAGCGGCGTCCTGGCTGTGTTGGCTTGGCGGCAGGCTGCAGGGCTCCGCGGCGATGTCAGAGGAGGTGGCGGGAGGTGAGTGCAGCTAGCGGCTTGGCGGCGGGCTGCAGGGCTGTGCGTTGATGTTGCAGGAGGCGGTGGGAGGCTGGCGAGCGGCTGGTGAGTGGCTGCAGTCCTTGCTTGTATCCTGGTCTTTTGGCGGCGGTGGCCTGACACGGTGAGAGGCGCAAAGCGCCTCTCGCCGCGTCAGGCCACCGGGCAGGGGGCCCCCGGCAGCTGTGCTCTGCGCGACTGCCGGGGGCTCCCTCGGGCGTCAGGCCGGGAGCAACTTGCTGGGAGCAAATGCTGGCAGGGGCTCCTGGGAATTGTAGTCCATGGACATCTGGAGGGCCGCAGTTTGACTACCCCTGTTCTAGATCATCTTGGTGGTGGATATTGGGTTGGAGAACATCTCTGTGGTGCACTGGATGGCAGTCACACAGGTTGGGGGGAGTGGATGATAGTTTTGCTGCCTGAAATTGATTTGATGTAATCTGTTTTAATTGTGGTTTTATTACTAAATCAGAGAAGCTCTGTCTTGTCAAGATTAAGGTTCAGCTTGTTCACCCTCATCCAGCCCATTTTTTCCCTGTTGTCAGCTCCGAATGATTGAAAAAGACAAGTGGATTTTATCTTGCAATGTAACACAGTCCTCACTCTCTTGGGCCACATACTGGATTTTACCCTTCAGAGAGACTCCCAATGAAGTATCTGAACAAGTTTGCAATCCAAGACTTGATTCTGGCTTTCAAGAACTGTTGTGTAGGTGCCTGGATCACTTCTGATGGCCCATAAATGCACATGACTATGGTGAACGGGTTAAAAATGGGGGAATGAAGACAAGGGTTGGGTTGCTTCCTCTCCATTCCATCGTAGTTCAAGATCTTCAGATTGAATCTCCAGCAGCTGAGAATGATTGGACCCCAAATGGGATGAAACTCTGGAAATATATTCATCTCCACAGAAAGCTCTAATCTACCTCTTCATTTCTGAGCCTGATTCAAAGAACTGTTTATAACCTTTAAAGCATTTCATGTGCTGGAGCTTGCATATGCTTATGATTGCCTCTCCCTGTGTGCAACATACAACCTCACTTGCCAATTGTGATCAGCATCAGGTACTTTGCTATTTTTATCACTGCATGAGGTCAAGTCAAACCCAGCAAGGAGCAAGCCTTTTCGGCGGCAATCTCCGTGTTGTGGAAAGGTCTCCTGGAGGTCTGACAAAGAACATCCTCAACAACGTTCAGGAAGGCTTTCAAACTGCTGTCATGTCTCTGGAACAAGCAAAACAATGGTCTTATAGCCAGCCGTATTCACCATCAAATTGACCTTATTCATTTAAGGCAGTGGCTTAAGGCTGGGGGGGAGGGAAATGCACATAACTCGTGTCTCGTTTTTAGATGCTCTCTACCCAAGACCTCAGAATGACTAGAAATCTAGGCACTGACAGTGTTTTTCTTAGCAACTTAGGAAAATTGGATACTTCATTCTCTAATGTACAAGAACTTTTTATAGAACTTTCAAGGTGAGATGAGCAGCATTTCCGTGGGTGGGTTCTGGGTGATGTGGGCAGGTAGTGTGCGTGTGTGTGTGTGTGGGGGGGGAGGGGTTGAGGCAAGGTCCTTCTTTGGATAGCAGTAGTGTTAAGTATGGCAGCACCCCTGCCTCACACATTGGCACACTGTACTCCATAACCAGTAGTACACCACATCCGTCTAGGCTTGGGAGCAAGCCAGACACAGGAACACACTGAAACACCTTGACCAGACACACTGTTAGGGCAGAATCCATCTTGGAAACCAGGACATGCATTCACTTGTCCGTTGTTAAGGTTGGAATTTCAGGTGCCTCTGGACCCAGATCCCCCCTCCCCCCGTAGTTTTGCTGATAGTGTGGTCTGGCCAGAACTGGTTTGCCCACGGGCTCCTAAGCAAACTTCTTTGTCTTGCACATCACTCATCCTTGGCCCCTGTGCCAGGGGAAATCTCTTCCCCAAACACTAGCTGCTAGACCCATTGAGACATGATGACTCAGCTTTATTATATACTGGAGCAGGGTACAGCATGGGAGGACCTGTCTTCCGGCAGTCAGCTGTCTCCGTTGCAGCCAAGGTGTGCATTCGGTCAGCAAGTTGTATATTGCGCTCCAGCCATCTGTCGCCCACCCTGGGGGCAATAGATGTTGGGGGACAGCGGGCACAAGTCTTTAAATGGCAAACATCTGCAACCCAGAACTGAGCATCACCGGGCCGTTCCAGCCCCAGCAGGCCATGCTCAGCATGCATCCAGCCTCTTAAGATGGCTCCCATTCCAGGTAGTCTGGTGCACAGACTCAGATTGCCTGCCAAAACAGTTCTGCCCATGCCCAAACCACCAACTGTGAGAGAACAGAGATAACAGCAAACAAGGAACTACAACAACCCCATGATGTGCCCCCCCCCCGCCAAGTAGAACCCAAGGATAGGGAGGGTGGGTGGGAATTGCTGCTGCTGGCTGCAAGGAAGAGGGGGGCGAGCACTTGGGTAGTTATTTAAATAGGGGACTTTTCTCAGCCCACTCCACCCAGGCCTGGCACAGGGCTGGCCAGACCAAACGTGCCTCCCTGGCCACCTGTGCTGGCCTTCCAGTGGCTGGACACCTCGTCCTCCTTCAGCCCCACACTGCCGCATTTCCCATGGGGTGGACTACGGTAACCAAATGCTGTCTTTCTTTCTGTGTTTTTTTTTTTTTTTGAGGTTCTCTGTTTTGAGTTTTTAGTGTTTGGTTTGGGACTGCTGTTTGTTGTGGATGGGGGGGGGGATCAGCCCAAAAGGCCACAGGCCTTTTTTGGTTGTTTTGGCTTTGACTTTCTGTTTTTGAGTTTCTTTTATCTAGTTTAGTGGTTTCTTAAATTTGATTAACTTTTTGGACTTGGTGTCTCCATGTGTGTGTGTCAGGGGTTAGGCCAAGGACACAGGCTCCCCTCCCCCCCCTTGATTTGGCCTGGTTCTTTTTAACAGTTATGCTTTCTCGGAGTTCCTCTTCAGTTTGGATCTGGTTTGATTTTAGAAGTTTGTTTGTATCTTGATTTATAGAAGTTTGGGGTTTATTTTGGGGGGATTCTGGGGCCCATTCCGCACCAGGATCAATGTTGCAAATTGGTTTCAGAATGAAAAAACGCCATTTTAAATAGTGGAATTCGTCATTATGCACACCTGCCTTTGTAGTGGAATCCAGTTGCGTTTCTATCGTTTCCTACGGGTTTCCTGTCTCGGCAAAAATCACTAGCCAGGAAGCGATATTTGCCGAGCTTTGTCCCGCCCCTGGCCGTCAATCAAACGAGCAGCCAATGGGCGGCTGTTATCATGCTCCTGAAAAGAAGAAGAAGAAGAAGAAGAGTTGGTTCTTATATGCCGCTTTTCCCTACCCGAAGGAGGCTCAAAGCGGCTTACAGTCGCCTTCACATTCCTCTCCCCACAACAGACACCCTGTGGGGTGGGTGAGGCTGAGAGAGCCCTGATATCACTGCTCGGTCAGAACAATTTTATCAGTGCCGTGGCGAGCCCAAGGTCACCCAGCTGGATGCATGTGGGGGAGCGCAGAATCGAACCCGGCTCGCCAGATTAGAAGTCCGCACTCCTAACCACTACACCAAACTGGCTCTCTCAAAAAGCCCCTTTCCCTTTAAGGCAGGTTAAAAAAAAACACGTTGCAACGAATCTGCGTTGATTCGTTGCAACGGAGAGACCCATCTAGCTAGCAGGTGGCATGTGAGCTGCCGTTTCATTGTTGCCACGCTCCCCCGAGTGACCCCCCCCCCCGTGCACGGGCACGATTTTCGGCCGAAAATAAAGGGAACCAGCAAAGGAGAAATCAGAGGAGAGAGCCAGGGGGAGGGACTTTGCTGAAACCACAACAATGGTAATGCACAGAACTTTTCTGCTAGCATTGCAGATTGGTTGCAAGAGTGTAGCGCTTTCCAGAGGGTGAATCCACTTTTTGGGATTTCCCCGGAAGTGCTACAACGAAGCGCTTTTTGCGGATCGGTTTCTGGAGTGTGGCAGATTGTCTACGATGTTGTGCATAACTGCATTTTAGTAGCGATTACAATTTGCCATACTCCTGCTACAATGAATCTGTGCGGAATGACCCTGGGTTTATTCTGGGTTCAAGTAAATGCTTCTGGTTTCAAGGTTGAGAGTTAGGTTGGTTCTACTAACTAGGCTTTGAGTAATAAGGAAGTCTGTTAGGAATTGGTGGTTATGCTACCCTTGCAAGCTCCTTCTCTGTCGCTGGGATTGTGATTCTGTGCTTGGCATCAGCCCTGTTGAGCTGGCACTTGCCACAATGGGAGACTCTGCTCTGCTGTTTGGCACTAGTAAGTTGGCACTGAGTTCTGCTGCAGGGTACTAGTGCATTTCACTGGCTTTGCTGTCCTTGAAAACCCCCTTGCCCTCCCCTGGGATTGTGATTCTGTGCTGCAGCCGTGTTGAGCTGTCATTTGCCTCAGTGGGGCACAGGGTTCTGCTGCTGGGCACTATTAAGGTGACACAGGGCTCTGCTGCTTGTTGGCTCTAGCACATGGCAATGATTTTACTGTTCCTGCAGAAATGGTGCTTCCCCTGCCCCCAATTTCTACTTCAGTGATGCTCTGGTGGAAAATTAGTCCTGTTGGGTTGGCACATAGTGGTGCTGGTTCTGCTTCTGGGCTGACTATGCAGAAATATCCCCGTTCACTTTCACTGCAGGGATTCTCTGGGACGTTCTGCTGGGCTTGTATTGCCTAGTTATTTTTTCCACAATGGAGGCAATGAAGGGTGACCATAAAATTGAACCTCCTAGTCCAATCTTTTTAACACTTGGGGTTCTTTTGAGAAGAGGCTGCAGCAAATTTGGTGTATCCACCTCAACACCCCCACCAGACCACTTAATAGACTTATGCTAGATTTCCCTTTGACTTTAATGTCTCCATAACGTATAATGGAGGCAAATATATTTGGGAATCTTGTCAAATCAGAATACCAATACCAATATTAATATTTGGGTTTATTTATACTGATATTCTTTGGGCTGAATTTGCCTGAACCCCCCAAAATCAATTTGTTTCTTGCACATTCCTACACACCACCTTGAGGTTGGCAACCTTTGCTAGGACAGTTCTACCTGTTTAAACACAGATTACCACCATGATAAAATGAGCGAGCTTGGAACCAGTTCCAATGGGGACAAAGCATTCATGGAAGGCCATTTCTGCTCTGAGCCAACACCTTGAGTTTGAGATCAAGTGGCTAAGGGAATACATATGTAAACAGATTCCAGACACAACAAAGGTAGGGTGGGGATGCTGACATTCTGGAGAGGGCAGATCTACCTATAACTGACAGCGTTTCTGTTACCGTGCCTAAGCCAGTTAAAATCTAAGGGGCTTTTCTCACGCCTTCAAAATCGCACAATGGTTGCCAATTGAAAACGCTACTGATTTGCCATTATGCACAACGTCGTTGACAATCTGCCACACACCTGAAACCGATCCGCAAAAAGCGCTTCCTTGTAGCGCTTTCAGGGAAATCCCCAAAAGTGGATTCACCCTCCGGAAAGCGCTACACTCCTGCAACCAATCTGCAACACTAGCGGGAAGGTTCTGTGCGTTACCATTGTTGTGGTTTCTACAAAGTCCCTCCCCCTGGCTCTCTCCTCTGATCTTCCGGCGAAGCAATCGCCATTTTTTTTTCTCCGAGCGAGCGAAGTTCAACCCACCAGCAAGCCTGTTCAGAGGCTTCCCCGGCTTCAGTCCCTCCCCAGAGCTGTTTAGTCACTAAGCACAAACAACAGAGAAGCCCGTTTGCTGATGTATTTTCCCTTTATTTTTTACACTGTTTTCGGCCGAAAATCGGGCCCGTGAGGGGGGGGGATTTTTTTTTTCTCACTTGGAGGGAGCGTGGCAACGATGAAACGACAGCTCAAACACACCTGCCAGCTGATGGGTCTCTCCATTGCAACGAATCAACACATATTCGTTGCAATGGGTGTTTTTTTTTTTTAAACCTTTCTTAAAGGGAAAGGGGCTGTTTGGGAGCATGCTAATGGCTGCCCATTGGCTGCTTGACGGCCAGGGGCGGGACGAGCTCGGCAATAGTGCTTCCTTTCTAGCGATTTTTGCTGAGACCGCAACTGAAACGCAACTGGATTCCACTACAAAGTCAGGTATGCATAATGACGAATTGCACTATTTTAAATGGCGATTTTTCGTTCAGCAAACAATTTACTACAAGGATCCCGGTGCGGAAAGCCCCTAAGTATACTCCTCAGTCAAAGTTTGTCTTTTGAGAAGTGGGTTAAGGCTACAGCTAGGGACAATCATCTAATGAAGAATGTGACCACCCACCTTTTGCATAGTTGTGAGTGTCCTAACTATCTTCAAATGGTTCTGCACTGGAGAACTGTCTTTCTTTTGACTATGTTTAATTAAAAGGGATAGCTAGCAATAGTTTTCAAAGATTATCACAGCTTGTGACCCACAAACCTGAAGGTCTATTTCTGTCCACACATGTCCTCATGTGTGTTTGCTCTTAACAAGAGGACCTCTTGCCCACCCTCAAAGAACTATGGCTGCTAAGTGAAAGGTTTCCCCAGTGATGGCCTCCAGCTCAATAGAATCCACTTCCAGTTCATTTCCTCTAATCCAAATACCTTCTTTGTTGCTAAAATTGAAAAAAAAAACTTTCTTAGTGCTCAGGGCTGTTCTTTGTTTAAATGGAATGATCATATCTTGTCTAGCCCTTCGTCACAGCAAGACAGTCCTCCATTGCCACGTTTAAATCAGAAGTGGGCTCTGCAAACTGTAGTCTTAGCAACCGTAGGCAAATGGTTGCTAGACCTTGGCTGCGGTACAAGTGTGTGTCTGTAATCTACTAAGCACGCACTCTAGGTGAATGTTCTGCACACAAATTGCAACAGAAACCAACCAGATGTACAAGCCTAAGACTATCTTAAATGCACACTTTCAGTACTCCCATCACTGCACAGTTCTCATCCCTTTGTCTC
This sequence comes from Paroedura picta, assembly GCF_049243985.1. NCBI lineage: Eukaryota > Metazoa > Chordata > Lepidosauria > Squamata > Gekkonidae > Paroedura > Paroedura picta. The sequence continues at coordinate 145,587,218 of NC_135369.1, forward strand.
AAAAGGCCTTGGGGAACAAGGCTGGGGTGTAGCAACCCCCCCCCTTGACATACTCATATGGGTGCCTTGACTACCCAAACTGAATGTCTCTATGCATCTAAACTTTAGCCCAAATTTTCTTACTTGAAGTCTTAGGCTGTATGATAGCATTTTTAAAATTCTGTAATCCAACTTGCGCCAATGTGAGAAAGGTGAGCTATAAACTTAATACATTTAAATAAAGTAAAGAAAGAAAGAAACCCTGGAAGATCCAGCGTTGCTTCATTTATTTGTTTGAACAAATCCATCCATTAACCAGCGGCTTTCCCTGGTCACTGATCTGTTTAGGCTGCAAAGATGAAATAAATCTCATTTCAGTCAGTGGGCTTATTCCTGATTAAACATGCACAGGAATGGGCTGCTGGATTACTATTCTGACAAATGACTTTCCCTTTTCATCAGCACAATGGCTCTCAATTCACTCCACTCATAAAGTTGACAGACCGATGGCCATTGGCAAAATGCACATGGAGTTTGCACAGTTATCATTTTCTATTACCTATACTAGAAAACAGCTGCTTAAAATTTCAAGGGATTCATTTTAATCATCCCTCAAAACAACTGAAAGTTTACATTTCAAAACCACACTGAAGGAATCTCTTCTTCACTCTAGAAGGATCTACTTTTCCATGATTATTCCAGCATTTCCCCCAAGCCTCTCAAGAAGCCACATTAACGGAATGGGAAAATTAAATTGACTTCTGCATTACCAATTCATCACATCTGCAAAATGTAACATTAAAGAATAATGGATGTTACTTATTAACATACTCCTTTCCTGACATTATTAAGTATAGACACGAGTAACAGAATCCTGCCTTTGTTTCACTTATTGACAAGATGGCATAAAGAATCTCTCACATGCTTATTGCTATAACTGTAACATAAACCATTTATTTATATACTAGGGGCAAAGGCCATCATATTTTAAAATATAATGGGCACTAGCATGGGTGCCGGTGGGGTGGCGGGGCTCACAGGGTTCCTTGTGGGCCCCACCCCGCCGGCCCCTTTCCCCCCCTTAGTCAGGACTAGGCCTGACAGCAACGACTGAACAACTTGGTACAACATGACTTGCATGGCTCATCCAAGCTCTGCTGTTTGGTTCTGTTCAACAGCACTCACCCCATAAAAGGCAGTGTGGTATAGTGATTAGAGAGTCGGAGCAGGACCTGGGAGACCTGGGTTTGAATTACAGTCTATCATGGAGGCTCACTAGGACTTGAGCCAGTCATACACTCTCAGCCTAACCTACCACACATAATTGATGTGAGGATAAAAAGCAGGATTCGGGTCCCTACTGTGGAGAAAGGAGGAATATAATAATAAGAGCTAGTTTCTCATACCCCACTTTTCATTACCCAAAGTAGTCCCAAAGTGGCTTATAAACACCTTTCCCTTCCTTTCTCCACAACAGATGCTCTGTGAGGTAGGTGATGCTGAAAGAGCTTTCAGAGAACTGTGACTGGCCGAAGGTCACCCCACTGGCTGCATGTGGAGGAGTGGAGAATCAAACCTGGTTCTCCAGTTTAAAGTCCACCAATACACCACACTATAATAATACAGCTGAAGACAGAGGGGCAGATAAAATGCAGGTTATTGGATGCCAGAGATATGGGAGAGGATATGGGGGTCATGATGTGATGAAAGAATAAGTAGTATGAAGAAGAGGATCCAGGGAAAAGTCCTTGCAGGTGCTCCACCATCCTCCTGTTCCAATGCATTATCTGGCACCACCCAATTGTGACATACATTTCTTGGAAAGAGGCTGCCAGTGATAAGAAGAGTTGTTTTGTATACCCCACCTCAGACTACCTCAAGGAGTCTCAAAGCAGCTTACAATCAGCTTACAGAATTCTGAGTTTGGGAACTGATATCCTCATGAGACCCAGGACATCTTTCATCAAACAATGGGGAGTGGAGCTCTTCCTGGTAATTGCCAACTAAACTTGTTGCAACATCCATCCATTTTGCCCCTTCCTGATAGGCAAATGGTTATCTTCTAGCAGGAAACCATTATTTGCCGGCAATTTGACCATTTTATGGCCTTCCTCCTTGAGAAAGAGCATTGTTCCTAGAGCTGGGTGAGCTTCAAAACCTTTTACATCTCCTGGCCATGACACCCAAATGCACACATACGTACAAACACAAACCCACACCTTGCAAATCCTTGAGGTTCCAAAGTCTCTGGGCAGAGCCCCGCTCATGTTAGGAGGCTTTGAAAAGTTCAGCACACCTGCCAAAGCATGTCAAAGTTGCAGTCAAAGTTGCCTGTGAAGGTATAGGGGAAACATTTAAAGGGAACCCCATCTATCAAAACTGAAATGGGATACTTAAATCCAACTTGTACAATAGCAAACCTTGATTGTTTCTCTACAAATTGTGTGGATACTGACAATATGTTTTCAGGGAGAAGAGTTGTTTGTCTTAATTGGTGTTTTGTTCCTTGCCTCATGAGTTGACACATGCTGCTGAGACCATTGTGTTTCCTCCAGCCAGCCCTCCGTGGCATCAACCAGTGGCCAAGGTAAGTGTCAGCCACACATTGAACTGACTGTAGCTCCGGGTAGAGACAGAACTAAGCTTACTAAACTGTGCTTCTGTTTGAAACCATGCTGGTTCTTTATTTGGAAACCACGTATTGAGAACCCTAATCCCTTAGCTCCTGAGTCCCCCCTGAAAAATCCTATATGTTGCTCATTCAAAGGTAACACAAATTTGTTCATTTTGTAATGTGTTACCTTTGTAAGTTTATCTAAACGTGTGGGACTCATTAAACCTCCACTCCTTCCCGCACCACTGGGGGTTGTAGGATGCCCCAGACAACTCTTGAACCCAGGTGACACCTTTTCTTTTTGAATTACTGAGTTTACAATGTCATGTTTGAATTCTCTGCATTTTTTTTCAAAAACAACAAATCAGCAAAGGAGGAAAGGATGAGTGAAGCAAAAGGAGGTAGCTCACTGTACATCACTCGAGAGAAACGTGAAATGGGGCCGTCATTTTCCTTCTGAAAACAAGCAAGGTTCTCCAAGCGGTAGAGCCCCATGTCCCTCAGCAGATGAACATAGTCCCCATGTTTTTGTCCTCCTGTGCATCATAATGATGAGCAGGGACAGGGCGAGAGTTCTAATTTGCATCTTTCAACACCTCCACAGCACTCTTGCCCCAGGAGGAATTGGAAACCTGGGCTAATATGAATGAAATAATTTAGGACCTCAGCAGCTTGTAAGTGAAGTAACTCTCTGCTGCCTAGGCAGTAATATTACTCCTCATTAAAATGCTGTGGAAGTTCATCTCACATTCAATTACATATGCCTAACAACTGTATTCCAGGCAATATACACTTCTGAGACAAGGCAAAGAGACGTGGGGGAGAGGGGAGGGAATGAATTTCCCCCCTAGGATTCACTTTTGCCCTCTCTGCATATAATAGTGCCAACTAGCTGAGAGACTGTTTTAAGCGACTCATTGGTCAGCGGGATGTCATACCGCTGCTTTGAGAAAATGATGAATGATTGGGAGCTCTTGATGCAAGATGTAGCTGAAATAAAGGATACAACTCCCTGTGGCATATTGGAGGAAGTATCTGTGAAAGCTTTGAGACAGCAGCAGAGATTTTTGTAATAAACTCAATATCAATAAAGATCTCTGGATCTTCTGAGGGCATTGCATTAATCTTACTCCTATCCAGACTGGAATACAAAGTTGCCTTTCTTCGTCACCCTTCTCCAACTAGTGGGGAGGAAGATGGTTTTTGAAGAAAGAGGGTCCTAGTCAGATGGTTCATTGCTTATTAGTCTGGCTGTTTCCCCACATATTTCCGTGAGTGCCACAAGTTTATCAGTACGTTTTTGCACTTCAATAAAATGAATAACCAGAGTGTGTCGGACACTTTCCATAATACTCCGAGATGAGATAGTATGCACAAGGCACAGAAAAATAAACAGACCAAAGACACTCAAGCTTCGTTTTAAGCCACATATTTATGCTTATTGAGGTCTATTGGATTTAAATGGATCCTTCCCGATCGTTGTGTAATCTGCCCCTGCCTGCAGCCAACCATTGCCCCTGGATTTACATTTTCTTAGTCGCAACTGGGAATGGATGAGATGGGGAATGATGGCCAATTAGAATAGCACTGTTGCCATCTTGTTGTTTTATTCTTGTTTTATTTTCTATTTATATTTAGCATGTTGTACTGTTGGCAAGAGGGCATAGCTGCCGTCTTATGGGGTTAATGCTTTTATCATTATGCTGTGAACCACCATGAGCCGGGTGGTCCAGGAGTGGCAGTATAAAAATCCAATAGTAAATAAATAAATAAAAAGAACAGTACTTGGATTTGGTGATGAAGAATCAAAAAGGGGTAAGTAGGTTTTTGCCTCTGCTTTGTCTGAATCCCATTTACTAGCCATAGACAACAAAAATGTTAGAGCATGTCATGTTATGAACTATGGGCAATGTCAATCAGCAAGATACAATCTTTGAGGTGTTTCTAAAGTGCTCAGCCTTAGCAGTTCACAGGATGATCATTAAATGAGTGCCAGTATCCCCCCCCCCCGGACCTAGTAAGTTAGATCTCCTCCCCACCCTCCCTGCCGCTCTGATAGCAGGGGGTAGGAATAATGAGAGCTTCCGCCATGTTGGGATTGTTTTTAAAGTCTTTTAATGGGTATTTTAATGGGGATAAGACTATTGTGACCCACCACGAGCCTACGGGGAGTGGTGGGAAATAAATATTATTATTATTATTATTATTATTAATAATAATAATAATAATAATAATAATAATAAATTGCCTATCTCTCCTACAATGATCTGCCTAATTATGAATGCAATGGCCATTTCATCACCTGAAAATCAATGCCTGCAAACTGACAGTATAAATGGGAAACTGTTTAAGGGACACTGTCAGACAGTTTTTGCACAATCATGAAGAGGAAATGAGGGTCACATGTGTACTAGCAAGTGTTAGCACAGGCCTCTCCATGTTATTCCCATACTGCACCTTCAGATGGCCAGCACAGGGCAGAGATGTTGCTGATTCATGCCTATACTGGCCCCTCGTGTCACCTATTGCTCTTTGTTGAGCAACTGAGGGTCTCATATGCCAGTGGACACTCAATATCAGGTGAATGCACTTGACTGAGTAGGCTGCATTTTGTTATATACTAATAGCTCTCTGGATAACAGGTTGTCAGTTTTCTCCAGTCTAGATCCCAGGGTGAGCTTGCAGCATGTTCCATTCAGAGGATTTTAGCAAATGTGAAGTGAACTGTTTTATGCAGCCTGTTATAGGAAAAGCATTAAAGTTAGTTTCCATAAACTAGGTTTGAACTCCAAAAAACAGAAAAAGGCTCAGAAAAAGACAGATAGCAGCTTTTGTGTTTTCTTCTTTCGCTGCCTTTGTTCCCTTGCCCATACGACCTCTGTAAGGTTTCCAGTTCTCTGAGGGTCAATCATAATACTTGTCAATGTCGTTTTGGGAAGGAAGTGAACTGACAACCATATTCAATGTATATCATCCCACAGAAATATCCATGCAAAGAAAGCCTTCAAGGAACAGGCCATATTGAACACTGCAGTGGCCTCCTTGTGCTCTGACTCATTGGAAAGATCACGAATGGCTCCTGTCTTAGTCCTCCTGCTCTCTCACGGACCCTCGGCCCACTGTTCTGAGGCCCTCACTCTCAGCCATCTATAGCTTCTCTTGACCCCTTATCAATTTTATCTATTTATTTAGCAACCTGTTATGCCACCTCTCCTGGAAACTGCCATTTTGGGCTGTATCAACAGGGCCATCACATCAAAATCACAAGATGTCATAGTCCCATTGTATACGACACTGGTCAGGCCACACCTGGAGTTCTGTGTGCAGTTCTGGAGGCCTCACTTCAAGAAGGACGTAGATAAAATTGAAAGGGTACAGAGGAGAGCGACGAGGATGATCTGGGGCCAAGGGACCAAGCCCTATGAAGATAGGTTGAGGGACTTGGGAATGTTCAGCCTGGAGAAAAGGAGGTTGAGAGGGGACATGATAGCCTTCTTTAAGTATTTGAAAGGTTGTCACTTGGAGGAGGGCAGGATACTGTTTCTGTTGGCTGCAGAGGAGAGGACACGCAGTAATGGGTTTAAACTACAAGTACAACGATATAAGCTAGATGTCAGGAAAAAAAATCACAGTCAGAGTAGTTCAGCAGTGGAATAGGCTGCCTAAAGAGGTGGTGAGCTCCCCCTCACTGGCACTCTTCAAGCAAAGGTTGGATACACACTTTTCTTGGATGCTTTAGGATGCTTAGGGCTGATCCTGCGTTGAGGAGGGGGTTGGACTAGATGGCCTGTATGGCCCCTTCCAACTCTATGATTCTATGATTCTATGATTCTATGATTCTATGATTCTATGATTCTATGATTCTATGAAACCTGCCCAAGGCTGTTCATCTGTTTTACAGAAAGATATTGGCCTTCACTCATGGTCACACAAAACAAAAGAAAGACTTGTCAGAATGTCGTATTTCCTAATTTTCCAAAGAGTTCATCATTTGACCAAATCTGGGACAGAACTGGAACAACAGTATGCTAAATACACGCAGGTATAATTTCCTCACCGTGAGGATTTTAAGCACGGAAGCTTTAGCACGGTTTCAGTAAAGGTAAAGGTAAAGGTATCCCCTGTTCAAGCACCGAGTCATGTCTGACCCTTGGGGTGACGCCCTCTAGCGTTTTCATGGCAGACTCAATACGGGGTGGTTTGCCAGTGCCTTCCCCAGTCATGACCCTTTACCCCCCAGCAAGCTGGGTACTCATTTTACCGACCTCGGAAGGATGGAAGGCTGAGTCAACCTTGAGCCGGCTGCTGGGATTGAACTCCCAGCCTTATGGGCAAAGCTTTCAGACGGCTGCCGTACCACTCTGCGCCACAAGAAGCTCTTTTCAGTAGCTGGTTTCAGTAGCTGGCCTGAAATGACAAACCATGATAGCTCCAGATGAACTGTTACAATCTACCTAGTCAATGATCCATAAAGTCAGAAGGCTTTACTCATTCTAGAGCCAGTTGTTTTTGACATGTTAAAAAAGCAACTCTCCATTCTCTCGACTGTTGTCATATTCCTGTGGCAAGTTGGTTTGTCATATGCAGATTATTTTTTCAGCGCATGCAGAATTGGCATGGTTAACAGCATTTACAATCCCATGTGGATAGGAACACAGGCATGCACACACGCTGCTTTATCTCATCTTATGTTTCAATAGATATGGTTTCATTTTTAAACACTGTATATGCATAACTATTAATATTTCAATAGGAAAAATATGAACATACAGACTAAGATCACATTGAATTGGCTGATTATCCTGATGGGTCTTACAAAGACAGAATGCAATATATATTAATGTAATTGTTTTGGTATGTCCCAGGGGTAGCCAAACTGTCGCTCTCCAGGTGTCCATGGACTGCAGTTCCCACGAGCCCCTGCCAGCAGAGCCACTGTTTGGCCACCGCTGAATATCCTCTGTTTTACCTGTTTGGGAAGAGAGCAAGGACATGCATGAATCAGTAGTGATCATTAAACTCCTCAAGTAACTGGATAGCTAATTGCAAGTGTCATCTGCAAATAATTAGAAAAGGTTATATGTTTGAAGAGTTATAAATTGGCTACCTTTGGAGGGGATGGACATGCAGTTTTGCCTTGACCTGTAATTCTTTGCCTCTGGGTTTGCATATGTGTGTGTGTGTGTGTTTTACAGTGACATTGCATCGTGCATCCACACACAACAGGTTCATACATATTTCTTTTTAGATTGCGGTAGCCAGAAATCAGTAGGACACCAGAATACTGCAGAGATTAGAGTGCAACATTCCCCAACAAGGAATGAAGAAATGAAGGTTCAGATTGCCCCCTTCCAGCAAATAAACACTCTGGATGAGCTTGGACCAATCATTCTATCTTAGTCTAGCCCCACCTCACAAGGTTATTTTCGACGATGAAAAGGAAGCAGAGAGAACCATGAACAGTGCTCTTGGAGCTACTTAGAGAAGAAAGGTAGAATAAAAATATAATACATTGTTTTCTTTCCTTCCGTCCTTCATTGTGTTCAGATTTCGCAGCAGCACCTGTAGCTTACATACTGTGAAAGAAATAATAGTTTCCATGAGATATTTTTAAAAATTTTGCAGCAGTAATTTTCAGTTTATTTTTTCCCCTTTATGGAACAATTTTAACATCTTGGAAGTTATGTTTGTTCATGAAATCTATGATAACACAACAGGCCGACACATTTGTGTTTCTGGGCATCTGTTTGTGTGCATCATTTAGTTTTGATTAATGTAAAGTGAAACTTTTTGGGTAATCTCTTTCCTATTTTTTTTCCAGTTTGGGGTACACCTACGATCGACACAGCCACCATTAAAATAAATCTTACTGTTCACTTGCAGTACTGAATATTTTCTAATACTTTTAAATATGTTAAATAAATAAATAATTTATTTTTCTAGCCTACCCTTCAAGTATTGCTTTTCCTTCACTTAAGAGTACCAGAGTAAAAAACAGAATATTTTAACAATATTTAGCTTAACATTAACAATATTAAGCTTAATTGGGAAAATATGGTGATTCCCCCAATGGTAGTGATTACTCAGGTACTGAGGTACTGGAATCCTGAAAGTTTAAAAGCCACCCCATAAAACTGCCTGTTGCCACCAAGAAGCCAGAGAAGGCTGGCTGGCCATCTGCCGTTGATAAAATGGCTACATAGCAGCCTCAGCTATGAGAGACCAGTGATTCCAATTAGATATCTCATCCACTTGCCTTCAGTCTGGGTTCTAACCACATCCTTCTCTAAAGGTACCCACCTATTCATATAACAGGCTAGCTCTACTAGCACCTATGGTGACCTCACCTTTTCCCCTCCTTCACATGCAGTATTTTCCCTCAGTGTTTTCTTTCCTTCTTAGTTGAGCTTTATGTATTTTCTTTATGTATTTTCTTCTTTTTTGAAGTTTTATAGTTGCCCTACCCTGTCTATTGTATTTTGATACTGGTTCATCCCAGGAACTTGACAGAAGAGACCAGATCACTTCTTTAACTTCCAAAAATGGCACAAGAGAAGCTTTGGAAAGTTTAAAACCAACACAATATTTTTATTCAACACAGAGGGGAAAAGGTCAGATGGAATCAGGGTTAAAATGTCTAAGGTGAATCAATATTAACCCTGAGGTAACTTAGTAAATCCACAAACTCCAGTTAATGTATTTCCAGCAATTGAGAGTTAGAAACTTTACACAAAGGTTTTAGAATCTTGGTATGAGAAGCTTTGATTTCAGTGTCTGCTAAACATTCCAGTATAAGTTGTTGAATTTATCTGACTCTTCAGGTTTCAGAAGGCAGGGATATACTATCAAGTATCCAAATTCATTCCAGTTTCTTGGTCTATATGACTATATGACTTTTTATTTTGATCACTAAACCACTGGAATCTTACCTATCATCATAAAAAAACACACACGGTCTGGAACCTTCTGGGGGTTAGAGTGGGGACACTGCTTAACTAAACTGCCTGTCTTCTGACCCTTCCTTTCTTCTTAGAAGGCATCCTAAGTCCTGTTCACACTAGGGTTGTGCACAACAGTGTCTGAATTGGCCGTTCCAGGCCGACAAGTGGGGGGGGGGAGGCACGGGCACCGGTGCGTCAGTTGTCACACACATGCAAGCCCAGACTTGCATCAGCCTGGAACGGCCAATTCAGCCACCGCCGCACACAACCCTTGTTCACACCCTAAAGGTTGCAGTCTTCACATTAAACCTTAAATTGCTGCTAAATGAAACATGGGCATTGTCAATGTACAGGATGAAACTAGGCCAGGGAATTGCCCATGAATTAGTCCTAACTAAAGTCAGTAAAAGGTAAAGGTAAAGGTATCCCCTGTGCAAGCACCGAGTCAGGTCTGACTCTTGGGGTGACGCCCTCTAGCGTTTTCATGGCAGACTCAATACGGGGTGGTTTGCCAGTGCCTTCCCCAATCATTACCGTTTACCCCCCCCCCCCAGCAAGCTGGGTACTCATTTTACCGACCTCGGAAGGATGGAAGGCTGAGTCAACCCTGAGCCGGCTGCTGGGATTGAACTCCCAGCCTCGTGGGCAGAGCTTTCAGACAACATTTCTGCTGCCTTACCACTCTGCGCCACAAGAGGCTCTTTTTAACTAAAGTCAGTACAGGTCACCAAATCTTGCAGATGTTAGAGAAAGGGTGGTAGAAGAAGGGGTGATTAAGCAGCTGGCACGGCTTACACAAAAATTCTTGAACAACCTTGGATATATCAGATGCAAATTATATGACCTTCCTTAATTTATGCTCTTCCTTTCTGGCCAAATAAATACCCATTGCCAACAGCTACTCATCCTCATGAGACCCTCCCTCAACATCCTGATAGATCCAAGATGGCAGCCAGAGCAGTTGCACAAAGCAGACTGCTCCTAAACAATTTGGCCTAAAACTCTAATTCCCCCCCCCAAAAAAAAAAAAAGATCCACCAAAAAAACTACCTATTGGGCCAACATTCCAATACCCAAAATATCCAAATCCAAAACAAACAAACTAGCAGATGATCAAGCAACTCATCAACAATAAAAAACTTGTGACAGAGCTGAATAGAATCTGAGCATAGGACCAAGTTTAAAAAAAGAAAAATCCATAAGATGCAAGGAGAAGCGGAGAAGAAATTGGAAAAACAAAGAAAATGAATGCAAGAAAGATATTTGAAAACCAGAAACAAAAAACACAAAAGCTACCAATCCAAAAAGCAAAGAAAGAAATCGAAATAATGGCAACAACCAACCCACCAAATGCCAACTCACCATAATTCACCCGACTAGACCTTTGCCCCCCATCCAGGCCCTGCGGCCTGGAGCAGAACTCCACCTGACTACCGAGCCGCATCCAGTATTTCATACACCAACTGCCCAGCCATAGCCAGGAAATCCACCATTAACTGCCCAGCCATGACTCCAACATCAATTGCCCAGCCATGGCCAGGGACTCCACCATCAACTGCCCAGATGTGGCCAGGGACTTCAGCCACCAACTGCCCAGATGTGGACAAGGACCCACCCACCATCTGCAATCAGGGACTCCACCCACCGGCTGCCCAGCTGCTGCCAGGGACCTGCCCTTTGACTGATGATCCAGACAAGGAACTGCCCACTGCCCACTTGCTGCAGCCAGGAACACTCCTATCTTCCCAGTAGCAACAAATGTACTGACCATCTCCTGCAGGACAGAGAAAGACCAGGTGATCCATGGACTCCACAGATACCTGAAATTAAGTGCTCTAGGATGTGGATTGCGGGAGGGAGGGAGGAGGGGATCAAGTGAACTTATCCATTGAGACCTGGGGCTAGGAGAAGGGGGAGCAATAGAATGGTCACGAGACGTGGGTGAGACCAGGAAAGACCCAAGGATACATCAACAGAGTCTATGGAAGGGAGACACAGAAGAAAGGCCATCAAGGAGGTGGGGCACCATTCACAAGGGAAACATTCTTCAACTACCACATTAAATCCCTCCTAGCAATTCAGATTCTATACAGCTCATTCCAAAGTACTAATCAATTATAGGATCCCCTGAATCCACTATAAAAATTTGATTATCTAATTAATCAATCAATCAGTTAATCTCTAATCAATTCTGCTTAGCCGATTAATTATCTAATTGATTAATCCAAATTAAATGATTAAATTATAATTAATTTAAATCACTTCAATATCCCCAAATCAACTCTACCCAACCCTGGAATGAAATTTAACCTAATTAAGCACCTTGCCCATTCCCATCCCCTTCATCCCCACCTGAACATTAACTGTTATACAATACAAAGTGCATCCGAAATGCAAATAAACACCGGATTGTGTGGCCCTGAGAGGTCATAACAGACAATCATGGCCATTCCTCCAGCAACAAACACATTCAACCCAACCATTCCAACCAATTCCCAATTTCAAAGTAACTCCAAGCAAGAAAGCCAGGGTTCAAGGAACCCTAGTAAACATTCAGTTGGCAATCCAAGGGAGTGTTGACCTATGATAAGCAGGAACAAAATACCAATTAACACAAAGTACAACAAAACATCAGACATGGATAGCCCTCAAACATTGGGCATAATTAAGGGTATAATATCAATGGGCCCCCCAAAAGGGTCAGGGATCCAAATAATAATGGGAAGAGGCAGAAACAGGAGTGAGACAAGGTTGGAGGAAAAACAAGATTTGAGAAATGCTATGCTCAGTCTCTGCCCCATCTTTTGGGTCTCTAGGGTGGAGGTAAAGGTGAATAACTTGCCTCCAACACTGATGCTGTGCAACACTGGGTCAATAAACAACAAAGCATCCACTCTGCAAGTATACTTTGTAGAGCATGGAGTAGACCTGGCATGTGTGATGCAAACCTGGACCAGAGAGGGGGAGACAGTTGCCATTAAAGAACTAGCCCCTGTCGAGTTCTCCATCCACCATCAGTTGCAGACTGTGATGCAGGGAGGAGGAGTGGTAAGCTTAATCCATGAGGATTTCTCCCCCTGCACTGTCAATTCCAGGAATTGAATGTCTTGACCTTAGGTGGGGCACAACCAAGAGTTTGCCCGTCTGGCTGGTTTACTACACCAGATGCCCTGCCAGCCCTGCTGGAGGTGGTGGCTGCCTGGATGTTACAGTTCCCTAGACTACTCTAGTCCCCTGAATTCTGGGGGGCTTTAATGTCCATGCAAAGCTGCTACTCTCTGGAAATAGGGTGAATCTAGTGTCAGTCATAGCAATGCTGGGACTCTCCCAAATTGTTGTTGGCCCTATTCATCAAGTAGGTCATACCCTGGATTTCATTTTCAGTTGTATGTGAATCTGGTCACAGCTGATGCCGTGCCATGGTGAGACCACTATACTCTGAAGCTCGACTAAGGTTGCCACCTACCCCTCAGTTGGGTGCTGAGCAGATTTTAGTTTGCCCAAGTAGACATACGGATCCAACTGGATTGCAGAATGCTCTATGGGACTCAATGCCTCCCGAAACTTCCCTAAGTGGCTGCTATTGACTTCTGCAACTTGGTCTACACAGGCCTGCCCTTAACATTGATCCAGAAACTGTAACTGGTCCAGAATGCTGTGGAGAGCACATATCCAGACAGCACTCCAACTACTCTACAGGCTCCCAATTTAATTTTGGATCACTATTAAGGTTTTGGTAATCACCTTCATGACCATATGCAGTCTGGGCTCATTGTATCTGAGAGACCGCCTTCCTGCCTATACCCCCCAAAGAGCCCTATGCTCCACCAACTCCAACTGGCCTCAAAGAAGCATGTCGATCCTCAACTAAGGCCAACCCCCACCTGGTAGAATGACTTCCCTGAAGAGATCAGGGCCCTGTCTGAACTCCCACAATTCCACAGGGCCTGCAAAAGGGAGCTCCTCCACCAGGCATTTGGTAGAGGTAGCCCATCCTAACAACATCCACTTGCCCTCCAGACATACCCCCTACACATGATCTGAATCCAAGCTGACCTATGGTTCTGTATTAGATGTTATGAAAGTTATTGTTGTATTATAAATTATTATAATTCCTGCTGTTCAACTTGAAACTTACTACCGTGACTATTATTGTTATTATGATTCAATATATATTCTTCAGTTTTTGTGTAAACCTCCCTGAGCCTGGTGGGGAGTGGTGGGGAGGTGAGGGACCCTGGGGATGCACGTATAGAGTTACACTTTCCAACCATATTCTGCAAGATCAGGTTTTGTTGAAGCCTGAAGAATGTTTCAGAGGTTTTTCAATAGTAATAAAGTTGAGAAGGCTGCCAAGCTATTTAAACCACTGAAGCCACATCCCCTCTGAGCTGTCTACAGCAAGTGTTGCTTCTGGGAGACACAGTGCCTCTCTGGATTGGTTACGATACTGGAGTTCATGTGAGGTTAGAGGGTGATTTCTTTACCCAGAGCAAAAGAATCCTGCTATCCTGAGTTCATGCTTTTTGATGTTGAATATTAGAACTTTGATCTGATGATATAAAATTACCGGTGTGAACCAGATCATGTAAAGCTACAAGCATGACACCATTGTGTGTGATGCACAATAACTATTTTATAAATCTTAATTCTATAATTATGTTTTTTTCCCCAGTTAGGTACTTCACGTCTATGTTAATAAGCATTTGGGTGTAAATACACTTGTTTCCCTGACATATTGTACAGGTATATGCAAGGATGAATAACACACTTAGGTGAATGATGTGAAAAATAAAATCAGTGATACTTCAGCTGTAAGGCTGAGCAGAGCTTTGAAAATCCTTCTAAGCACTCAACAGATGCTACTAAGTGTTAAGAAAGAGCCTGTAAACATTAGAACAGCATGAAGTGCATTCTGTTCCTCAGTATCACAAAGCAAACTAAGTCCTTGGAATTTAAATGACTTTGTCATTCTGACTTCCTTTCTTTTTTAGGTAAAATTTATGCATTATAAAAGTATAAAGACCTCCATTTAGAATTTAATTCGTTGTACAGTTTTCACAATGCAAAAATCCACCGCTGCTGACTCCCAACGAAGCAAGGGCTTGGTGTGGACGTCCTGTATTATAAAGAGAAACCATCCAGGATTAGCACGAGTAAGCAAAAATAATCACTGTTGCGGCTGAAAGACACTGAATTAGTATCTAGGTTAAGGTGACCAGATTTTAACATTGGTAAAGCGGGACACCATTGACCGGGGGGGGGGGTCTTGATTAAAAATTTGGTCTATATGGAGCAACAATTTTTTTCATAGAACACATAGAATGCAAAAATAGTATTGTAATATATATATATTAAAATTTCAACATAAGTACAATTTGCCAGGTGCCCCCAGAGGTCCCTCCAAAAGTGGGACAATCTGGTCACCTTAATCTAGGTAACAATCCATTGGGAAGTTGTAGCACTCAATGGAACATTCAAACAGGGCTTGGTTGCCCTCTTTTCTACATGGTCTTACATTAAAGCAACGTTACTTATAAAGGGAGATATTTTGAGCCTTCTGATCAGATGTTTCCATCAAGGGATCAGATAATGATCACACAAACACAACCCTAGATCATTTCTCTTTCTTTTCAAACAAAAATGCATTCAGCATATATTCAACAATTTTATCTGTGAATGACTATGATTCATAACTAAAACCCAGAAATATATTTTTTTAAATTAAGGATATTGAAAACAACACTTAAGCCATTAACATTAAACCATTTTTGGAACATATCCCCAAGTATGCATCTGATTAAATGGCCTTTAGTCCATGAAAACAAGTATGCATAGAAAGAGAATCTCATGACTACAATTAGACTTTAATTGGACTCCAGATTTATTGTAGCACTAGATTATAAGCCCATTTTAAAGAGTAATAAAATGGGCGCTAGGAGGGCTCAGGCAAGGGCACGGCGGTGGCGAAAGGGGTGTGTGTGGGCCAAGAGAAGGCTTCCCATCCCACCCCCCACCCGAGGCTCTCTGGAGCCTTCTCTTGGCCACTGTGGCTGGCAGACAGCGGGCGCTAGAAGAAAGGGTCCTGTGCTTGGTTGCCCCGACAGGTGAGGGGGGGAGAGAGTGGGCGCGGCTTCTCCCAGCCCTAGGAGCAGAGACAGTGACGTGTGAAGAGCAGAGGTGCTAGGAAGAGTGGGGTGGCAAGGGTGTGAGCTTGTAGTGTGTCTGGCTTCTTGTTTTCCTTAATCTGTTATCTGGCTGTGTCTCTCTGTCTCTGCATGGATCTGTCAAAGTCTCCCAGCGCCCTGTGTTTCGGTGTGGCTGGCCCCTATCCTCCCACAGAGCCACCGAGTCCTGGCTGCATCTCCTGTGTGTCTCCCATCCATGGCAATCTGGGGATCTGTGTGTCCTTCTCCATGGGTTTCTCCAAGGCCAGTATGTCCCTCTGTGTCATTCCTCCCCTCGTATTGTCCTTCCTTGTTCCCTGTCCTTCTCTGTGAGGTGTCTGCCCCTGTTTCTCTCACAGTTTGTAGCTCTCCATGTCTGTTTGTCTCCGTCTGTGTGTGTCTGCGGCCCCTCCCCCCTCCAGGGGCCGGGCTCATCTACGACGCTGCGAGGCCGCTCCGCCGGCCGAGAGAAGGCTTTCCGGGCCACCCCCCAGCCGAGCGGGTGAAGCAGGCAATGGGGAGCCGCGCTTTGCGCGGCTCCCCATTGGCTGCTTGGGGCGGGATTGACACTCGGAGGGGCCAATCAGGAGCCGCTTCGCGGCTCCTGATTGGACCCCTCCGAGTTTTTATCCTGGACCGGTCCCGCCCTAACTCCTCCCCACCACCCCTTACTCCTTTATACAGTCCGGGGCGCCCGTGGCGCCACGGGCTGTGTACAGATAAGTTTTCACAGTCTAAAGCCCTTTTTATCAAATGCATGAAGTGCAACAGTGTCTGCAAGGTATATACCTATCTACAATCAGAGAGAGAGAGAGAAAGAGAGAAAGAGAGAGAGAGAGAGAGAGAGAGAGAGAGAGAGAGAGAGAGAGAGAGAGAGAGAGAGAGAGAGAAATTGTTAACATAGCTTTTATTGTATTGGCCAAAGGCCTTCACAATGAAGTAAAAAAGAAAAGAAAATATATACATCTCTAAGAAGATAATAGCAGGTTAAATTCTTTTAACAGTTTAAGTACAGTATAGAGCCATTCTATCGAATATATATGGATCAATATCAGTAAATAAGAATATCAATTTGTCATGCATGGGTGCACATGGAATTAACTTTAAATAAATTTCTTCCTTGTCTCATTGTATAGCAGGCTTATTAAGATGTAATGAGTGAAATTCTCAACTTCCAAGTTCTCACATAGATATTTTAATGTTTATTTGTTTGTTTATTTAATGGAAATAATGTTAGCTAAATATGGTGTTCTTCTATGGTCTTTTAAAAAGGATTTCAACCATGGGATGATCTTTGCCTGAGTTATTGAGAAGCTATATTGTAACACTATCGACTGCAGCATTCAGATGATAAATCCAGCCATGGAGGTAGTGTCCAGTTCCCCCATCTCTTAAGAGTTCACCTGGTACTGAATATCATGACTGAATTATATTAATCTGTTTGGTTCTAAATTCCTCTAAGTCCATCAGTAGAGTTAGGCTCTGCTGATTATAGGAGTCAGTATTCAATGTTTTAGCTTTTCATATATATTTTAGAGTAATTACATTTGACCTCGCTTTCCCAGAGGGCAGAACTAACTTTGCTCTCATAAGGGCTACTGGAATCCCTTTAGGTAATGCCAGAATCCATCTCATAAAGAGGCTTTGCAGTTTTTCAATCTTGTCTGGTGCTTGATCTTTCCATCCCCATATTTCTCCCCATAGAGTAAATAGGGGATAACTTTGGTGGTAGAAAGTTTCAGGGCAGGGTCTATCAAACAGGGTCTATCCTCCCTTTGTATAGAAAAACTTCACTATGGCCCCCATAGTAATACCATCACTCTTACCATTGCTAAATGCACTTTACAAGATATTATTTCACTGAACATTATTTCTTGATATTTATATGTGCTGCATTGTTTGATGGATATATCTAGAACACTCCAGGCAATTTATTCTGGTTTTCATCTTGGTTTTTGAGTAGTTTACAGTTAAACCTTCTTCCTTACAAAAACTATCTAGGTTGTCCAGTAGCCTTTTAAGACCAATTCTTGTATGCAAAATTAAGATCATAATCAGCATAGAACTAAATGGGCATTTTAATTGGCCAGTAGGTGGAATATATTTCGATCCTTCTAATCTTTGCACTACATCATTTATATCAGGGGTAGTCAAACTGTGGCCCTCCAGATGTCCATGCTGGCAGGGGCTTCTGGGAATTGTAGTCCATGGACATCTGGAGGGCCGCAGTTTGACTACCCCTGATTTATATAAAGACTGAACAGCAATGTTGCCAAAATCTCTCCTTGACTTCTTTCTCAACTGAGATTTCAGTAGTCAGGGACCCAATCAGATCCATCTTAACTCTGCCAGATGTTTTTAGATGGAGTTGTCTTGTAAGATAAACTATTCATCTGTGATTTGTTTTAAGAACTTCAGCCATAATGTCCCTGTCTTTCAAATCAAATGCTGATGCAAGATCCACATATTCTACATAAAGGGCTCAGGTAGGACCATTAATAGTTGAGCAAGCTAAATAATACAGTGTTTGATAGTGCTCAGTTGTAGAATACCGCCTTCTAAATCCAATTTGGCAATTATTGATGACACTATTATCTTCTACCCATTCTTCTAATTTATGATTTAAGTATCTATCATACAGCTTCCATGCTACATTTAGGAGACTTACTGGGCAATATTTATGTGGGTCATTCTTATCACCCTTTTTGTAGATAAGATATGATTATCGGTTGTAATTCCAGGAGACTTGTAGGTCCCAATTGGAGGCTGATGTTAGGTGGGGTGGAAGTTACTGAAGTCTCCTGAAAACTTTCAAGAACTTCTAATCATGTTTTTAGACAATAAAACTTTCAATGTATTTCAGGTGGAAAACAAGTGCTCAGGAACTGTTTCCTACATTAGCCATGAGTATGCTAGCCTGTGGAGAACGCCCTAGTTAAATTCAGACCAGGTATACACATGGAAGGGTTCCTTTTTTTCATTTGATTACAGAGATGGTGTGAAGTATTAACTCACCACAGCTGGGGTTAAAGCAAGACTGACTGGAACATTTTCATTATGATCATTTGTGTGTGTGCGTGTGTGCAGTATGGATCTTGCTCACGTTGCATCAGAGGCTCTGAAAACAGTCTGGGGACCCCAGTCTTGCAATCCTTCCAATACTTATCTGTATTAAATGGGCTTTCTATAACTGCACACTTTGCCCATCCACTAATAGGCAGTGGAATGGCAAGCGGACCTGAAATCATCCATCTTGTCCCCTTTCAGTTCTACTATTCTCTTGTGCTCATTCCTTATTCTCTGGATTTTCTTTGTGGTATTTGCTAGAAAAGCAGAACATTTCAAATGAAGAAAGATCAGTCTTTACCCTTTCATGGAAAATCAATATCCTTTGTGGTTTCTCCAGCTTACTCAGACTTTGTCAAATGCAGAATATGCCCCAGAAAGCCCTTCTGGTGTTCATCAATTATTGTTTTACTCCAAGCGCAATACAAACTAAAATATGCTTTTTACTTGACAAATGAAAAAAGAAAACTTTGGCACTTTATTATGGTGCACTTAAGAGGAGAATGCTTCAGGGGGTGGGGAGAGAGGGAGACTTGTCAGCATTTTTGTAAAACATCACATGGGTGCGGATTCAATGTCCATTTGGAAGCAAGCAAGGGGAAAAAAAGAGTATTGATTTCTCAACTATGCAATACTGTTACTAGTGTAAAAGCTTCCACAGTTGAGGTGACATTTCATTTAGAGCACCACTTAGTTGGTAAATAATTTCCCATCAGTCTAAGGCTGCACTGATGTATACACATACTAGGAAGAAAGTCATATTAAATTCGGAAGGATTTAATGTACAGAGTGATCCCATTAATACAGGACCTTAGTAAAAACTCAGGAACAAATTTGATGTTACATAACAGATAAGATGTTATACAAATGCCTGGGACGCCCTCTCCGTCTTTGTTTTTGAGATGAAAGGAGTTGCAGAGGGCGACAATGAAGAACAAGAAGTTGACCCTTTCTTTTAAAGGAGTCCACCAGTACTTATGGGATGCAGAAGAGCTGAACGTGGTAATGATGAGCAAGCTTTCTATCTCCTTGCATTCCTAGGTTCAAATTGACAGCCGCCTGTTACTCCTTTTCATTTTTAAAATGCCACAGTTGGGCTTCTACTCCTGACATTAACTGTGATCTGTTTGATTGGGCCTCACAAGCATTCGGTGTTGTTTGTTTCAGACACTTTGCCATTTCACAGAACAGCCACAGATTCATAACAGAAGGTGGGTTCTCCAAGTATGTGGTTTTAGTGCTTTTCAGGAGAAAACAAAATGGCCATGAGCTCATTTGCATAAGGTTAAGCAAATGTATGGTTAAAATTGCCCACTTTTATATATTTCCTTTATTTCATTTATACCCCAGCTTTCTTCCCAGTGGGAACCCAAAATGGTGTACATCAATCTCCTTTCCTCAGTGTTATCCTCACACCAACCCTGTGAGGTAGCGTAGACTGAGAGCATGTGACTGGCTCAAGGTCCCCCAGCAAGCTTCCCTGACAGGGTAAGGATTCAACCCTGGCTTTTCAGATCCTGGTCTGATGCTCTAACTCAGCCTTTCTCAATGCTTTTACTGTTGAGAAATCCCTGAAACATTCCTCAGGCTTCGAGAAACCCCAGAGGTGGCGCAATCATCATGTAGAATATAATTGGGAAATCTAGCTGTGTACAGGCCCATCCAGGGCCCCTCCCCATTTACTCCAGGCCCATCAATGGTCATTTTTTGGGGGGGGAAGAGGTCAATGTGACCATATATGGTTATATCATCTGATAAATGTTTAACATATATATATCTATAGATAGATAGATAGATAGATAGATAGATAGATAGATAGATAGATAGATAGATAGATAGATAGACGTAGACGTAGACGTAGACGTAGACGTAGACGTAGATGTAGACATATATTCCCACCCATTCAGGCAACCCTTCCAGGGCTGTCAAGAAACCCCAGGGTTTCACGAAGCCCTGGTTGAGAAAGGCTGCTCTAACCACTTTACCATACTGACTATCAGCAAAAGGACCAGCTAGAATAAGATTTATTTATAACTGATTTGAAACAAAACAGAGCAATACAGGAGATAAGATAGTAAGAAAAATTGTGCATGTTTTTTTTTTTACATAACTTGTAAAAACTACATGAATAAACAAAACGTAAATAAATAAAATAATCTTTGGTAAGGAAAATCTGTTCTTTGATTAGAAATGAAAACATTTGTGTAGTACAACAAACAGCCCTTCAAATTACCCTTCACCAGTATGGGAGCATATTTTAAAAGTAATTTATTTTAAAGGTAATTTGCAATCCTTTTTGAAATCTGACAGAACAGAATGAACAAAGTTATAAGGAAATATGAAAAAGAAAAAAAATGAAAATCGTAAATAGTCTAAAATTACATATTTGCAAACTGTGAACACATCCATGTCCAATATTTTATACCAGATTTTTAACAAAAGTAGAAGACAAGAGTGATTTAATCTCTTTGGTGCTTTTCCCTCCAGGTCATAGTTGTCTTCTCTGTCAACCAGAGGTGGAAAATGGAAGCCTCAAGTGTCTTTTCAGCCACTGTGGCCACACCAAACATACCACGGGTGAGACTACTGCCAAGCCAGTTCTGTTGCTACCACTGCCATTGAACTGTAGCTCTTATCTTTGGGCCATGGAAAGTAGCAAAGTCCAAATTCATGTTTCTCATGACAGAAATTCTGGGGCCAACTATGCACGCATTTGTGCTCAACATGGGAAATATTTTTCCACTCGCACACTTGAACAACATAAAAACAAGTTCTTTTATTTAACTGGGAAAGTGAAAGTATAGCTCACTTTCTAACTGCTTGTTTGGGCAAGCATAGTAGTTTATTTTTTATTAGCTATTAATCCATAAATCCAAGGAGACTTCTAAACTTTAGGTGTTCAGAAGAAAAAAAATGTAGCAGAGTTAAAATCTCTTAATCTTTGATAGCATTTGGCACTTATTGAAGTTGTAATATTATGCACATTTACCTGGGATTAAGTCCTATTGAACCCAGTAAAATTTACCTGCAAGTAATCTGATTGGGCTGTTAATATGTATGCATGAGGAGGTAGGGCTATGATATAAACGGAGATGCCCAATAATTCATGGGCTGAGCTTATTTCTTTCTTGAAAGTCATGATCATAAAAGCTGAACGTCCAACACTGTTCAGCTGCTTCCAAACAGCTAAAAAAAGTTCAGCTGTGTAAAATGACTAGTCAGAGACAATCACACACGAGCAAATTCCACACAAGGAATATTTGGTGACACAGCCTCCAAATTTTGGAGGCTTTTTGGGGCTCCTCCAAATGACATCACCAACCTCCTGAGGCTGTTTCGCAATGTAGCCATTTTTAAAGCGTGATGTGGTAAATCCAGGAAAATGGATTTACCACTCTCTGTTGCATGTCCCAGAGGTGAACAAGCAGTGAGCAGCCAGGGATAAGACCATATGGAGGGGGAAATGCGCAAGAGTCTTTTGAGCATTGTCTTGCCCTCGCTACTTGCTCACCTTTCCTGGCTGCCTGCCACTGAGGGCGGCACAGCTCTAGCAGCTTGGGTGGTGCGGTGGCAGCAGATCAGGTGGCACAGCTCGGGCTCGCCAGAGGGAAGGGGCTGAAGGCCGGGTGCTCCCCCCATGCTTACCTTTCCCTCTCCCGAAAAGAGGTGGTGGACAGCTAGAGGCAGGCTTGTATCCCAGCTGGACTCTTTTTGCAGTGGCCCCTCCCCTCAGCCAGGACCGGCCTCCTTTCCCTGTTGAGCCTATATCCCTGCCTCAGAGCCCAGTCCCAGCTGACGTCCCAGGGCTGGAATCTTTTGAGGATTTGGGGGAGGGGGTTGCCAGCAGGATCCAGAGGCCCTCTCTCAGTTCCTTTCAGGGACCCATTGAAAAGCAGCTCGTGTGGCATGGCAGTGAGTGGAGAAGGGAAGGAATGAGCAGCAGATGGGCAGACCAGTGGGGTGAGGGAGGAGTAGAAGGGATTGACAGGCCGATGAGAGGTGAGTAAAATAGCACTTTGCGCTTTCTGGTGCCTTTCTCCCTGCTAGTGAGGAGGGGGAAAAGTGAGCTGGGGAGGCAGAGTGTCGAAGGGAGGAATAGTGCAATTTACTATCCCGCAACTGTGGGTAGGAGACATCACACAATTTTGCCCTGTGTGCAGAAAAGGTTACTGTTTTGCCACAGCTGTCACTATGCTGACTATGAGAGCCAGCTTGTTATATTGGTTAGGCACGCCGGCTTCTAATATGGTGAGCCGGGTTAAATTCTCCGCTTCTCCACATGAAGCCAGCTGGGTGATCTTGGGCTTGCCACAGCACTGATAAAACTGTTCTGACTGAGCAGTAATATCAGGGCTTCCTCAATCTCACCTACCTCACAGGGTGTCTGTTGTGGGGAGAGGAAAGGGAAGGCGAATGTAAGCCGCTTTGAGACTCCTTCGGGTAGAGAAAAGTGGCGTATAGCAGTGGTCCCCAACCTGCGGGCCGCGGCCCGGCGCCGGGCCGCAAAGGCCATGGCGCCAGGCCGCGGCTCCCTCTCCCCGCCCCCCCCGCAGTAAAAAACTTCCCAGGCCGCAAGCTTGCGGCCCGGGAAGCTACTTACTGCGGGAGGGCGGGGAGAGGGAATCAGGGCCGGGCCGCGCCTGTGCAGGCCGTGCCCGCGCGGCCCGATCCGCGGGTGCGGCCCGATCCGCGGGCGTGGCTCGCGGGCGCGGCCCGATCCGCGGGCGCGGCTTGCGGGCGTGGCCCGAAACGTGGGCGTGGCCCAAAACGTGGGCGTGGCCCACGCGGGCGAGGTCCCTGCGGGCGCGGCCCGATGCCCTGCCGGTCCCCAGCCTAATAAAGGTTGGGGACCACTGGCGTATAGGAACCAAGTTTTCTTCTTCTTCATTGTGGCTGATTCTGCACTTACTTTGTTGTTTTCCATTGTGGATCCTACTGAAATTGGATTGATTTGAACTTGGGTCTTCCTCTATTCCCCCACCCCCCAATTGAAACAGAAAGTGTTCTGCACTTGATTGGGGAAGCTCAGGAGGGAGGGGAGCCAAGTGCAGCAGGAGTCTCTTTCTTTTCTTGAATGGGGGGGGGGGAGGATTGGAAACAGCAGAGGAGGGGAAAATAAGGGAAATCTCTGCTGAGAGAAGTTAGAGCTTCTGGAGCACAGTCACTTTAAAACAAGCCTTGCAACCGGGAACCAGGAAGTCTTTGAACTGATGCCCTGGCCAGTCAGGGAAGACTGCTTTGCTACAAGACACAAAGAAGGGAGTTTATTTGCACACAGTAGGAATCAGGACTAGGCTTGTGCGATTCGGCCACTTTGGCGGCCGTTCCCTCCGGGCGCAGCCAGCGCCGAGCCGGGGGAGGAGGGCGGTGCCAGCAGCGGCGTGACAGCGGGCGCAACCACGTAGGCATGGAATTCCGTGCTTGTGTGGTTGCGCCCGCTGTCACGCTGCTGCCGGCACCGCCCTCCCCCCCCATGGCGCGGCGCTGGCTGCGCCCGGAGGGAACGGCCGCCAAAGCGGCCGAATCGCACAAGCCTAATCAGGACACCTGATGCTAGTTTTTCAAATATTGAGGATTATACCCACTTCTGGATATCATGGGGGAAAGGTAGGATCACTCCGGATAATTCATGCATGTTGTAGAGGGAAAGTTTAAAGCGCCCAAAATCAAAATGGAAATCGAATTCAGTGTAGGTGGCAGGGATTTATTCAGACTGGGAGTGGGTAAAAAGCCCCATGCAGACTTCACCAGTGTCTGCTGACTCCACTTTTACTTGCTAATAGTTCAACATTTTGATATGAAACTTACTACTTAAGTGTGCTTGTGTGCTTTAAGGCAGAATAACTCATTGCCTGACAATAACTCATTACAACTCATTACATTGCCTGACAATAACTCATTACAACAACTGGGCTCATGCAAATTTGCAGCCTTCCACCTGCAAAAATGTAAATATTTTTTTTTACACTACTGAAAAATTATGCCTCAAGGTTCAGTGCAGCACATATTACATCTACTCTGAAAACTTGAAATAAAGGGATAATCATGTCATCAGGGAAAAATTAATGCATAAGCATTCTCACACTGCTTTGCAGAAGCAGGCAATATCTTCACAGCAGGTAATTTACAGGATGCATCAGTCTGTGCAGGCAAAAAGGAGGAGTGAACCGCAAGTAATTCTGTGTTCAATAAGTATGACACTTTAACAACCCAACCAGGAATTCATGCCTTGTTTTCCAGTGATTGTGAAATTTTTGTTTCTGGACTGCAGCTGCTTTTTCACTTGCATAAGCTGCAACAGAGAAGATACAAATGAGGTTTCTTCACCAAGGCATGACCTGGAACACAAGCAGCTGCTGCACAGGTGCTGCTTGGCATTGTATCCTATGGCATGACATTTGAGTTGAACAACATCATGGCAATTCAGCTGGGAGGCTAGACTTATCTGTAAATACAAAGTTTGACCAAGGTAAATTCTCAGCGTCCTTGAATAGAAGGTTACCAGGTCAAGTTTTAGATAACAAAAGCTGCAATCGGAACGCTTTTCTTATATAAAATGGGATTTACTTCAGACTAGACTTGTTTGGGATTGCTCCCAAAACCTCCTTGATTATTTTGTAAAAGTTATAAAGGTCGGATATGAATGAAATAAATAAATATTTATCAATTAAAGCAAGTCCCAATCTGCATGGCTGTCGGGGACCCGCTTGCTAACTGAAAAAACAGGGTGCCCCTTTGAAGAAAACGTCACGCCAGGCCTGGTGAACGATACAACAGGAACAAGCTTTATTTCAGCAACGTGGAGTCCGCTGGTATGGAGTAAGAGCTTCCACCGAACTCCAGGTGGAAGCTCCCTTTTATACAAAACCCACCTCCTTAGGCTGTATTGCCCCACCCAGTACTTGCGGAGGGAACATGCTGATACAATCATGACTCATGCACATATGCGAGGTTTTCCGGGGTTCCTGATGGCCCATTTTCCTGGAACAAAGGGCCATCTCCGGGCCCTTGTCAAAAGGTGGAGGGGGACATTGAGGTTCTTTAGCGGCCATTGCCACCTCAACGATTGGGTGGGGCGCCCAGCTGCCGGCTTGCCTATGATCACCATGCCCTACCTCCGTGATCGCGGGCGCCTCTGATGGCGGGGTTCGGTCCGGTTCCCAAGCCACCAAGGACCGAACCACGACATTCTGCCCCCCCAAAGGTCCATTCTCCAACCCCCCGGGACGGCCAGGATACCGCTTGTGGAAACGTTCAGTGAGTCGGGGCGCAAGGACGTCCGCTGCCCAGACCCATTCCCGGTCCCCCAAAGCGAAGTCCTTCCATTCCACGAGGTACTGCAACTTCCCCCTGTGGAGTCTAGAGTCCAGGATATCCGCCACCTCGTGGTGCTCCCCCCCCGGCAGGACCTCGGGCGCTGGCGGGGAAAACACGGGGTGCCAAACGTCACCGTCCGGAGTTTTTTTTAGAAGGCTCACGTGAAAGACGGGATGGATGTGCCGGAGGTTCTTGGGGAGCTTGAGCTTGACCGAAACTTCGTTGATCGGGGCCAAGACCTCGAAAGGCCCCAAAAACCGAGGGCCTAGCTTCTTGCTGGGCAAATTCAACCGTAGGTTCCGGGTGGAAAGGTAAACTCGATCCCCCGGTCGGATCTCTTCAGCTGGTCGTCTCTTCCGGTCGGCGTCCTCTTTCTGCGCTGCCTTGACTTTGTGGAGCTGCTCCTGCAGCGACTTCCAGCAGCTCCCGGCACGCTTCCCCCACTCGCGAAGGTCGGCCGATTCCCGGGCGGGGACCTCTCCAAGCTCCGGGAAGTGTCTCAGGTCTGTCCCGTAGACGACGGCAAAAGGCGACATCTCCGTGCTGCTGTGGTCTGCGTTGTTGTACGCGAACTCGGCCAGGGGGAGCAGGGGCACCCAGGTGTCTTGATGATAGGAACCGAAACACCGCAAGTACTGCTCCAGTACTTGATTAACCCGCTCGGTCTGCCCGTCCGTCTGGGGGTGGTAAGCGGAGCTCAGCCCTTGCTCGATGTCTAACAGGCGCAGGAAAGCTTGCCAAAACCGGGACACGAATTGTGAGCCCCGATCGGAAATCACCTTGTCCGGCAGCCCGTGCAGTCGGAACACGTGATCCAGGAACATCCGAGCCAACTGTGAAGCACTGGGGACACTGGCGCAAGGAATGAAATGGGCCTGTTTGGAAAATAGATCTACCACCACCCAGATCACCGTTTTCCCCTTGCTGGGAGGCAAGTCTGTTATAAAGTCCATGGAGATCACTGACC
Organism: Paroedura picta; assembly: GCF_049243985.1. Lineage (NCBI taxonomy): Eukaryota > Metazoa > Chordata > Lepidosauria > Squamata > Gekkonidae > Paroedura > Paroedura picta. The sequence continues at coordinate 145,614,269 of NC_135369.1, forward strand.
ACGGCCGGGTCGGGACCTCGAGCGGGTGCAGCAGACCTTTCGGCTTGCCAACCCCCGGCTTGCAGGTCAGGCAGACAGGACAACCACTGACGTAAGCTTTTGTGTCCCGCCGCAGACTGGGCCACCAAAACCGCCGCCGGGCCAACTTCCAGGATTTTACGAAACCGAAGTGCCCGGCGGTCTTAGCATCGTGGCAGAGGCTGAGGGCTTCCCGTCGTAGCCCTTCCAGGACGTAGACAGCCTCCCCCCTCCGCCAGAGACCGGAGTCCAAAATCAAAGAGTCCCGGAGCTCAGCCAGCTCCTCGTCTGTCCCGTAGGCTGCCACTAGGCGGTCTCGGAGCGGGGCGGTCGCCGGGTCGGGCTCCCATTCCTCCCTGGCCCGACGCCTAGTGACGACCCCCCGTCCCAGCTGCTCCTCACCAAACACGGACCTGGTGCAGGGAGCGTACCCCTCCCCATAATGCGGCAGACGGGAGAGGGCGTCCGCGAGGAAATTCTCTTTGCCGGGGATGTGACCAAGCTTGAAATTGTACCGCGAAAAGAACTCCGCCCACCTCATCTGCTTGGCGTTCAGGGATCGCGGTTGCCGGAGCGCCTCCAGATTCTTGTGATCTGTCCAGACCTCGAACGGCTCCTCTGTTTCCTCCAGCCAATGCCGCCATTCGGTGAGGGCGAACTTAATCGCAAACGCCTCCTTCTCCCAGGTAGACCAGTTCCGCTCCGTTTCGGCGAATTTTCGTGAGAGGTAGGCCGCCGGCCTCAGCTGTCCCGCCTTGTCTCGCTGCAGGAGAACCGCCCCGGCTGCTGCGTCGCTGGCGTCGACTTGTACCACCATCGGCTGGGTTGGGTCGACGTGCAGTAGCGTGGGCTCAGACGCGAAAGCTTGCTTGAGGGCCAGGAACGCTGCCTCCGATTTCTCATTCCAGCCGAGCGCTGCGCTGGGCCGCGTGGCGCGAGGACCTCTCCCCTTGGTACCTAGCAAGTCCGTGAGGGGAGCCACTACGGAGGAGTATCTGGGGATGAAGCCTCTAAAAAAGTTAGCAAACCCCAGGAAGCTTTGTAGCTGTTTCCGGGTGCGGGGCCTTTCCCAGGCCAGCACCGCCTGCACCTTCTCGGGGTCCATAGCTATGCCCTGGGCTGAGATGCGGTAGCCCAAATAGTCCAGGGAGGGACGGTAGAATTCGCACTTAGCCAGCTTCACGTATAGGTGGTTTGCCAGCAGGCGCTTTAACACCTCCCTCACCAGGGTCACGTGCTCTTGGGGATCTTGGCTGTAGATCAGGACGTCATCCAAATAAACAACCACCCCCTGAAACAGAAGGTCCTGCAACACCTCATTAATTAGACTCATGAAAACCCCAGGTGCCCCGCTTAAACCGAACGGCATCACTTTAAATTCGAATTGTCCCAATTGACAGTTAAACGCTGTTTTCCACTCATCCCCCTCCCGGATGCGTACCCGGTAGTACGCCTCCCTTAGGTCCAGCTTAGTGAACAGAGTCCCTTTGCCCAGCCGGGCCAGCAAATCCGGGATCAGCGGGAGGGGGTAAGCGTTCCCCGCTGCGATGGCGTTGAGGCCCCGGTAGTCCTGGCACAGCCGTCGGGACCCATCCTTTTTCCGGACGAACAAGACTGGAGCTCCCATGGGACTGGAAGCGGGCCGGATGAAACCTCGGGCCAGATTTTTACCCAAAAACTCCCGGAGGTCCTTGAGCTCACCCTCACTCATCTTGTAGATGCGCCCTTTGGGTAGTACCGCCCCCTCTGGGATGTTGATAGCGCAGTCCGTGCGGCGGTGTGGGGGTAGCTCGTCCGCTTCCCGCTCGCTGAAAACGGCTGCGAGGTCTCGGTACTCTGGCGGGACCTCGGGCTCTGGTATCTCCTGCTGCGCCGCCGCCGCTCCCCTGGGACGCGCCGCCGTCCTCTTGTGGCTGGAATTCTCGTGGGGGACCCGATGCCGTGCACCCACCGTCAAGTCGAACTTCAGGGTCCCCGCCCGCCAGTCCACCACGGGGTTGTGTTCCTTCAGCCAATCCAGGCCCAACACCGCCCGATATCCCGCTACGGGGACCTGGATCAGCCACCGCAGCTCTTGGTGGTCCCCTATGTGGATGGCGATAGGACCCACCTCCTCCCCGAAAGGTCCCCCCTGAATCGGGCTGCCGTCCATCTGGACGAAAACCAGGGGAACCTTCCGAATGCGCTTCGGTAGCCCCAAAGCCCGGGCTATCTGGGGGTGGACCATGCTGTGGTCGCATCCAGAGTCCAAAAGAGCCTCCCCCACCCAACTTAGTCCGTTCTCCGGGTTCCGGAGCTCTAAAATTACCACGTTCGGAGGTCGCGCCTCATGCTGTAGGGGTTTTCCCTCGCACCGCGGGACCTGCTGCCCGGCGCCGTCTACAGCAGGTCCTGGCCGTTTCCCGTCGCCTGGGCGCTTCCCGGTTCGTTGCGGAGGTCCTCCGCCCGGCGTGCCTGCTGGGGGCGTGTCGCACCTCCCCCCTGGGAGAGCCCGCGGTCCTCCCCCCCTTGCCGTTGGCACGCTGCTGCGAAATGTCCTGACCCCCCGCATTTCAGGCACAGACCTTCCCGGCGTCTCCTTTCCCGCTCGGGGTTCGGGGGTCGTTTGGGGCGAGAGTTGTCGGGGCCCGGTCTCGGCGCCTCGGCTGACCCGCCTTTGGCCTCCCGGGGGGGTGCGGCGGCCCAACCCAGGCTGGCTTCCAGCTTGGCGACCACAAAACACCACCCCTCCAGTGTAGACAGATCTTCTTCCGTCCCCTTGATCACGGCCCATTCCCTGAGCTTCGGGTTAAGGCCCTCCCGGAAGTACTCGATTTGGGTCTCCTCGTTCCAGGAGAACACCTTGCCTGCTTCCCTCCGGAAAATGTCTATATAGTCCATAACCCCCCTAGTACCCTGTCGAAGTCCCTTGATCCGACTCTTTGCCTTGTCCTCAGCCTGGGGGTCCTGGAATCGTCGGCGGAGCGCGACCACGAAGTCCTGCAGGTCCCGAGTTGCCGGGTCGCCGCGCTCGGCCAACCCTAGGTACCATTGACCCGCCTTGCCCTGGAGACACGAGGCCACCCCCCAGACCAAGTCCTCGGAGTCCTCATACCGGTCTCCATACCTCCGGGCATGCGTCAGCGCGTGGAGGAGGAACTGCGGGAGGTCGTCCGGCGTCCCGTCGAAACGCGCCTTAAGCTCTGGGGGGGAACGTTTTGGAGAGTAGTCCGACCCCCTCCGGATCCGGGATTCTCGGCGTCCGCCGTCTCGTCCTGCTCCGCTCCACCTGCTACCAACTTGCCCAACGACGCCGTGCCGCTCCCTGCCTTGCACGTCGCTCCTGCGTTGGTCCGGCTCTCGCCGCCCCGTCGGCTCACCCGCTCCCCCGAGATCCTCTGCTGTCTCGCCTCTCCGCTGGCCGTCTCGCCTACTCGGGACTGAAAACTGCTCCGGGTCGGGGTCCGGGGCCCGCTCACCAGTGCCGGGCTCGTCCTCGTCGCTGGAGACGTCCTCACTCGACGCGATCCCCTCCGCCGTTGTATTACCAGTCCCTCCGGGCCCGGCCCGAGCTTGCTCACGGGCTTCAGCTGCCTGCAAGCGCCTGGCCAAGTCCGCCATGGCCCGCCGCAGGTCCTCTAGGGATTCCTCAGGTCCTACCGGGCGAAGCGCCTGCCTCAGCTGGGTGTCCCAGGTTGGGGCCAACCCCCCAGACCTCGGCGCGCTCCCCGCCGTGCTTGGGAACCCCATGGCCCGGCGCCTTCCCTTGGCCGCCGCTGCCGAGGGTCTCGGGGTCCCGGACAGCTGCTCCTGGCCCCCCGATTTTCGGAGGAAATCTCCCGGGGACATTAAACTCATGTTCCCGGGGTTCGTGGGGGTCGAGACCGCCCCGTTGCTTGAAAACGCCATCTCTGGATCCGTCCCGATAAGCGCTCGGATGCGATGCCGACCCTGGAGTTCGGGTGGAAGCTCTTACGATGTCGGGGACCCGCTTGCTAACTGAAAAAACAGGGTGCCCCTTTGAAGAAAACGTCACGCCAGGCCTGGTGAACGATACAACAGGAACAAGCTTTATTTCAGCAACGTGGAGTCCGCTGGTATGGAGTAAGAGCTTCCACCGAACTCCAGGTGGAAGCTCCCTTTTATACAAAACCCACCTCCTTAGGCTGTATTGCCCCACCCAGTACTTGCGGAGGGAACATGCTGATACAATCATGACTCATGCACATATGCGAGGTTTTCCGGGGTTCCTGATGGCCCATTTTCCTGGAACAAAGGGCCATCTCCGGGCCCTTGTCAAAAGGTGGAGGGGGACATTGAGGTTCTTTAGCGGCCATTGCCACCTCAACGATTGGGTGGGGCGCCCAGCTGCCGGCTTGCCTATGATCACCATGCCCTACCTCCGTGATCGCGGGCGCCTCTGATGGCGGGGTTCGGTCCGGTTCCCAAGCCACCAAGGACCGAACCACGACAATGGCTCAGGCAAGCCCAATCTTATCAGATCTTGCAAGCAAATCAGGGGCAGCCCTGACTATCAAAAAGAACCATTTTGAGCTTACAGCTTTTTTGACTTGTATTGTATGCCAATAAAAGGTTACTGACTGACTGACTGACTGACTGACTTGTATTGTAGAACTGATTTTTATATTGTTTTGTATTGTGGATGCCATTAAAGATTTTTGTACTGTATTGTTGTTGAGCTGGCTGTGCCAGGATTGGCAGCATACAAATGAAATTATAATAAAAATATATAGGGCTGCTGTCCAGAAGCAAACATTATAATATGAGCATATTATAGCATATCAAGCAGCATCGGGTAATAATGATTCTATCATGTTCCATGTCAATCTCTGTAGAAATCACCTGGGCTGGAGGTATGCTCCTCTGAGGTATCCCTCCCCTCTCTGTATATCTGTGTGTTTCCTCTGTTCCGGAGAGTAAGAATTCTCCTACTAAAGAATTAAGCCTCTGTTGATTTTTAAAATAATTTTCCCATCTGGAGAGGGGTAGAAATCTCCAGCCATTCTTCTTTAGATCTACACATGCATTCATAAGAATGAGTTCTCTAGTAGTGAACAGCATATTACGGTGATATGATGCTACTTAATAGAACATTGTAAGGCAAAACATCCCAGATTCCTCTCATGGGTTGTGAATAGTAACAGGCTTACGGTATTCCATCTTGCAGGTGTTGCTAAATGGTTCTTTCTGCCTATATAGCCCGATCATCTTCAAGGCCAGAGTTGGAAGTGTGGTATATGCTTCTTATGAATAGGCCTGTATAGAATTCTAGTAGACCTGCTTAGGATTGCTCTCAGAGAGTCATCCTAAACAGCTGTACTCAGTTAGAGGAAATGCTTTTGACAAGGTATTAATTTGAATGCATACATCTCGACCACTTTTGGATGGGTTATCTGACCTGTGAGCGATACTATTGGGAAGTCGTCGTCCCCCCCACCCCTGTTTCTCATGGTACATTCATGCAACCTCCTGAGCTTCTTTAGCTTTTCTCAGATCTTTCTCAAAAGTACATTGCTAAAGAAGAAGAAGAAGAAGAAGAAAAAGTCACCCATAATTGTAAAATTTCTTCTAATTTTGAAGCTATGGGTAAAAGACATTCTCCCCCAGGTCTTATCCCCCACTCACCCACACCAAAAGAACTATTGAAATGAGAAGATAAATTGAGATTCACGCAATACATTTTCTTATCAGATCTGGATTAAGCCTACCTGTTAGCAGAGAAGGGAAAGACCTTTAATTTAGTGAGTCAGAACAGAGAACACAAGATTAGGTAAACCAGCTGTCTGACTCAGTAGAAGGAAGCTTTGTAGAGATTTGAATTCCGATTCAGCAAAAGCATGATTCCTGTAATATGGTATATTATTAAACTGTTGTGAGCATTTTTAATCTTTAATGCTCAGTAGATTTTTTTTTAATTAAGATATAGGCCTGACAGCCTAACCCTGCTTCATGTAACTTTCTGTGAACAGCTATGAAAGAGAATGTTCCATACAAGTTCTTCAGTGTTCTTGTGCTTCCGTTTGGGCCTGGAGAGCTGTGAGAAGGAGGAGGCTGAACGTGGCTGATGACTCAGAGCTGTGATATTTTCTCCTGTGACTCAAAATAAACCTGGAGCTCAAGCTCCAGGTTTTTCTCACCCAATCTACTTTTAATGAGCACATTTCAACTATATTGAGTTTTATCCTACTGTACCTCTATGCAAACATTTGGGAGCTGATGAATATAGAAAGGGAGAAGTTATTTAACACTGGCAGGGATGTCGAATTTCCTGCATTGCTTTTGTCAGGGAGACTATTCAGTAAGACATTCACTGTAATCTCATCATCATGATTTATAAAACAATACTTTACTTAAAAAAAAAAAGCATATCAATCAGGTATGAAATAGTGAGCCCAGAGAAGCTGATCAATGAAAAGAGAGTAGATTTAGAAATCTGCTTTCTGTATATATATATATTTTAAAAAACCCCTTCCTTTGGTGTGTTTGTCTCAGTGCAAATAGAGAAGACTTCATTTCCACTAACATACTTAAAGTAAGAGTATGCTTTATGAAATCCCCTAGCCAAAGATATACAGAGAAATCACTGGTTCAGGTTCTTACAGACGTTTCCTAGCAGGGAAATACAAAACGGAGATTATTGGGAATTTTAAACACCCCTTCCCCAAACAATCCATGTGTGCCCCCCCCCCACCTCAAATGTAGGTGCCTACCAGGAATGCATTATGTGAATGTGTTTTTCTTTGTACCTACTGATCTCTTGGGCAATGGCAAATGCCTTTCTTCCAACCAGATTCTTATGCTCCCAGACAAAGCTGCAGAGAACTGCTGTTCTCCTTCACCTCCTCCTTTGTGGGGGTGGAGACTCCCCCCCTCCAAGTAGGGTAGATGGGGGTACTCTGTTTAGAGGATCGTAGAATTGGACCCTTTGTTTTCATTAATCTGAAATCTCAGAGATGTTTTATGGACAGGCTGCATTAGGAGCCTTGAAATGTTGGTGTCCTTTGTTTATTGGTTAACTATACTTATTATTTCATTATTTCTATCTTTGTTAACTGTCTCATGGCTGTATACAATGTCTAAAACTCAATAAAGTAATGATTCATAAGATAAAAGTCTTATTACAAATTATATAAAACAACTATTTTACACTGTCACATCAATTTTAATTACTGAGGTCAAATTGTAGCCAGCAGATGTTAGCTTATAGGGAGGGAGAGAGGGAGGAAAGGAGGGCACAGGGTGGCTTCTACTAGCAGTTCCATCTTGCAGGCCCTGTGGATAGTACAGCCAGGGCCCTGATCTCGCTTGGGAGTTCATTCCACCAGGCAGGAGCGAGGGAACCTCAGCTGGCTGGTATTGCTTGATCTAAGAGCTCTCTGGGGAACCTATTCAGAGAGGCAATCCCACAGATATTTGAAAAACCAGCCTTCAGCACCACTGAAAATTTTTGCATAAGTTACAATGGCAAAACTGAGGTTGTTGCTTGCTTCTCTCTCACACACACTACTCTCTCTCTCACAACTGGACTCTGATTTTATTCACACACACACACACACACACACACTTTTGAGGGAGCTGAGCCCTTTTTCTCCTTAAGCCAGATAGTTGGGGCCCCTTGTTCAGGAGCCCAGAGAATTGGATCTTTTCTTTCCAGTTTGCTTGAAGTTTGGGAGTTCTTTAGTGGACAGACTGCACTAGCTGCCCTGCAATTTTTGTGTCATTTGGTTGAAAAACAGCTACTCCATCCTGCCTTTTTGTGGGGAGAAATATGAAGCACAACAAGGATACAAATCCAAATTTTCAGAGGAAATGTTTTTTAAAAAGATGTCAGTGAATTACTGTAAATGAAATGAATGCAGACAGGGTTTTTTTTTTGTTTTGTTTTTTAGTGATGGTGACTGGTGGTATTCCCAATAGGTCTCATTGGAAAGAACTACACCTGGATCAATTATGGACTGGGCTTTTGAAGCTAATTTGGCTAAGGTAAGAAAAAAAATTGCAACTGAATTAGGTGTCTGCTCTGATACTGCTCACTCCCCCCCCCCATCTGCACTGCTTAGGATCAACCATAGAGTCACTTAACTTCCCCCCTGTCATATTGGAGGATGTATCTTCTCTGCTGAATCTGAGAAATTCATATCCATCACACTCTATTGCAGGTGCAGATGCAATATCTCTCTAAAGGAATTTTCCCCCCTCCCCGCAGCCTGGCCAGGATTCCAGCAATGCCATTGGGCAGAAATCTCTGTTAATTAGTTAGTTATCCAGGAGATATTACATTTGAAACTGCAAGCAGACAGTAGTCTTAAAGGGGATTACACTTCCAGGCTTTTCATTTTAGTTCTGCCTTTATTTTTTGTCAGCTTCTGTGCTGTAAAACCATTTGCTCTGTGTATAAGCCCCCTAAAGTGTTGTGAGAAGCAGGGGGCAGCATTAATATCAAAAGAAGTAAAGATGAGCCCATCCTTGCCTCAGGCTCCTCCCTTCTCCTTCCTGAAATAAGAGAAATACTCTCCTGGGCTGCTCTGTCTCTGTTTTCCACTGCCCTTTCCTGCCCATTTTTGAAATTTCCTTTTGTGTAGTGGACACATGACACTTGGGTTCCTTTGTTTAAAAAACAATTGTAATGAGCCATTCTTTATAGGCTTTATTCTGTAATGTGGCTGAGGTGGCTCAGTCAGTAAAGTGCTTGTCCTTAGTGATCACAGCTTAGTGAGTTTGAGTCTAGATGTGGGTCTTAATATTTTCCCCATACACAAGTTTTTATTCTTTTTACTCTTGAAAAAGCTCATGTTTTAAAAATGGCCCATGTTTAACTTTCAATCTATTTTATTTACTTATGAATGTATGTACTTCAGGGGTTTGTAAAGTCAAATCTTTGGTTAATTTCTTTAGGTTTGGTTTAGGGGATTATGTTTTGTGTACGTTCGTTGTCATCTTTGTAAACAGCTGCCATAGACCCTTCAATAGATTCCACATTGAAAGAAATATTCCTGAAGCACCATAACCACCCCCACAGCTACAGCAGAGATATGAATCCTGAACCAGAAATGTCCTACACAAACATAAGCAATTATAGGGGGGAATTGTGCATAAACCTTGGATATGAAAGTATAACTTTTTTAAAAAATAGGTAAGCTTACAAATTCATAGTGATATAATTTTCAGTTTACCTTCTAACACAATCATTAGGGGAGAACTATCTAGGAAAATCAAGACCAAAAGCATAGTAAGAGAATATGTGAAGACACCCAACATTGGAAACGAAATAGCTGCAGCAAGGTGTTACTTTATTAATTTTGATCTGACCCCTCTCCTCTCTGTGGCCTCCCTCTCTGATTTAAGCAGAGATTAATTGGCAACTGGCTATTTTCAATGCATGCGAATTTTAAGGAAAACAAGAAAATGAAGAATTGTTCTCCACCCATTTAAGAAGAGGTGGCAATTCTAATAAGGACATTGTTCAAACATTCAGTTCATTTACTTCACTTGCCCAGATTGCCTATGAGAGCCTAACTGGATGTTACAAACTACATGAGTTTGCCACAGGGACTTACAACCACATTGTTGTTACTAGTTCCTGGTGACAATTTGTGGGTAAATGTTCAGCAGGAGCCCAATTCAGATTAGGATCACTGTGCAGGAGGAGGAATTCCTGCCTTTCCCCTGTGGTGTTTTCTGTGGCTGAAATAGCCCAGGGGCCATTTGCCATTTGCTACATTGGAAGCCAGCACATGCAATGAATGCTTACACATGTTGGCTCCCCCACAGAAATCAAATCACATTCCAGCCACCAGAAACAGCACAGGGGAGAAGACAGGAATTCTTCTTTCTTCCATGCAGTGGTCACAATCAGAATTGACTCCTGCTTTGGGTTTAACTCATGAGTTCATCTGGGAACTAACTGCTCGAGTATAGCTGCGAATCCCCATGGAGAACCTGTGCAGCATGTAACACCTAATTACAACATCTGAGCTGGGCAAGCACATACCACACTGCTTGGACATATGGCTGAACTGTTCAGACTTGTAGTCCAAAGAATTCCCAAAATGTTTTTTTAATCAACTCTCCAAAGTCATGCACCATTTTACTAAGCTCCTTGGAGTTCTAAAAGGAGTTGTGGGCCCTGTTAAGGTAGCTGCTAGAAGGGAAACCGTAGGGAAAAGGAGCAGTGCAAGTGTTTCTTTCTGGACTGTTATCTTCTATCACAGCTTTAGAGGGCAGACCTTCACAAGGTCAATGTGCCCAACAAAAAGGTTATTTCCAGTGGAGTAACACCATTCCTAATTATTTTCATGACAAAGGCATCTTCATATCCATTGTTACCTTTTTAACAAACTGCACAGTATCTTGTGGGAAAATATCCACATGATTGCTGTTAAAGATTATTAATTCTTTTCCTTGTGCAATTGTGCTAATGGAGCATTCCCACCCTTTTCATAATATGCTTACGTTCCCTTTCAGAAGTGTCTTTGTATTACAAATTGCATTGCTGAAAATTAATTGCAGGGATTTTATTACGATACCTTTTTCCAAGTGACCTGCACGATTTATCTATAGAGTCATTATTTCAGTTTGCTCATATGTGTTGTGAAATGCTTTGTGCTGTTCATTTCCCATCTTAAAAGTTAATGTCCTATTAAACAGATTCTGTGACAAAAATTCTTTTTTTGTGTCATTTTGTGACTCTCAGATCATACCATGCATATTGCTGGTAATTCATATAGTGGTGCAGATTCAATTGTCCCCAGCACCCCTTCCCCAAATGAAGGTCTAAAACAACAGTATGGATTTAGTTAGTTTATTTAAATGACTAATCTACATCATGACTTGTTAAATTACACTGATATATTTTAAGGGGAGGATGTGCTAAGCGGTGTACCAATGGTTGTCTTTCTTGAGTAGCTTCTCACTGGCTAAGAGCTCTGCCAGCAATTATTCCCACCCTGTTTGTCATCACCTGTATGTATGTCCCAGATGTGCCGTAAGTCACTGCCAGGTTTAGGTGATGCTATTCGTCACCAAGGGTGCTCCCCCCCCAAGCCATCACCATACTCATGACGGACTGTTCAGGGGATAACTGTCCATCACACCTGACACCTCAGCATGCTGATTCTCACCTGATCCCTAAATATCTTTAACACTTTGTTCTATTATATATTTGTGAAAACCCCTCCAGGGCGGAGACTGTCTGGGCCCTGTCTATCCCTGTCCAGGTCCTGTGCACATCTGGATTGGCCAGGCTCCAGTGGAACCCGCCCCAACAGCCCAACCAGCCCAATCAGGCTGCATCTTCCACCCAATCAGGCTGTGTCTCCTGTCCCTAACTGTCACGTCCAACAACTCTACTCACTTTGCCCCAGACTGCTGGCAGAGCTGGCAGGAGGCTGGTGAGTGTGCTCCCTCCCTCCCCTTCTCCCTTCAGGCCTGCTGGGAAGGAGCCTCTGACAGCCCCTGACTGAGGGGAGGGAAACGTTTCTGAGAGCAACGCAGAGTAGTCTGTGGGGGGACTTGTGCTTTCTTTTTGAGGAGGGGGGCTGACAGAAAAGCCCCTTCTCACTTACTCACTGCATTCAGATGAACGAAAGACTCAGTTTATTTTGACATCCCAGAACCCTGATATAATTGAACCAGTTGAAAAGTTTTTATATCTTGCCATGAGAAATCGTGAATGTATTATGTCTTACCCTAAAGCATGATCTTTGCCTTTGTTTTCACTAGCAGTGGATCCTTTTGCACTTTCCCTTCTTATATTGTACTTTTATATGCTATTAAAGGCTCTGAAGTAAAAGTAAGTACTTAAAGTACTGCTCTGGCCGGCCTCGCTGCTGGACAGAAGATGCAGCCAAGCAACTCTCTGAAGATTTGATGCCTACCACACAGGGTTGTTGTGCAGATTAAATTGGATGCTGTTGCTGAGGTTCTTTGGCCTCCTGTTTTATCTACACAACAATGCTGTGCAGTAGGCCTCAAATCTGCAGAGAGTCACAAAGAAGAAATAGAGATAGCTTGGCTGTTTCTTCCCTCCAGCAGAGAGGCCTGCCAGGGCAGTATGTGAGAAGGGGTTTTTCTGTCAGCCCCCCCCCTCAAAAGGAATGCCCATACTCATGCCCTCAGACTCCTCTGCGTTGCTCTCAGAAACACCTCCCTCCCCTCAGTCAGGGGCTGTCGGAGGCTCCTTCACAGCAGGCCAGCCACCTGCCCGCTCTGTCAGTGGTCTGAGACAAAGTGAGGACAGTTGTTGGATGTGACAGTTAGGCCTGTGCAGCTCTTTCTGCCTGGGGAGCTGATAGTTATACTCTGCAGATGAACAGTTATTCCAGGAGCTCTCCAGGCCCCACCTGGAGGTTGGCTACCCCTGGGTTGGAGATATTCCTGGAGGTGGGACTTCAAAATGGTACAATGCCTCAGAGTTCAGCCTTCAAGGAGTTCCGTCACCTGGATCTGCCTCCCCCAGGCCCTCTGCACAAGCTGCAGGTTGATAGTAAGTCTACCTGTAAGCAGCTCCGGGGCCTCAAAGATGCTGAGTACTTCTGTCTATCTTAATCATTCTCCTTCTTTCTACCTTCCTCTCTCTTTGCTATTTCCCCCTCCCCCCCTGCTAGTGCCCATTGTATCAGCTACAACGGGCTTTAATTCTCATAAGTAATAAATAAAAATACCACAATTCCTAACAAACTAGTTACATTGTAACCAGTTAACCATCAGGCTGATTTATTTCTTGCTATTTGGAGTTTTCATATATTAGATTTTAAAAGGTTTCCTCAAGATCCAGATAGCTGAAACCCCCAAATTCTTGCTTGACTTTGAAGAGACCAACTATCTCACAAATGCCTATAGGGGAAGTAAGTGGATAACAGCCTGCTTGGTGGGAATGAAGATGTTTTTTTATCCTCGGCTTCTCCTATCATTGGCTGCGGAATGCCAGTGACAACCAATCTGCCCTCATGCCTCATTTGAGCTGCAAAAGGGGTCAGGACAAAGGGAGCCACAGCAACATTCCTGTGAATGCATTTTGAAGCATTGGATGTTATAAAGAGCCCTTGCCAGGGCTATGTGTGGGAAAAAATTGCAATGAGTATGCATTGCATACGGAGGATACATATGCACACTATACCTTTATTTCATTTTTACTGCATCTTCCTCTTCAGTGGGGCTCAAAGCAGGTAACAAAATAACAATCCTGTGAAGTAGGCTAGATTGCCAGCGTATGACTGATAGGATTGGGCATGAATCACAAAAATGCAGTTCATTTCAATGTCCTATTATGCCCGGCTGCTGAAACGGCGGCATGGAGAACGCGGAGGAGGAAGAAGCGAAGCAAACCGCTTACGCACGGGACAGAACGCAACGACGGCAAAACCCAGAGTATCCAATTATACCCGCAGCTACTTCGGAGCCGCTTCTGGTTGTGTCCTGGTCCTGGGAAACTCCGCTTTCTTCCGCATCTCGCTAACGTGGCTTTTTCGGCGGCATACATTGACTCTGCGCCCAGTTGCTGCCTGCAGCGTGCATAATTGGTGATTTTAGCCGCCGCCATTCCACCCCAAATGCGGACCTTCCACTCCATGCATAATGGGCCACTATGTATGTAAATTTAAATAAGGCTTCATATGTGCAGATTGGATATAAGGGGTTTGAGTTACAGTGCTCCCACAAAAGTGCCCCCATCCACCATTGTTTTCATTAGGGGGGGAACAGTAAAAAAAGCAAGGGCAATATAAGCCTCCCAGAACAGAATCAAAGTGCCTGGAAATCTCTGCAGTAGAAACTGAAGGTGGAGGGCCTTTTTGCAAGCCTAATAGGATAGGTGCATTGTGCCCAGCAGAACCCGTGGCAGTGCAAACCTAACAGGTCTAAGGTCAAACCAGAGAATATTAGCAGTCAAAAACTAAGTGGTGAGAGGGAGCCTTTTTTTTTTTGCAAGCCCAGCAGAAACAGGGCAATGTACAGAGTGCCCAGAAGTACCAGTGCAATCAATGAGGTGCAATGCCAGCTGAACAGGACTGATGGTTAGCCCAGAATTATACTGCAAGTGTTTGTGTGTGTGTGGGGGGGGGGGAGGATTTTGCAAGGTTTGTGTAAGAAAATGGGAAGGGAACCCAAGCCAGCAAAGGGAAAGGGAAGAAAAAAACCCTCTTGAAACTGATGAGTAGGGTGTTACTTATTAAGATCTCCTGGGTCCAAAGGATGCTTATTTAGAAGTGGATGAACCACAGCCTGTTTTAAGCTGGGACAATCACCTCATTTCTCAAGAAAGTATTACCTACATCTTAGATGCAGTCAGCCACACTCCCCCCCCAGCAGATTTAAGTAGCCAGGAAGGGTAAACATCTTCCAAGACAGTGGTAGACATCAGATTTCCAAGGATCCTGTTTACTCTCAGATTGAATAAAATTAAAATTGTCTCAAACAGCTGAACAGGCTGGCACCATTAGATCACATCATAGTGAATGTGAAGTCCAAGTTGGAATGGATGCAAGAGATTTTGTGAACAGATAAACTGAACAGTGGGGACTCTGAAAAAAATTTGTAGAGGTGTCAAAAGGTGGCTGTCCCATGCACCACACTCACCTACTCTGGAAGCGACACCAGTGAAGGATGGCCTTCCCCAGCACTGCTGAGCAGTCAGCCATTTAAAGGCTATGGGGAACAGAGCAAAGGCAAGTCCATGCCTGGAAATGCACCAGCGACAATCTAAGGGCCTGGCAAGCCCTCAGAGGAGAAGTGAAACTCGGGCAGTGGACTGTACCTTGGAACAGGCTGGAGGAGGAGGCTGGCAGTAGCCAGGGCAGCAGCTTAAGCAGCATCTTAAAACCTCAGGGTAGGGCAGGAGAAGGGAGAGCTTAGCCAGGGAAGCCATTAGCATGGATTCCCCTCACTCACCATGTGTCTGCTCCTGAAGAGGTGGCACTGGGTGGGGAGTCTGGGGTCAGCCCACCCCCAGGAAATCTTTTATCAGAATGAGTGAGGAAAAGCCAAGGAGGAAGGGCCAGACCTTTTCTAAGAGATCCAGGGGGAGGCAACTGTTGGGAGACAGAGAGAGACTAGGATGACCTCCCCCCCCACACACACCTCTTCCTTGCCCTCTTCTGAAACTCCTCCTGAGACAAGACCTAAAATAAGGGAATACTGGAAGAGGCTACAGCCCAGACTCTATTCCAATTCCAGTGAAGTCTGACAAGGTAGTATCCCACTTTTCCCTGGATTCCCTTCCTGTATCCCATTTCCTTTCCCCCCTCCTACAGCTCCAATATCCTCACCTTTTCCTGCTTCCCCCCCTTCTCACCTACCTACCAGTCTACTTTTTGTCCCCCCGAAGCGCAGCTCCCCATTGGCTGCTTTGCCCAACCAGCAACCCACCACACAGACAGGACTGCCAGCCTGCGTGTTGAGTCCTCCGACCAGGGTGCTCCTCCTCCTGCTTCTCCTGGCCGCAGGAGTGAAGCCCCGGCCATGCTCCGGGTGGGTTGGGGCCCTCTCTGCCTTCTCCCAGCTGCTGGAGCAGCCGGGAGAAGCGCCAAACATGGTCTGGCCTCGGGTGGGGGGCTTTCCAGCTTCACTAGAAGATCTGATTAAAAGTTGGGCTAGGATCATAAACAGGCACCTGACAATGAACAAACCTCTAAATAGTAAGTCTCAAATTTTTAACCCCCCCCCCCCACTTTATTCTGTGCCCTTAAAAAAAAATCAAAAACAGCAGTAGGTGGATGGCAGCAACAGTGAAAACAATGTCTAACCATTTGTAAAAATAGTTATAATCATGCAAATAGGCACATACGAATTTATTCAACACATCTGAACACTGGGGTTGAGCATAACAAATTTGTTAAAAACGACCCCTTTAAGAGAGAAATTAGCAATAATGTCCACCCCCACCCCCACCCCAGGAGCTGACAATAAACACAGTTTGTTTATCCTCATTTTATTTGTGTGTTTGTGGAAACATTCAAGGGCAACAGATTGTCAGAAAGGAATGCCAATAATAATGAATGCACCAGAATTTTTTTTGTTTCAGACCTAGGATTTTTTGTGTCTTATGCAAAGCTCTGCCATCAACAATTTAGTCTTTGTGTTACATATATTTGCGCTCATCTTAATTGCTATAGGGACAAGATAATGAAGTGGCGAATGATTTGCAATGAACCCAGCCCCCATGTTAAAATGTGTTGCAAACAGGACAGTATAATACGTTTTAGACACTGATATGTATTTTTAATCCAATATTAAAAGCAGGAATACAGACTACTTCCTAATATGTGAAGAGTGGATCTCAAGTTACATTTCCTTGAACATCCAGAATTAAGAATGTTAAAAAAAAAAAAAACTTTTTGAGGATTTATCTAGTTAATATTGAAACTTTTGGGCCAACATTAAAAAAAAAGGAAGGCAGATATATATATATCTTAATCCCTGATCCTTTTTTTTCAGAATCCCCAAGAAGAGAACCAACACCCATTCAACAGCAGACAGTACTACCAGGGAAGGAGAGAGTTACAGGGAGGCTGTGTCCATGTTTCATGCTTCATAGGACCCATTGATTTCAGTGAATTATGTTGCTTGTAACAAAATGGATTTGGGATAGGTTTAAATTCTCTATGACCGCTTCCGCATGAGGCATCTGGCTGCCCTCACCACTTGCTTGGGCATGGGTCGAATTCCCGCTTCCTGATGGTCCCAGCTGAGGGCAGTCCAGGCCTGACACAACTCAGGCCCACAGTTGCCCTGCAGCAAATGAGCACATGGCGGGTGTGGAAGGGCATCGCCATATTCCCTCCACACTCACACCCAGAAAAGGTGTTTTCTCTGGAGCTGCACAAGCGGGTGGTGGCTACCTTGCCCCAGGAGGAGGGGCTCCCTCCATACAAGCCAATGAAAGAGGGGAAGGGGAGAAGACTGGCTGCTATTCGCTGCTTCCTGAGTCCATGACATTTCTGAAAACTCCTTTAAAAAAAAAAAATCCAAGCAGCTCCGCTGCGCTGTGGAGCAGCCGGAAGCTGTTTCTTCCCATTTTCTTTGAAAGACTCCTTCTAAAAAAATGGGGGGGAAATGCTTTCCGCAGCTCTGCGGCAGGGTGGAGCGACATAGAGTTTTTAATTTTTAAAGGAGTTTTTGCATTACTACACATTTAAATCTTTTTTTTTTTTACAAATGCTCCACCAAACTGTGCAGTGGCAGGAAGGAAAAGGGCCTTTTCCAGGCATCCCTAAAGCTATTGATGGGAGAAGCAGATGCTTGGTTCAGTGAAGGCAAGCTGGAAGAACACGGAAGAGTGTTCAGACCACATACAGGTGCTGCCAATGCCAGTGGTGGGGGTGTGGTGTGAGGGCCCTGGCCAGAAAAGCTAACAAGCCGAGGTGAGGGGATGGGGTGTGGGAAGATGGTGAGGTCTGTGGTGGCATCAACTTCTTCCTCCAGACTGTAAAGGTCAGCTCCCCAGACAGAAATGGATGCTTTGGAAGGTGGGCAGGGTTGTTGTGCAGAAGAGACATTTGAGGCCTCCCACACAGGTTGTTGTAGAGATGGGACACTTGAGGCCTACTGCACAGGGCTGTTGTGCAGATGCAACAGAATGCAAAAGAACCCTTGCAACAGCATACAGTTTTATTTGTGCAACAACCCTGAATGGTAGGCCTCAAAATTGTTACAGAGAAGAGACATGCATGGCTTGCCTACATCTTCCCTACAGCAGCAAGGCTGGCCACAGCAGTATTGTGAGAAGGGTCTTTTATGTGGCCTCCCTGTCAGCCAACAGCATCCAGTTTCATCTGCACAACAACCTTGTGTGGTAGGCCTCGAATCTTCAGTGTCATGGAGAAGAAATACACATGTCTTGGCTGCATCTGCAAGGCCAGCCACAACAATATTGTAAGTGAGAAAGGGCTTTTCTGTGGCCTCTCTGTCAGAAAGGGAAAGTCCCCCCCAAAGGAAAGCACACCCACACCCAGATTCTCCTGCATTGCTCTTAGAAATGTGTCACTCAACACAGTCAGGAGGTGTTAGAAGTTCCCTTCACAGTAGGCTCACAGTGAGGGGTGCTGCTGCTACTGAATCCAGAGCAGCAATAGGCCTGAGTGTGGGAGGTTCCACCAACAGGAGGCTTCAGAACCTTCAGGATGTTGTCAGAAGTACAGAACACATCTGTAACCACTCAGGGAGCAGTATACATAATTGGTTAAGGGCTAAGTGGGCGGAAAGTGGGTGGGCCCAATCGGAAGGTGTGAAGTGCCTTCAGATTGGGCCCTCACCCGGAAAGGACAGAGCGCTACCCAGTTGGGACGCACAAAGCCTCAGACAGGTCATGCCCACTAAGGACTTTGGCCCAATCATTGGGACAAAGTTCTGACAGGGCCCGCCCACTCAGCCCAGCCAGGGGCAATCTGGAGACATTGCTGCCAGTCTGCCCCTGACCACTGCAGGCAGAGGAGGTCAATAGGGCTGTCAAGGGGGATGAGAACAGAAGCTTGGACAGGCTGTGCCAGCCCTTTTCGCCCCAAGGCTGTCCTAACTGTCATGTCCAACTGTAAATTGCCTCAGAACCCTGACAGAGCTGAAAGGAGGCTGCAGAGTGCTCCCCCCTCCCCTCCCCTCCCTCCCTCCCTTCAGGCCTGCTGCAAAGGAGCCCTGACTGAGGGGAGGGAGGCGTTTCCGAGAGCAACACAGGGGAGTCTGAGGGCATGGGTGTGAGCATTCCTTTTGAGGGGGGAGGAGCTTTCGCCTTCTGCCAAACAGCAGGCTGACAGGGAGGCCACAGAAAAGCCCCTTCTCACTTAAAATAGTGCTGTGGCCGGCCATGCTGCTGGAGGGAAGAAACAGCCAAGCAACTCTCTACAGATTTGAGACCTACCACACAGGGTTGTTGTGCAGGTGAGACTGGAAGCTGTTACAGAGATTCTTTTGCCTCCTATTTCATCTGCACAACAACCCTATGCAGTAGGCCTCAAGTGTTTCAACTCCACAACAACCTGCGTGGGAGGCCTTAAACATTTCTTTTCCTCAACCATGTCCCAACTCCCTAGGAGCCCTTTCTGCCTGGGGAGCTGATCTTGATAGTCTGGAGATGAGCTGTAATTCCAGGAGCTCTCCAGGCCCCACCTGGAGGTTGGCTACCCCTGGGTTGGAGATATTCCTGGAGATGTGGAGGAGGGTCTTAAAATCGTACAATGCCTCAGAGTCCAGCCTCCAAAGTAGCCATTTTTGTCTGCAGAGCTGATCGTTATAATCTACAGATGAGCAGCGATCTAAAGAGGAAGGTCAAGGTTCACAGACTGTGGTTAGGGGTGGGGGTGGAGTGGTTGCGGGTGTGTTTCTCTAGGGCTATGGGCTTTGGCCAGCCTTTACCAGCAACTGTTTGAATTCTGGGGTTCAGAGAGACAGACAGATAGACAGACCAATAACAATCCTGCGAGTCTGGAAAGTTCAGGAAGATCTAAATAAAGAATATTTACAGCCTGAAACTGTTTCAAATGTCCTGTACTCACAGGTATACAACATTTGCAGGACTGGTCCATAACTTATGGATAAGTGTTCACAGAAGAAGACATTCATTCTCAGTTTTCTCAGACAAAAGTGGGTTTATACGTGTTATAGAAATAACTGTTATTTATACTGTTATATTTCTACTGCCAATTAAAAAACAAACAAATCTGAGGATAAAAATTTAAGTTACCAGTTTCACTACCTGGGTCTCAGGGTACCATTAGAATACACATAACAATACTATGGACAACTGGTTTAGTATCTATATGGGTGATCTATTAGGATCCTATGTATGCCACCTTGAGGTGCTTGGTGGAAAAAATAAAGACAGCTATTTGTTCTTAAGTGGGCTGATTTAGTTATTAGACTAGAAGAAATCTTCCCAAAGGCCTTATTCTAGTTTAGATGAGTACTTCAGTGGGCCAATAATTTAAATCAGCGGTAGTCAACCTGTTTTCCTCCAGATGTCCATGGACTACAATTCCCATGAGTCCCTGCCAGCGTTTGCTGGCAGGGACTCATGGGAACTGTAGTCCATGGACATCTGGAGGACCACAGGTTGACTACCCATGATTTAAAGCATTACAGACTAGGATCTGGACCCAGTGTCAAATCTCTAATCTGCCATGGAAGCTTACTTGATAACCTTGGGCAAGTCATAACCTCGCAGCTTGATCTAGTACACAAAGGCGGAGAGGAAAATGATAAAAGGTTCTTTGTGTCTCCATGACAACTCCAGATAAAAAAGGGATAAAGTTTCCGCATTCTCTGGCCCTTTTCCCTTTCATGCTACTGGATAGCATGGCATGGTAGGTTCTATTCTCATAGCATCTGGGTTCCACAGCCAGAAAATAATCATAATGGCTATTCTTGTCTCTTATTCACTGCTGGTGGATTCAGTTCTGATGCTTGGTTTGGGGAGGGGAATAATAAGGTTTTTGTTCCTCCAGTGTTGTCCTGTCCTCATTTTATAGATGCCACTTCAACAGACAGTCATCAGAACCTCATGGTTTAACTAAAACCTATTGAAAATGTAAAACCTGGACCATCTGGGGAAAAAAATCTCTCTCTCTCTCTCTCTCTCTCTCTCTCTCTCTCTCTCTCTCTCTCTGTCTCTGTCTCACACACACACAACATAAATTGTATATAATGCAAAAAACGAGAACCGAATGCATGAGAATTGCTCAAAACTCCCAAATGGTTTCCTTGGGTTATATCCATTTTAACTGATTGTTTGCTCATTTTTAAACAATCAGTGTCGAATGAAAGGTTGTACGCATGTACTCCACAAGCATTGTTGTCCCCGTGAACATTACTACTCCTCTTTTCAGCCCAATTTCATAGCCCTTCATGAAAAATAACTTGGGTGGAGGAGAACAAATGTGTCCCTCCTGCTGAAGGCACTGTGCTGATATTGATCCTTGATCTGATCTACTGGTCCAGAGTTTACTAGCTGGGGTAGAATGTGGGTTGGTACACACATCAAGATGTGTATCTGAAAGGACATTCCATTGAAAGCGCAGACAAGTGAATTGTACTGCTTTCACTGAGAGATGCATTATAAAGGTATGTCTCATCAACACTCTGAGCGAACGTATCGTGTATAAAGGCCCACTTAGATCTAGACCACTGTGACATTCTTGCTAAATAAAGCTGAAGGTCAAGTCATGCTGTCAGCTCAGAATCTGAAGGTGCTTTGAACGGTTTTGTGGAGAGGTAACCTAAATAAAATAAATAAGGTGAGAGTGGACCCTTTTGCCTCTCTAAAATGGCAAAAATGGAACCTCATAAAAGTTTGTCACAGTACGAGAAATGATCATCTTCCAGAGCAAGTAATTCTGAAAGGGAGGGGGGGGGAGTTACTTGTTGAGCCCGAAATAAAGTTGCTTAAGATAAAATGTCAAAGTTCAGATAGAAAAATCTCAAAGAAGGCAATGAAAAATGATCTTCCTAAAAGCTGTTTTCAGGTCTAGCGTGAACATAGTGTGATGTGAAAAATGCATGCTGCTAGTGTAAAGGACTTTCTGTTTAATGATGTAAATGAGAGGGACAAGTCATAACTTTGTTCTCTTTCTGCATCTAAAAGTTAATGATTTTCCCGGGACTTAGACAAAGTCATAGGGTGACTTGTTTAAGGGGTTTATATGACTCTAGAGAAGAGTGCTGCTTTTCTACTTTGGTAGAAATAGTTTATCATTCTTTGATCAGTTGAGGGGGAATTAAAGGTTACCAAGGACTGCATCTCCTCTGTATCTTCCACAAGTTTTTGTTTTGCCATATAATCAATCACCAATAAGCACAAGAACCACCTCTCATTTTGGAACTGTCCTCAAAGAAGCACACAGTAGGATTCTTCAGTACCCAGAATAGGATTGATACATCTTTCATGTTTTGCTTGAATGTGTTTTTGTTTTGTTTTGTTTTTTTGAGAATAAAAGGGATAATTATATTAAGCCTTCTGTAATCCCATTAATTGATCAGTCATCCCTCTACATCCTGGAAACTCTTTTTTCCTTGCTTAGACCGTTTATGCAGTGGGAACTTCACTGCCCCAGCTCCCATGCAGGAGCACAAATAGGGGGTGTATGAGGTGCACCAGGCCAAATGCTCCCCCATGTGGGTGCAGGAAGAGGTGGGGCAACCTGCCACAACTAAAACTCCAGCCTACATCCCAGCATGAAACCTCCAGTGCATAAACGGTCTTAGTGATAATAAATAAAACACTACAGAGTACATTTTTTAAAAATTAAAAAGCAAATTAGAAGACCATGAAGTGGATGGTATTGGTGATACTAAGTGCTTAGGAGCACAGACTTCTATGCTGCTGAGCCCTACCAGATTGGCCCTCCCTCAGAGTGTGCTGCCAATAGAGCGATAACACTCTGCCAATTAGGGGCAATCAGTTCAAACTGCTTGAAGACAACTAAATTGGATTGGCTCTCCCTGGGAGTGTGCAGCCAATAGGGAGAAAACACTGTGCTAATGAGGAAGAATCAGGTCAAACCTGCCAATGAGGGCCAATTAATTTAAATTACATACAGACAATGCACTCCCTATCTGTTTGGCCCTTCCTGGGTGTGTGCTGCCAATATGGAGAAAGCACTCTTCCAATGAAGGTCAATCATGGGGCTTTATGTGTCCTCTTCCTGCTGCTTGCTGGGTGACAGAGGTACTGGCCTTTCTGATAGCCCCTGCTGGTGCTAAGTTGCTCCATTCTCAGCCTCTTCCCATCCTCCATCACACACAGAGAAGGGAGGAAAGCTAGTTGCTTCCTTTGCCTCCTGTGTTGATCTCAGGTTTCAGCTCTCTGCTGAAAGGAAGTACAGATGAGCAGCAATGGAGGCAGAGATAATCAGTATTTCAAAAACAGAATGCAATGAATGTCTAAACTCAGTCCAGTGAGTCAAGTGTTCCTTCAGGCAGTCCAAGGTATCAACAGAAGGAGCAGGTCACAGGTTGTGTCCATAATCCAGGCCACCCAACCTCAAGTTAATATAGGCTGTCAGCAGCCTCTCAGTCCTTATTCTGTGATGACTCCTAGGATTTTGCAGTCAGCAACTGTCTTGCTAACATGTTGTGGTGCGTTTTAGACTGAAGCTGTCTTCCAACACATAGCTGGAATTGCCTAATGGGCTCAGATAAGCCAGGTGGGCTGACAAGGCAGGGGGTGCAGCTGGAGAATGGACAGAAGAATGAAGCGCTCCTACAACAACTTTGGAATCTAAGGCCTCGTTTGCTGCTCCTCCATTCCCTCCTGCTGGTAAGAGCCTGTTAAACATCTGGCTGGGCTAAGTTCTCATCCAGCTGAGGCTCAGGTGAAGCTGGGAGCTCCTGGCAAGGCTTTTCCTCCAAGGAGTTTCCCCTAACAAGACCCAGGGCCCTGCAACTGGCCATCAGAGTGCACTCCCCATGCAACCAGCTGGGTGACCTTGGACTCGCCAGAGCACTGACAGAGCTGTTCTGACTGAGGAGTAATATCAGGGCTCTCTCAGCCTTACACACCTCACAGGGTGTCTGTTGTGGGGAAAGGAATGGGAACCAAATGTAAGCCGCTTTGAGACTCCTTCTGGTAGAGAAAAGTGGCATATAAGAACCAGCTCTTCTTCCTCTTCTTCTTCCTCCTCCTCCTCAGGCACGATTTGGCTTCAGTGGCCATTAAAGACAATGGACCTTCATCTTGGAGAGAGTGAGTTTCAGGCAACTCTTCCTGATCCAGCCAGCCACTGCTTCCAAACAACTGGCAAATGTATCTGAGAGGAGATCTGGCTGGCCATCCATCAGGAGATAGAGTTGGGTGTCATCTGCATACTGGTGGCACCCCAGCCCATAGCTCCAGACCAGGTGGGCTAGAGGATGCATATAGATGTTAAAAGGTGTGGGGGAGAGTATTGCTCCTTGAGGTACCCCACAACGGAATACAAAGGGGTCAGACAATTCCTCCCCCACAGCACCTTTCTGTGTACATTACTACACCCACATGAATATATTTACTCAGCAACCTGAAAGCCCCAAGAAGAGTTAGTAGATTAAGATTTTTGTTACTATGATCTATAATCACCACGAAATAGCTGGGCCCTAGGAATGTGTGTCACCAGATTCCAGAGTGAACCTCCCAAACCTTCATTGGCTTAGTTTAATTTAAAAATCACATGACGTGTCTGAAGCAAACAGACAAAATGCAGCAGCATATGAGAAGAGATGTGAATAACTTAATCTGATTCGAGTGGATAGCCGTGCTGATCTGAAGTAGCACAACAAAATTAGAGTCCAAAGACTTATCCAGTAAGTCTTTGAATAAATCTTTGTTGGTCACAAAGGTTCCATTGGACTCCATTTTTGCTTCGTTTAATTCGAGTTCTTTTATCCGAAAGCTATTTTGTTAAACTGAGGTTAAGTACTGGCAGAGGGTCTATGTGACAGGTAGGACACTGAACTGATGAAAAGCAACAACAGCTTTAGTTGTGGAACTGACAAACTGGATAGGCAAGAGAAGAGATAGACCGACCTGCCTTGCTAGCCAAGGAGCAATTTATAGGCTGTTCCAAAAAGAAAGCCTCAGAATAGCATTATGCAGATAGGCAAAGAAAACCCCCTTTGGAAAGAAGGTACTTCTCCTACAGTCCTGTCTAGCTAGAGCTTGCTGCCCCCTGCAGGATCTTTCTTCTTCTTCTTTGTACACAAGACATTGGTATATTATTAGAACAATAAATCACTACATTCCCCACCCACAGCAGCAACCAAAAGCTTACTCGCTAAACCAACAGGAAGTTCTGCCTCAAGTTGAACAAGCATAGGAACAGTGAAGGAGGCACAAAACATGTCCTCCAGCTGTCAAGTGCTTGTACCCAACTCAGCACTTATAATGTGCTTTATTAGTTTTGCTCAGGCAGACAGTAGAGATGGCGAGAGTGGGCAACAAGTGTCAACGTTAGCAAGCTAGCAGCAAGAGAGAAAAGGGCTGATCTGACAGTTCTAATGGCATAGCTGGGAAATGCACTCGGCGACTGGGAGCTCCTCTTTACAAAGGTCAGTCTCCACTGATTGTTTCCAGGTAGAGAGAAGTGGGGAAATCTGGTCGTGATGCTTCAGTCATAAACCAGTACTGTGTAGAAACATATTCACTGTCGTATCGGCTTTTTATGAGGATTGGGAAAGCACAGAAATAATAGAAATTAGAAATATTGGTAATCACTAATCTTGTATTTCCCCTTCCACACAAGAAAGTAGAGGTCTATAATTGCACAAGCATGAGAACTCTCATCAGTAATGCTAATCTAGTCCGGCATTCCATCTCATCAAGCACAGTAGCAAAACAACAAAGTGATTACCACACCTGTTTTCCACAGCTTCTAGCATTCAGAGTTGTACTGAACATGACAGCTTCAGTGGGTCATGGGGAAAAGGCACACAGGAGAGAGATTGGGATGTTAAAGTAGTCCAGGGCTGAGGTGAGAAGCCAAGTGGAAGGAATGAGTCATAGTCTCACCTGTCATCTCCTGCAGCACTACTGGTCATGTCATTGCTGGAATTGGTTTGCTTCTGCAGGTTCCTAGAGAGGTATAACTTCACTTGTAGGATTTTCCTGGAAATGGTGTTATATCATTGGCTTGATAGTAATTTTTATATATTTTTTCTACAGCCGCTGATCAGAGCAGCAGACCACAAGATGCAGGGATGGAGGATCTCCCCCACCTTCCACAGAATGGCAACCCTGCTTTCCCATACCCCAATGTTCTTTTGCAGCACACCACGGTTATATTAACACTGTGTGCATAGTCAAAAATTGCCAGCAAGTCACAACTAGAAACCATTATTTTATTGTAGCTACAGGTTTTGGCTTGCAGACTTTGTTTTCTGAAAATATAGGGATGCCAGACACTCGCAGACCCCCTCCCCACGATGAGGTTACCCTGCTGCCAAGTCCTGTCCCAGCCACTGATCACCTGGCCAGCAGGGAGATTTGCCAGTAGAAAGGAGGAGCTCTAGGCCACATTGCCAGCATTGCACAGGAAATTGCCAGCATTGCACAGCGGGACAAATCCACGCCTTCAAATGACATTGCTGCCAGGCTGTCACCCTTCTCCTGGGCCTGGTATGGATCAGGCCCCAGAAGCCATGGGCTAAGGGAACATGAAATTTTCTGAGTTCCCTTAGCCCACTGCGGAGGCCAACAGGGCCTGTCCCACGGCAGGCCTGTGTGAACAGGGAGGCCTGTTCTATTGTGGCCCAGAGAGGGCAAAAAATGCCCCAGTCAACTTCATAGTGCTTTGCCGGGCATTTGTTTTTATTTTGCAGGAAGGTCTGGTTGCGTTCCATGCCATCCCACCTTTCTACAAAATAACCTCCCCCTCCGTGACCCCCCACCACATGGCAGAATTAATCCGCCGCTGCTTTATGTCCCAGGGGAACACATTTCAGTGGGACAACAGGTTTCCTGCTGAAATATTTCCCCTATGGGGAAGCCGATAGCTCCACAGCACTGCACTGGTGGGAGACCAGCACAGCTGTCATTGTGCAGAATTGGCCTCAGAGAATCAAGTTGAAATTGCAAACTGCTAGAAATGAGAAGAGCCTCTTGTGGCGCAGAGTGGTAAGGCAGCTGTCTGAAAGCTTTGCCCATGAGGCTGGGAGTTCAATCCCAGCAGCCGGCTCAAGGTTGACTCAGCCTTCCATCCTTCCGAGGTCGGTAAAATGAGTACCCAGCTTGCTGGGGGGTAAACGGTAATGACTGGGGAAGGCACTGGCAAACCACCCCGTATTGAGTCTGCCATGAAAACGCTAGAGGGCGTCACCCCAAGGGTCAGACATGACTCGGTGCTTGCACAGGGGATACCTTTACCTTTACCTTTAGAAATGAGAGTTCATGATGGCTGCCCCACTAATTTCAAACTCTTTTACACACTTGTTTCAAAACAAACCAAATTGTTTCCTAAAAATGCAGCAAACTTTGTGTGTGTGTGTGTGGGGGGGGGGGTTAGCTTCTTTTCAATCGCTTTATACTAAATACATTTCTAAAAATTAACAGAAGTTCGGCCTTTTTTAAAAATTTAGTTCAAAGCGTATTTACACTTCTGCTTGAGCCTTTAGGTACCGAGTAGCTAAATGTATACAAACAACTAAATATATGATATAAAATGTTCACAGACCAGAATTCAGATATGCTTATTTGTCATACTCTGTGATTTTTAGATGACATAGCACTCAGCCAGAAGTTTTTGAATCTGATACAGAGCACTTAAAGATGTTGCTGGTTTAATTATCCATTTTTTCTTCTCTTTCTTCAACCCAGAAATGTCTTCACTTCTTCCTTCCTCTGAGCTTCTTTCAGCGTTTTTAAAGATCACTGATATGCATATCTACGTAGCATTCATATGCAAAATTGTGCCTTTGGATCTATTTTGGGATGTGCACCACCAACATCCATCTGCATAATGTTTAAGTGTCTATTATTTAGATTGAGGGATGTGATAAACACGAGCAAGAGGGAAGTATCTAGCCAGATAAGCAGTCCCACGCACCACTGAAACAATGGCTTATGTGACTAGGCCGTGGGGTGGGGGCACTGTGCTACCTATCTGTTATGAGTTGCATTCTGGTTGCTTCAAAAATAATTCTGTCATGTATACACAAACAGAATATTTCTGGAGAGTTCCAGTGTTCCCGGAGGCCTTCCTACAGTTATTGCATCTCAATGTATTTGGCATCTTCCCTTCTCTCAGGTATAAGGTACTGGAGTTAAGATGGTGTTTGCATCAAGGATGGAAAATCATAGATTTTTTTTTAATGCATATTTTGGCCTTGCTTATCTCTAAGCTTCAATTGGTTAATCAGAAAATATTTTTGAAATAAACCAACTATAAGATTGTAATTAAAACTCCTGTTTATTGTGTTGAAATATACACAAATGGTGTCTTTCTACCACAAAAGCAAATGTAAATTGTAGTTATAATGATACTCCTATTACTCTTTGTCCGGTGAGTTTGGAGGAAAGAAAGAGGACTGGCAGAATCCTGGATGGGATGTCCATTGGAATGCACATTCACTGAAGGTGAGGGAACATACATGGATTATTTTCAATGGACTATGTTTTACTTGCTCAATTATGTGCAACTGGATGAAGCCAGGAAAATATCATCCGTGTTGCCTCAGCCCCTGGGATGTATCCCCCCCCCCCAGTTCCCTATTTGCAAACAGTGTCCTTTTTGGAAAAGTTCATAGAATCATAGAATAATAGAGTTGGAAAGGATCTCCTGGGTCATCTAGTCCAATTTTCTGCACTATGCAGGACACTCACAACCCACTGCAACTTGCCACTCCCTTGAACCTTCACAGAATCAGCCTCTCGGTCAGATGGCTATCCAGCCTCTGTTTAAAAATCTCCAAAGATGGAGAACCCACCACCTCCTGAGGAAGCCTGTTCCACTGAGAAACCGCTCTGACTGTGAGGAATATATACAAATTCCAGATCAATTCAGGGTGCTGACACTGACTTTTAAAACCTTGTATGATCTGGAACCATCATATCTTAAGGCCCCCCTTCTCCCTTATGAACCTACCTGTACATTTTGGAGACCCTGCTTTGATTTCCACAGTCATCTAAAGCTTAGACAAGTTGGGAAGATTTGATAGTTATAGTTTCAGAACGGTTGTGACTCAGCGGGAGAGCACCTGCTTTGCACGTCCCAAATTTGGTCTCTGGGTTCTCCAGTTAGGAAGGATCATGTCGTAGAAGAGAGGAAAGTCTCCAACTGAAACCCTGGGGAGCCACTGCTGGTCTGAGTACCTCATATCAACTGTGATAGACCAATGTTCTGATTCAGTATAAGGCTAATTCATGGGTTCGTATGATGAATGTGACTTGCCTGCCCACTCCACCGCTAGTCAACTGCACTTGGAGCTTTCAAAGGGGAGAAAAATACATTGGATGCACTCACAAGTTTGAGTCATGCAAAAGTAAAAAGAGGAATCCCACTACTAATACCAATTTTCTCTCATCCCTCCCCCTCTCCCACCTATAAACGAGAGAATTTACTTTCCAGAAAGGAGAGGTGAACAATTATTATCGGAAAATATCTAATAGTTAGTGGATTCACCTTCAAGCAAGTATATATTTTTTGCTTCTTTGAAAGCATTAAAACATGCCTGAAATTGGACCTGAAACTGCAGTTTGTTGTTATTAAATCAGGTTTGTGTTTCTGCATTAGGAAAAAAGGATTGGCATTACCAAAATCTCTTGGTTCTTCCCTGATGCAAATAGGCTGACTTTGTAGGATGGGGTATAATGAGGGAGAGCTGTTAACATGTCAGGTTATTATGTGTCTGTGACTGGTTCGAGAATTATGACATACACAATTCCTGACAGTCTTAAAATTTAACCATTCCCTGTGAGTTATAAGGAATGTAATAGACTTCTGTTTGGGTAGGCGCTGCGATTTATGCCACAGTCTCCTCAGCTGTCATTATTGCCTTATGTAAAACCTGGCAGGAGCATACAGAGCATCTGGTTGTTGATTCTGTAATGCCAAAGGCATACTGCACATCTAGGGGGGGGGAAAGATTAACCTAAGACAGCAAGACGCTTACTCTACGAGCTGTGTGGAAGGTCGTGGAAGAAATTAAAGCAATCTGCGACTGACCACCCACACAGGAAAAGTAACAGATGAGGCCTTCCTTATGATTCACAAGACATTACAGAAAATGTGTTCGTTCCACTTCACACCCACATCAGCACTCTTATGACAGACATGTTAAAGCAAAAATAAACCAAATAGAAATGCTATAGAATGAGCTGTGACAAGGTTTCTTTCTCTCCCCCTTTTCAGAAATTATACCCACCAATGGTACTTGGGAGCCCTGGAATTAAATTCACCACTCATTTTTTAGAGGCTTTGGACGATACCTACTGGTCCAGTGAGAAGCTGGTAAGAATCCACAGGTGTCACAGAGGTGTCACAGAGCTGGGGAGGGAAGAGAGAGAATAAAAAATCCTGATATTGTCATGAATTCAACCTTATCAAAATCACCTAGCAAACAATTAACAACTGTGGTGAATTAAACTGATTCTGCACAAAGCAAAAAATGCGCACCACCTCCTGCTTGCAAACGCGTGGCAGTAGGCCTCCCGCATTATCCCACTGCCTCATTGCAGCTTTTTGCCTCCTGACAAGGTGGTGGAGAAGCAGGAAGCGTGGACAACTCGAACTTTCCCCCATGCTCCTTGGGTTGTCAATCAACACAAGCCACCAATCCCTTCACAGCGGTTGTTTTGGGGACTCAAACTTTCTTCTCGCCTGAGTCCCAAAAATAATTTAAAAAAAAATACACCTCAGCATTGTTATGGGGAAACGGCACAACAGTGAAACATTTATTTTTAAAAACTTGCATTTCTGCATTGCTTCGGAATCACATTCTTTTGGGGATTCTTTGTATAATGGTCTATCTTTAGGTTCAGGTAGATTTCTGATAGACTAGCCATGGTAACTGGGCCCTGATGATTGTGTGTTCCCAATAAAGATTTAAAACAAAGAGCATGGATGCCGAACGAATTAGGAGAGAGTTGCTGAATACAGGTCCCCTTCCCCATTCATACCCCACCACCAGAAATCACAAACAGGAATGTGTTTTAGCTGCCTATCCTAATATTACCCTACACACTGAAGAAAACTTTTTATTTGAAGTGAGGGCATGTTGCTTTGCAGTCCCATCGCAACAAAGACCGCACTACTTCAAAAAAAAAATTTCAAGCAGGGAATGGAGAGGTGAAGGTGGGTGCCAGGGTGGGCAAAATGCTACCAATGCTATTGTGTGTTTCTCCCTCCACACAGGCTTGACCCTGTTTGCGCCTTCATTTGCAGCACAACAAACAGTGGGAAATGTTGTTCTTTGGTGATTTCCCTTATCGTGGAACAAATATGATGAAAGCTTGTGCCACCCACTGGAGAGCTCAGGGTTGCTGCCGACGTCAAGTGGAAGCAGCACTAAAACCTGCGAGAAATGAAAGGCTGTCCAGGGGCAAGTTCCTCGTGCAGAATCGGTCCTTATTTAGGAGCAGACAATAAAAGTCAGGGACTTTATCTGATTTTACTAACCTTATATCTACCCTTAAAAAATAGAAATCTGTAGGAAGTGAACAGGGTTTGCCTCCCCCACTCCCTGTTCCCACATGCTCTGTCTTAATTAGCCAGAGTTGTATAATTGCTGCTGACTTTTAAGGGAAAAAGGGCACAGAGCTATATAAAATAAAGTTTTCCTTTTTCATTTTGGAAATATTCTTTAGGGGGTTGTATAGAACTTGCTGCAGTCTGTTTTAAGATACCTCAGAGAAAGCTTATTTGCTAGCTGGAAATAAACAAAGCATGTTCATACAGTCTTCCACTTAAATTTTATTCTGTTTAAGATGTAGGTTATTTGTCTTTTATGGCAAGTGCTGTTATCTAGAAGTGTTATTTCAGCAGCTGAAAGAAAACAGAGACTAGTTGGAGAAGTTAGGATGCAAAACAAGTTTCTCATTGTCAGGTTTTCTACCAGGTGTCATATGGATCTCCAACAGCATGTTGGGGGAAAAAAACACAGGCAGTTTTCTAGCTCATATTTCTTTTCTGAGGTATATTTTTGCATTAGTGTTTCAGTGTCACTTTTCCCCACATGTATTCAGGAATGGGTATAGTTCTCAAAAGTTCATCTGGCAATTATGAAGGTTGAAAAGATGTTTATCTGGCATCTATCAACCTCAGTGTGAAGAAAATTGAGAGAAAGGGTTTTTTCTTCCGTAATACATTAACTAGGGGGAACCCAGTGAAACAAATGGGCAGATTGATTCAAAAGGGACAAGACAATTATTTCCTGCATTATATCTGCACTCTGTATCATGTGGAATAGGCCCTACTTATTCAGATTTCGGTAATCCTAGTCTCAGTAAGAAAAGCAGTAAATAAATAATATTCATGAAACACATCATTTTGTTTCAGAATTCACTACCACATGATGTAGTCATAGCCCGTAGGTCAGATAGCTTTAGATGTGGACCGAATAAATGAACAGAGAACAGTTCTATCAGTAGCTATTACCTACAATGTAAGATATTTTTGTGTGTGCCTTTTCATAGCCATACAAGCATATCAAAATAAAGAAAATGGCTGAATGAAACTGATGATGGATAATGGAAACTTCATGCTCAAAGATAACATGCCTTTGAATTCAAGTTGCTGAAAAGCAATAGTGAGGGCCATTTCGCACGGCTTCAAAGTAGCACAATGGTTGCTATTTGGAAACGCTACTAATTTGCCATAACCCACGACGTCGTAGACAATCTGCAACAATCCTGAAACCAATCAGCAAAAAGCGCTTCGTTGTGGCGCTTTCAGGGGAATCCAGAAAAGTGGATTCACCCTCCGGATAGCGATACACTCCTGCAACCAATCTGCAACAGTAGCGCTAAAGACCTGTGCGTTACCATTGTTGCTGGTTCTTCAAAGTCCCTCCCCCTGGCTCTCTCCTCCAAACTTCCGGCGAAGCGATCGCCATTTTTTTTTCTCCGAGCGAGCGGGGATAAACGCACCAGCGAGCCTCTTTCTGTTTAGAGGCTTCCCTGGCTTCAGTCCTTCACCTTTAGTCACTAATCACAAACCATATAATAGCCCGTTTGCTGAAATAAAGTCCCTTTATTTTTTACAAATAAATTCAGCCGAAAATCGGGCCCGTGAGAGGGGGGGGGGATTTTTTTTTTATCACTCGAGGCAGCGTGCAAACGATCATACAATCAAACGACAGCTCACATTAGGCAGCTGGATGGGTCTCTCCGTAGCAACGAATCTACCTAGATTCGTTGCTATGGGTCGTTTTTTTTTTTTTAAAACCTTTCTTAAAGGGAAAGGGGCTGTTTGGGAGCATGCTAACGGCTGCCCATTGGCTGCTTGACGGCCAGGGGCGGGACGAGCTCGGCAATAGCGCTTCCTTTCTAGCGATTTCTGCCGAGACCGGAAGCCTGTGGGAAACGCTAAAAAACGCAACTGATTCCACTACAAAGGCAGGTATGCATAACGACGAATTCCACTATTTTAAATGGCGATTTTTCATTCCGCAAACAATTTGCAACAAAGATCCCTGTGCGAAAAGGCCCTGAGAAAACGTTGCTATCATCATACACTGATTCAGAGGCATTCTGTAAACTGAGAGCTATTAAGAAGACCCAGTCTCTGGTTGCTGCTCACACTTACCTCTAAAGGTGTGGAGATCAAGAAAAGTCCTTTGTAGAGTTTAGCATATCCAAATGATTGCGGGTGGCAGCTCTTCAACTAGCCAGGCCCCAGACAATTTTAAGTACAAAGGTCAAAAATAGCACTTTGAATTCGGTCTGGGGAGGGGGTGGGAGAACTGAAAAGACCCATAATTTAGGAATACAAAACCATAAAGGGAAATCAAAACCCAATGTAACATGAAAAGATAGGAACCCAAAGGCTGAGCTGCACAAATAATTTTTTAAATTGCAAATATTTATTATATAATAATAAAGAGCACTAGTTCAATTTTTTAAAATCTATAAATCACATAATCATCCTAATTTAGAAACTTTACAATCCTAACTGCATATGGAATAGACCAAATGATGGAATGATTTTTGCAGCTCAACCTTTGGGTTCCTAACTATACTGTAGTAATGCCATGACTTCAGATAAAGCACAGGTTTTTCCTCCTGAGGGGCAGGGAAAATTGATTTAAATGGCACTGTTCAATTATTACCACTAGTGTTACTTACACATAACTTTAAAAAATTGCATGGTTACAATTTCCTTTATGATATTGCTTGCTTTGATTCACATATCTCAAATGGAAAATTAAGGTTTGGAGAAACTGGTGTACCTAAAGCTGCTCTAGAAGTTCATGGCAGAGATGAGAGGTGACCCAAGGTCTCTCAGTTTTTTTCTAACAATGCTATTTTAAGCAGAGTACACCTTCCTGAATCTACTGAAGCTAGTGGGCTTAACAGGGCATAACTTGCCTTAGAATGGCACTGCCAATTTTTTTACCTGCTCATTTAATTTTTAATTCCTCCAATAACTAATACTTAGCACCCTGTTAGTATATATATGAATGTGCCCAGAATGGTTATGATCTTTAAAAAAGAATGTTGCATGAACTTCTGGTGTACGTGTGTGCATACGCATGTTTATATTCCCTCTTAATAAACCACACCAAAAAAAAAATCATGGAAGAGACCTACAACCAACTACTCCGCTACAAGGATCATCTACAACAGGGGTAGTCAACCTGTGGTCCTCAAGATGTCCATGGACTACAATTCCCACGAGCCCCTGCCAGCATTTGCTGGCAGGGGCTCGTGGCAGGGGCTCATGGCATTTGCTGGCAGGGGCTCGTGGGAATTGTAGTCCATGAACATCTGGAGGACCACAGGTTGACTACCCCTGATCTACAATGTAAAAATTAAGAAAGCAAAGCACGCAGGCTTTTGACTAAGTCCTATTAAAACAGAGAGGTCGGTTTCCATTTAGACATGGATATGCTTTTCCTGCGTGAATTTAATGCCACTAAACTGGAAAGTGTGTTAAAGTCCTTGTGTTAAAGTACATTTCTGATTGTAGAAGATATCGAGACTCAGGGCAATGGCTGCATTTCACATATAGTTTTTATTGACTTTAATAAGTGAGAAATGAGTGAAGCTGTAATGAACAGTTTATGCTTCAGCGTACCAAGGACCCCAAGCGTTTTGTAAGTGACAGGTCTGCCGAGTATCTATGACTGAGAATGACCCTAGGTAGCTGAACATTACTTGTGCTTGCAGGTACGTAAACAGCTAAATAATGAAATGAAACTCACAACGGACACCCAACAGACTTGATTCAAGAAATTTCATGATAGAAGTGACAAGCAGAGTTGTTGCAAATTCATGGCATAGGCAACTGTGCCCCATTCAAAGCCACACAATACAATACAGAGCTATTTTTGCTTCATTTTCTTTTTTTACAACCACGTGTTTGCTGTATGAATCAGATCTTCTGGCACAGCGCTGGCAAGATTTGATTACCTACAAAGCTTATGGAGCTCTCCTCTGCTCTCCCCCCCCCTTCTGCCTGAATTTAAGGGCGAAACTATATCATACAGGAAA
The DNA here is from genome assembly GCF_049243985.1 of Paroedura picta. Lineage (NCBI taxonomy): Eukaryota > Metazoa > Chordata > Lepidosauria > Squamata > Gekkonidae > Paroedura > Paroedura picta. Next base: position 145,649,388 of record NC_135369.1, read on the forward strand.
TCCAGACCGGACCCTCCTAATGCTTTTCTTTAATGCAGCCACAAGAAGCACGGCTTGGGATGTGAGCTGTGGCCCTGGGGTGATTATTCATTGGTAAGTCCTCTGCATATGACCGTGGGCATTACTTCACATATTTGGTGCCATCCCATAAAACTGAAAAGCCGTTCTAATGAAAAGCTGTAGCTGCAATTAAATAATTATTTTTGTATATACGGTGGGGGAAAAATAATTCTTGCAATTTTATAGAGAGAAATGGTTTGGCTTTTGAGAGGTCAAATGGTTTTCTTAAAAAGAAAAAAAATAGTATGCAACCGAAAGCCAGTGTTCGCTGACATTTTAAAAGCTTTGATGTATTTGTCTGTTGTTTTTTGGCAACAGGTCTGTACTTGTTCCACTAAATAAACACATAAATTTAAGCCCTTTGTCACATGGCATGACTTTATTCCAAATGAGAGGTGCTAGGCCTCAGCTTTATCAATAAGTTATGCTCCTGTCCTCTTACATGGAAGCCATTTCCCCTTCTCCATGTGTCTATATAGCATAACTGGTATTTCTCAGTGAGGGAAAACATTATGCTCTGCTCCTGTTTAAAAGTACTTTAATAGTACAATACTATGCAGAATTGCTCGGATGTGGAGAAGGGGACCAATGTCTGAATGTTATAGGTTTTCCTAGCGAAAATGTTTCTAGATATCCCAGAAGTCATATAACCCAACATCAGCAATGTGATTAACTGTGGGCCCAGCTCTGAGGGGAGAGGCAAGCATGATTTTTTATTGGTTACAGCTGAAAGAGCCCTGGTGTAGTATGGGGTGAAGAGACCCAGGACATCGGCCAACCCACTGCCAGATGATGAACAGACCACTCTCAGTCCACCTACAGGAATATGCCACAGGGGGGGCAGTTTTGTGAGGTTCTATATGGGCAGAAGCCACTGAATTGTCTCCCCTGTTATTTGGTAGTAAGGGCATCTCGACAACCCCCAAGCTGGACATGTTTCCCAAAAGTCTTCAACCCCCCCCCCCCAATCCTTTAAGCTGAGTGAAATGGTCACACAGACCAAAGTTCCCCCCAAATGGATCTCTCCTTATGCTGGCACCACCAATGCAATTGAGATGAGGGAAGGTAGGAGAACAACAACAAAACCAACCAAATGTAACAACATGAGAAAAAAGAAGGAGCAGGTGGGTGAAGCCACATGCAAAGCAGCTGAAGCAGTGCAGCAGGGCCACTAAAACCTCTGTCACTGGTTGGGCCCATTCCCAGGCTTTACCAGGCTTCACCTGATTCACCAGGATAGGGGGGAGGAGGAAAGGAGGCTGCTCAGCCATGGCAGCCCTCTTGATGTGGTCTGCTGCATGGCTTGAAATGAGTTGCCATTCCTCCTTTCTCTCCCTGCTGGCCTGCAAAACTGGACCCCTGGTAAGTCCATGGGCCATGCTTTTTCCACATTGCTGTACTAGCACATGCATAGATGCAATTTAAATCCTGCTAAGAACATACAGGATTATCATCTCTTTATTTATAAGCTTAAACAAGTTTTAAGCCCAATTATATTCCCCATGCTATGGACACCTGAGCATGCTCAGGTAAATTGGGAGGGTTAAGGAAAGCTCAGGTAAATTGGGAGGGTTAAGGAAAGACCTGGCAACCTATCTTGTAAAAAAAATGGTCAATAAAACCTATGGTACAGCTTTCAAACAGTTTTGGTATGGTACCCAATGGTGAGCTCCTCAGGCCAGAAGTTACCCAACCAGTTACTGGGGAGGATCAAGGACCTGCAGCAAGTGGCCTTGGATGCTGTGCCTGGGGCAAGTCCAGCAGAAACCCCAGGTACTGATTTTGCCAATGGTGAAAGCAAGGGTCTGCACTTTACGATTCAGTGAATAGCTACTTGGAATGTTAGAGAACTGACTCAAGGAAAATTGGAAATTGTAAAAAGAGAAATGTCCAGGTTGAACATTGACCTCCTTGGCATCAGTGAATTCCATTGGACAGATAATAGTTTCTTTTAGTTGGAGAATTTTACCATCTACTATTTAGGACACTACTCCTTAAGAAGGAATGGCATGGCTTAAATTGCAAGCAAAAAATCTGCTCAAGCAGTGGAAAGTTTTTTGATGATCAATGATCAAATCATGACAATTGGAATTTGTGCCAAGCCAATAAATATTACAGCTGTCCAGGTATATGCCCTGACAACTGATGCAACAGAGGTGGAAAATGAAGACTTCTATATTGCCATTCAAGACACTTTTTTAAAAGTACCCAAGAAGGATATCATTTACATAATGGGTGACTTTAATGCAAAAGTTGGCACACAAGCAGAGAGACACATTACTGGCAACTTCAGACTTTGAGAAAGGAATGAAGCAGGTGATCATCTGGCACAATTCTGTCATGAAAATGGGTTTTGCATCAAGAATACTTGGTTCAAACAGCATAAACATCACCTATACACTTGGACATCACCAAATGGACTACATTGGAACCAAATCAACAATGTAGCCAACAATGATCCAGTTCAATCCTTGCTGTCAAAACATTTCCAGGTGCTAATCGCAGTTCAGATAATGAACTGCCAGTAACTCTGCAGCATCAAGAAGACATCAGGGTTAAGGAAGTTCAGTGTAAATAAAATTCCACTCACATATGGTGGAGGTGAAAAATTGGTTCCAACTATTGAATGCAAGAGAAGATGCCTGATGAACTGTGGAAGGAAATTCAATCAACTGTTATTGAAACAGCAGTTAAACACATACTATACAAGAAGCCAGAAAAAGGTCAAAATGGCTCTCAGATGAAACTATAAGAATAGCTAAATGTAAAAAAGCAGCAAAAGCTGCAGGGAAAAGGGAGGAAGCAAGAAAAATAAATGTGGATTTTCAAAGGGCAGCAAGAATAGACAGTGAAGCTTACTGGAATCAATTCATTTGAACTTTGGTGTTGGAGAAGGCTTCTGTGGGTTCCATGGACAGCAAAAATCACAAACAAGAAAATACTATAACATAGCGGTCCCCAACCTTTCTCAGGTCAGGGACTGCCTCTGGGGTGAGGGGAGAGCCAACGGCCCGGGTGCTGCAAAACGCACACGCGCAGTTGCCGCACATGCGCATTTTCGCCAACAGGTGGCGCAAACGTGCACGTGCAGCAACTGTGTGTGCGCATTTTCGCCACCAGGGGGAGCTACGCACATGCGCGGCAACTGCGCGCATGTGCGTTTGTGTCACCAGCGTGCCGGCAGCTGCGCCTGCTTCTTCCCTTCCTTCTTGCTGCAGGCAGGGGGAGGCAGGCGCGGCTGCCGGTGGCCTGGTACCGTGGCCTTTGTGGCCCAGCACCGGGCCGTGGACCGGGGGTTGATGATCCCTGCTATAGCACATAAAATCTGATATATCATTGGTAGGCAAAAAACACGAAACTCCATTTTAGTGACTTTGGTTATATCATGTGATCCAACTCAATGGAAAAAGCGATTATGCTTGAACTGGTTAGTGGGAAAAGGAAACCAGGCCGACAAAGAGCATGTTGATTAGACATGATTGGTGTGGACACTGGCCAAAACACTGCATGGCTAAGAGAGGCGGTACAGGACTGGAGATCGTGGTGGCAGCTATGCCATGGGATCTCCAAGAGTTGGACACAACTGAACAGCTGACAACAACAACAAAACAATCCCTATGAACAATTGAGAATAATTACTTGCTGAGAACTTCTCTGCTGTTACTGTATGTTCTTCAAACTCTGCTTTTGGGATGTCTGAAAAACCCAAACTAGTTTTTGAAGGCTTGGAAGGGCTTTTTAAACTAAACAATAATATATATGGAAAAGAGGAGAGTATCCAGTTTTGTGCAAACATCTGTTGAGAAAGTCAGAGACAGAGCTTGCCTGAGTCTGAGAAAGGATATATTGATCATGCCTGTAGAGGGGAGAGTTTGTACCCACATCTGCTAGAGCATGCATATTGCATCTTGAGCTTTTGATCCTGGCTGCATGGATGGAGACTTTGTATGCAACCTGTATGAGAGTGCTGTGTAGACAGGAAAATCAGAACATAAGAAAAGCTGTCCTGGATCAGACCAAAGGCCCATCTAGTCCAGCATTCTGTTCATACAGTTGCTGACCAGCTGTCTCTAGGGAGCCCATGGGCAGGGTGATTGCAACAGCATCATCCTGCTTATGGTCCCCAGAAGCTCCCTAGAGATTGGAGTGAATGCTTGAGCAAAACAAGAAAGTGAGATCCCATGACTCTCTCTGCCTACGTATATACACATGTCATGACAAGAGCCGGTGTAACTGATGTTTTAAGGTACACACTAAAGAAGCTTCTGCTGTGCTTGTTTTTGGGAAACAAAGCTGCTAACACAGAAAAAAAAAACCAAATTTGTCTTATTAGATGCACTAAAAGAAGTGCCCCCCCCCCATCTCTTGGTTGTAAAGGCTGCCCTTTTTAGCTGTTCACAATTGTGACCGCAGACCTGGCAGCATACCAGAGTCAGACAGTTGTTCCTATTCACTCATGATAAATAATTTAGGAAAATGCTGCATAGCATACAAAACCCTATAAACCTTTAAAATGTGGCGATCCACTTTTATGGAATTGTTTATTTAATACAGGCATGCAAGGATTCAGAAAGAGGCTAAATCATACATTTATGAACTGTGTTAAAACAAGTCATTCATGTCAACTAAAAAAGGATTATGGAAATCTGGAAGGCAATGAAAAAGAAACAATGACTTATCTAGTAAAAACATATAAAGATAAAATATGACTGACTTTTATACAAAATGGATTATGTTTAAGCATCAGTGTCCATTTGTTGGAAAACAAGTTGTGAGCTCTCTTTTCTTTTTAAATCTAAGTTTTATCTTTTTAGTAATAATAAAACATTTAAAAAATGGAAACACTAAAAGAATATTCTATTGCCAACAATGGTGGTAAAGCCATAGTGAAAAAGTGAACGGCACTGTACTCCCAACGTGCTACACCAGCGTCAACATTCAGAAAAGTTTAGAGATTTGGCAAGAGAACTGCAAAAATAAAACTGACATTTTAAAGAGTTATGTAGGGTCTCCAAATAGGGACACCCATTTGGGATAAATCGAGGTGAGGCTGTATATTGTACCATCACAAGTTTCTTGCTGAACTTTTTGTGTTAAGTATTACAGATTTTTAAGGCAATTACAGATTGAGCTATTCCTGTTTATAGTATGTTAGTAGAACTCTTTACAGGTGTTGTTCTCCAAAGCCTTTATCAATGTAGCTAACACTTTGATCTTATATGGTTTTGCAATTTTATTTGAAATGTACAAAAGGATGTCAGCTTCACCTGGACTGATGTGTGTTTTACAAATTCCAAGAAGAAATGGCAAATGCACTCTCTAGTCGGATGCCATGCTTCCAGGGGCTGCCTGGACTCCTTGGGTGAGGTCACTGAGATCCTGGAGGGAGCTGTTATTTATGATTATATATAGCCTGTTCAAATGCTTGTAATTCAATTCATAATTCATAAATCCTTTGTTCTGTGTGATAAGGGTTTTCTTGCAAGATCCTGAAGCAGCTTACTTTGTAGAAACCTGAAATGTCAGGCATTGAAACCCCTATAAACGGCAGGGTCAGAAGCAGGTTTCTGCTGCCTGCATTTTGGGCCTGCGGGGATGCGTATTTGTGGTCATGTGCAAGGGATATCAGTCCTAAGCATGAAGGGAACAAATGAGCCAGAGATGAAACCAAGAAGCCGAACAAGAACTGAACCAGGAACTAAAGGCTAATCGTAGCATACATAACATGTTTGCTCTTTGTAAGTTGTGCAAGAAGGTTTTATAGTTATCCTCTTTCTCTATAGCTTTGTATAGATGTCTGCACTTTTAAGCCTGTAAAATGATGGCTATCCCATTAACTTGCTCATTTCAGGTTCCCTGTTCCTCACTTTCCAGATTGTTGCTAGTACAAGGCAAGGTTACCTTTAAAGTTTGGCTTACAAAATCACTTCCAGCCATGGATTCAAATAATACATGGGGGGGGGGAATTCTTTTTAGAACGAATGTCTTAGCTGTTGGGTGAGGCTGTGTCCATGGTCAGGAACCTGCTGTGAAGTTGCATGCTGAATGTCACATGTTCCATCTCTGGCATCTCCATGTGAAAGGATCAGGTTACTGGTCATATGAAAGACTGCTGGAAGAGCCAGCCGTCTGGAAAACAAGGTTTGATCCCCCATTCAGAACATGAAGACTGCTGGACGCCCTTGGATCAGTCACAGTTGTTTCTCAGCTCTGCCTACCTAAAAAGGTCCTTGTTATGGGGAGAGGAAGAAAATGTTATTATAGTCCACTCTGAGACTCCTTAACATAGAGAACAGCGGGGTATACTAACTTCTTCATCTGAGGCTCTCCATCTGAGGCTCTGTCCATTAGAGCAGAAAATACTAACCTTGAAAGGCCAATGGTATGATTCAGTAAGGCAGCTTCATGTATTCACACTTTGCCAGATTTTGATACTGGGATTAGAGAATAAGAAAAGGGGTCCATATGTGAGAGGGGAAGCATTAGCATAGGAGCCAGTAGCATATTTCTGACCCTCTAAAATATGGCTTGGTGGATCAGGAATGTGTGATCTGATTTGTCACCACCACCACCACCTACCCCTGCTTTACAGTATGAGTCTTAATATGAGATTTGTGCTTCCTTCAGGCTTCTGTCATGCCATCTGAGGAGAATAAGCAATTTAAAAAGTAGTGATCTCAAAGAAGTCTTAATGAGTGACATTTTACTGAAGCTAACAAAGAATGTCTTCACAATAGGAGTTACGTACCCAAGCAGTTTGTATCACACATGGGAAGCCAGAAGTATGGAAAGCTACCAAAAAATCTTCACAGGAAAGTGAAAAGAAAGGAACGCCATGTTTCTACATAACACCTCTTTTGATCTTACATAGCTTACACTTTAAAAGATGTTTGAAGTACAGCAAACAATACAAGGTAGACTAAAGTTGAGCAATTGCCATGCCTATTCATCAGTGGTAGCAGGAAACTCTAAAGTATTTCCGGAAGTTATTCATTGCTTCAAGAGTTAAAGTAGGTCACTTAATTAGGAGAAAAACCCCAACAGCTTTTATGAAGAAATACCAAGTACAGGTTGAGTAGTTATTTATGAAGAAAATAAACTAAGCTTGTTTCTAGCAGCTAGAAAGGAGTCAACAACGCAAGTAATCTTTCTTTTTTCCCCAGCAGCAGCTCTTTGACACTGATTAGACATGGCACCTGGCACAGTCAACAATGTTACAATTTTTGGGTTTTCTTTACTAAATAAATTAAAAAAGAACCAAGCCCAAGAGGTATTTCAAAGGTAACCCCAGGGCGAAGCTGATCCACCACAATAACCATTTTGTGGGACTGAGTTATCTCATCAATATTTGAAGGTTGCAGATGAAGAAACAACAAGAGCAAGACAGCAAGGAGAAGACTAGATAAAAGAGATGAAGATGTCCATTCCTGCCCTGGCCTGACAATGAATGCAATCACTGAAGTAAACTTCAAAAATAAAGTCTAGCATATTATACACGATGTACACAGCCTAACAGATTTATAATATTCATACAACTGTAGTTTCTATGTGCGGGTGTTAGTTCCAGTAAGGGACAAGACAGTGCAAAGCATCCCTCACACACACACTTTGAGCCTATTAAGCACAGATCTATTCCCTAACTGTCATTGTGCATATTTTGGAGGGTTTCTTTTCATTCTGCATTTTCATAGAATAGAATCATAGAGTTGGAAGGGGCCATACAGGCCATCTAGTCCAACCCCCTGCTCAACGCAGGATCAGCCCTAAGCATCCTAAAGCATCCAAGAAAAGTGTGTATCCAACCTTTGCTTGAAGACTGCCAGTGAGGGGGAGCTCACCACCTCCTTAGGCAGCCTATTCCACTGCTGAACTACTCTGACTGTGAAATTTTTTTTCCTGATATCTAGCCTATATCATTGTACTTGAAGTTTAAACCCATTACTGCGTGTCCTCTCCTCTGCAGCCAACAGAAACAGCATCCTGCCCTCCTCCAAGTGACAACCTTTCAAATACTTAAAGAGGGCTATCATGTCCCCTCTCAACCTCCTTTTCTCCAGGCTGAACATTCCCAAGTCCCTCAACCTATCTTCATAGGGCTTGGTCCCTTGGCCCCAGATCATCCTCGTTGCTCTCCTCTATACCCTTTCAATTTTATCTACGTCCTTCTTGAAGTGAGGCCTCCAGAACTGCACACAGTACTCCAGTTGTGGTCTGACCAGTGCCGTATACAATGGGACTATGACATCTTGTGATTTTGATGTGATGCCCCTGTTGATACAGCCCAAAATGGCATTCGCCTTTTTTACCGCTGCATCACACTGCCTGCTCATGTTTAGTTTACAATCCACAAGTACCCCCAAGGTCTCGTTTACACACAGTGTTACCTAGAAGCGTATCCCCCATCCAGTAGGCATGCTTTTCATTTTTCTGACCCAGATGCAGAACTTTACACTTATCTTTATTAAATTGCATCATGTTCTCATTTGCCCATTTTTCCATTGTGTTCAGATCTCGTTGAACTCTGTCTCTATCTTCCGGAGTATTTGCCAGTCCTCCCAATTTGGTGTCATCTGCAAACTTGATGAGTAGTCCCTCCACCCCCTCATCTAGATCATTAATAAATACGTTAAAAAGTACCGGGCCGAGCACCGAGCCTTGAGGTACCCCGCTACTCACCTCACTCCACCTACTCACCTCTCACTTATTTTCACTGTGCAAGTCTGTCAGGTTTTCTTTTACATTCTGCATTGATTTTCTTCATTTTCCAGTTGCCCTTTTCTTGGGTTTTCTGAGTGTGATTTTGTGGTGGGTTTTCCCTTGCTTCACTTCCAAGCAGAAGGTAATTCAAAAGCATACAGATTCCCTCAGATTTCCTTCTAGACCCTGTGCTAGCCTTTTGCAGGCCACTTCACCACCCATACTGAAGTCATTTCTCTCCATCTTCTGCTATCCTACCCCATCCAATAATGTATAATCTCTAGTATTGCATATGTTTTCCATTATTTAAATTTTAGGGTTTTCTTGAAAGAGCAGAATGAATCTAGCAATATGAGTTTATTGCTAGTCTTGGTTTACTGGGGAAAAATTATTGGCAGGGGAAGCTTTAGGTGTTTTTCTAGAGGTAACATTGCCCAGTGATCCAGGACCACCATAAAACTTATATCACTATACTCAACCTGCTTTAAAAAAACGATTAAAATTAAAATGGTGGAAAATACACAGATTAAGGGGGAGAACCAATAACATTCTACTAAGATGGTTAGTCCGAGCATAAATACAACTCGCAAAACTTTTAGAGCTTTCCCTGTCCTTAATTTTGCCCTAGTGATCCAAGGCTACTCATTTTGTTAGACTCATCCCACTTGTAAAAATTCCCCAAAACATTAAATGATAGCAAATTCAAGCAATAGTAAAGCTTGTACATCAATGAAGGGGGAAGAACCACTATCATTATGCTAAAATGCCACCCAAAAGTACATGCAGCTTTAAAAACCTCTAGTTCCTATTTTTTAAAATAAGTGACTAATAAGGAGAGCCCAATCATGCCACACACAAAAAAAGGAAATTTCAACACCGTGACACTATGTCTGGTTTTTCTTATTGGTATACAGAATATATACTCTTTTATTCTCAAGAGAAAAATTGGAGGAGAAAAAAGGTGTGCGGTACCTTTATAGCATTTGAAATAAAGCCCTACTAACTTGACTTCAGTGAAAATTGAAAGCAAGTTGTGCATGCATAATAGGTCTTGGTGTGGCATTATGCCCTCTGTAGAAACAGACACTACAGTTGGGGGACACTGAAGTAGGGGATGGGGCAGAACATGAACTGAATTTCAGTTAGAGAAGAAATAATGTGGAGTCATTATCTCTCATCCTCTTATGACAGTTGAAGCTTGTTATAATTGTCACACCGTAGGTCATATTGCATGATACTGGGACTGTGAAATTATATAGTACAGCCTGATCTCATCAGATCTTGGTGACTAAGATGGATTGGTACCTGGATGGGAGACTGTCAAGGAAGAGTAAGGCAATGGCCACCCATCTTTGCTTCTCATTTGCCTGAAAAACCCTTTTCTGGGATTGCCATAAATCAGCTGTGATTTGACAGCACTTTATACTCACACAAAGAGGGCTGCAGTTAGTTGACTAAGTGGTTAATCCATCAAAACCAAAATTCCCAACTATTTACATCAATTTTTTAATGGAGTTTTTGCCATTCCAGTGTCCAAGGGAGGGAGAAGGTAGCAAAAGCAAAAGATACTCCCATGGCAACCCCCCCCCCCCAGTAATCCAATCACTATCAATACTTTTGGAGTAAAATAGCCACAGTTTTATTGGTTACAGCTGTAAGAAGCCTTGACACAACATGGGACAGCTGGATCTTAGCATCGACTGATGCACCTGCCAGTCCATGTACCCAATCCACACCAGCCAGCCTGCTGGAGTGGCAGGATCCTAGATCACCACTAAGTGGTCTCTCCTACCATCTGAACATTGGCTGGGCATGTCCTCTGAAAGTCCTCACCTCAAGAGCTGCTAAGGGGATCCCCATGCTCAGGGCAAATGGGCACACAGGCTGGTTTCCCTAAAATGGATCTGGCCCCATGCTGATATTGCCCCACATTGTGTTTGATAACTGAAGCACCAGAAACCCCCTTGAACAAGAACTAATCCCTATACTCCCTTAGACTGTTTACACACTGAAGGTTTCATGTCAGGCTGCAGGCTAGAGTTTTAGTCGTGGCAGGTTTCCCCACCTCTTCCTGCACCCACACGGGGCAGCATTTGGCCAGTGTGCCTCATCTACCCTTGATTTGTGCTCCTGCATGGGAGCTGGGCCAGTGAAGTTCCCAGTGCATAAACGGTCTTATGCAGTATCTCTACCCCATAAATCCCCACATGCATTCTTCCTACTAAAGCAATTAGCCTTAGGGAGGAGTAGGTGGGCAGACAGCCCCCATGCGGCCAGGTGATCTAGTTGGGTAGGTGGATTGTGCTTTCCCCCTAATGGCCCCTTCCCTTTCCCCTCTCTTGGCCACTGTCTCAGATCAATCATAGGATGACTTGGAATGGCTGAAAACAGGACCACAGATGAGTCAATGCAAAGAAATTGACTTCTCAATGCAAAGAAAACCATTTTAGAAAATGAAGATACAAAATAACTTTTAAGGTGGTGTCTTCTGTATGGTACACATACAAAATAAAGAAAAGTTGGTTTTCTTCGAAGCTTCTGGTTCTTTGTATGCAAGTTAATGCAGATTTAATTGATGAAAACTATGAAAAATATGACTAATTTACTGTCATTTCTTTAATCCAATTACAACTCTGGTTGCATCCAAAACCAAACAGATCATATGCACCTGATGAAAGCTCATACCATTTGAAACCTCAGATGGAGAGAGAGAGAATGATTCTCCGAGTAGCATGCCCTGACATACAGAATTCTGCAAGTAGCTATTCTCTCACCATCTGTATCCCTTACCTTGCTCAGCTGATCCAGTGGTCAGGCTAGGGTGTATTCAATTTGCCGATGACATGCAGCTATATCTGCTGACCCCCAGATTCTTTGGCTAGGTGTCTGGAGACAATGGTGGAGTGGCTCCAGCAAAGCTGGCTGAAGTTAAATTCAGCTAAGATGGAGGTCCTTTGGCTGAGCTGAAATACCCCAGATGAGACAGTGCAACTTCCAGACCTTGACAGTGTCCAATTCACTTTGGCATCCATCAGGAGTGTGGGAGTGATCCTGAATTCTTCTGTATCTATGGAGTCACCAATGCTGCTCACCAGGAATTTTGCCATCTTTGTCAGACATGACAGCTTGTGCCTTATGTGTCAGCAGCTGACTTAATCACTGTGATCAATGCAATGGTCCCCCCCAGACTAGACTACTGTAACTCACTCTGTGTAGGGCTGCCCTTGATCAGGAAACTGTTCAGGTCATTACCATGACCCAATGTAGAACACTTTAGAAGAGTATGGGCTGAATATGTGCTCTCTGTTCGGGAGGACTGAATCAAGTTCAAGGTGTTGGTTTTGACCTTCAAATCCCTAAACAGACTGGGACTGTCTCTCCTATTATGTTCCCAAAAGAATTAGATTAAGCAAGCAATACCTACTTAGAGACAACCTCTCCCATTACATCCCCCAAAGAACTCTTAGATTGAGCAAGCAACACCTGCTCGAGATCCCTGGCCCAGAGAGATCAGATGGGTCTCACCAGAGCGAGGGCTGCTGGAGGACAGGCTGAATGTGAGTCCTCCATGGTGTCTTGCAGCTGTATTTTGCACCAGTTGCAGTTTCCAGGTCAAGGTCAGATCCATGCAGAGTGAGTTACAGTAATCCAGCCTAGATATAACTGCCACATGGATCACTGTGGCTAGGTTCTCTGTAGTCAGATAGGGCACTAATACCTTTGCCTGACAAAGATGGAAAAACACCTGATGAGCTACCTCCTTCTTCAGGTATCCCAAATGTGGCCAATATCACTGCCCCACCAGGAGGCTCAGGAAACTCCTTTCAGATGCAGATGGCAATACAATCCTTAGTTGGTGTACATCACATCTCCAAGTGGTGTGCAGTACAAGCCAAATGAGGAAGGGTTACCTGAACAGCTCAGTACTCCAAGTGTTAGGTGATGTTGAAAAGTCAGGGGTGGGAAAGGGAAGGAGACAGTGCCAGGCAGTTGTGGCAGTCAGTTCCATGTCTAGAACCCATGACTGGGCTTGAGAGGAGGGTGATATAAGGATGGCCACTTCAGGCAGGGGGACCACAGGACAATGTGAGAAGAGGGCAGACACACACCCTGTTTAAAACTTCCCTTGACTATTTTTCCCAACAATATAAGTTAAGCAAATAAGTCCCTTCCTTAGACTTAGCCTATTTCTTTTTTAAAAAATAGAAATTTACAAGATAATGGAAGGTGCAGAGCAGGAAGAACTACCTCAATGTGGGTGGGGCAGGAGTGACCTCCTGGGAGCAGCATAAGGACAAAGGAGAAAATCTAACAGAATAATTATGCTTGTAAATTACCTTTGCCTTTGGAGAGAAGCAAAGGGGGAAAACCCTGCAATAACACTCTCGGAAAACCTGGAGGAAGAGCAAATGGAAAACAAACTGTGTGTTGAAGGGCGCAAAATCCATGCAGAAGGAAAAATATACCCAACTAGCAATCAAGCCCACTGCAGCTAAATGCAGCGGGCGCTAGACCACGGAGCCCCCGGCATTCGCGCGGAGCGCGGCTGCCGGGGCTCCGTTTGTCAGTGGGCTGGCTCCGTTTGTCAGGCTGTTGGGCAGGGAGGTTTCCCTTTGTGGGCGGGCTGAAGCGGGGAGAGGCCTGCTTGGAGAAAGGTGGTTGGGAGAGGGGGAGGCAGAACGGGGAAGCCCTGGCGAGGCATGGGTGGCGGCGCGACCCGAGGTGAAGCGCGGGGATCGAAGCCCCAGCGTCCAGGAAAGGCGGCACTCACCGTGGCCTCAAAGACGGGCGCTGGAGCAGGCGGCGGCTGCGGCGGAGGAGGAGGCGCGGTCAGGGCGGAGGGGGCTGAGCCATGCTGCTTTGCCCTCTTCGCACCCCCCGCCAGCCGGCTGCCCGGACTGCTTCCCTTACACAACTAATCCCCCCTCCTCCGCCTCGCTGGTGGGGATAGCCGCAGCCGAAGCGACGCCGCTCCGCCCCGCCGGCCCCAGGTCCCTCCTCTCCCCCGCGGTGCTTGGCCGGCTCTCCCAGGCATCCCCCCTCTCCCTCCTCCAGCGCGCAGGGAGGCGGAGTCCGCCAACGCGCGACCCCTCTTACAGGACGGCTACTGGGGGGAGGAACAGAAGGAAGCCGCGGCTTCACGGCCGTCCCCTCCCTGGCAGGGCCTGGGCGGAAGCCTCGGCTGGGCGGAAACTTCTTGCACGAACGTGCAGTACAGCGTTTGCGTCCGCGCAGCCAAGGCCGAATCGCTCACGTTATAGTCCTGGTCTGTTGTCTCTTTTGTCCGGAGTCCAGAGTTACGGCTACACCTACAGCAAGGCGCGCAGGATCGAAGCTTTAGGCCAGGCAGAGTTTGGGGGGTAGTTGTTATTGTTCGCGGCTCTCGCCGCTTCAGGACGCCGGGCAGGGAGCCCCTGGCAGCCGCGCTCCACGCGGCTACCAGGGGTTCCCTTTCTTGCTTCTTCAGCCCGCTGGGCAGGGAGCCCCCGGCAGCCGCGCTCCACGCGGCTGCCAGGGGTTCCCTTTCTTGCTGCTTCAGCCCGCCGGGCAGGGAGCCACTGGCAGCCGCGCGGAGCGTGGCTGCCAGGGGCTCCCTTGCCGGCGGCCTGACGCGTCGGAGGCGCTTTGCGCCTCTCGACGCATCAGGCCGCCGTCAAGGAAACAACTGCGAGCCGCGCTCTGCGCGGCTCGCAGTTGCTTCCTTCAGCAGGTTAGGAATCGGCCGGGCCAATCGGCAGGCGCTTCGCGCCTGCCGATTGGCCCGGCCGATGGTCTATCAGGAGGAAGGGGCCAATCCGGCCCCTTCCTCATCACGGACAAAGCCCTCCGCCTGAGGGCTTAGCGAATTATTTAGTCCGCGGCGCCCACGGCGCCGCGGGCGTGTTAAGGATGGGAACATACAGTAAAAGCAAAGAAAAGCATCAGTGCATAAAAGGCCTTAGAGTGATATAACGCCCTCCAGTTTCCTGGCATGCTGAGCTGCTCATTCCAAAAATGGGGAATGACATTTACCCATAAAAAAACTTTGGTGAGAAACATGGGACCTGCATGGACAAAAGTTCTGTGGAATAGATGTAGAAAGTAGAGACATTCAGAGAAACATCTTCCAACCCACTGACTGCAACACCATAGTCTCTATAACATTTCACAAGATAAATGCCCTTTAATGGATTGGCCTGAAATGTGCTGATAGCTATAGAAGCACTGAATCAAAACACTATTGTTATATTGTATGAAGAATAGCTCCACTCAAAACATTTAGAGCATTCCTTTGATTCATCCATTTTAAATTCTCCCATAAAAATGATACATATAAAATGCAGGAGATAAAATCTGAGGATACAAAATATGTTAAGATAAGGAATGATAACTTCTCCCCTAATATGGAAGTTAAAGTCAACATTGCCATCTGTAATGATGCTTCTTTGAGATTGACCTGTGGTGTTCCAAAATATTCTGCTTGATCATGGTTAGCTACTGGGAGAGGTCACCCAGATTTCTGGATTTGCTGGCAGTGCCTAGATCTATATTTAGTTGACTAAGTGTAGCTATTCTGGCTCTAAATTGGTGTTGAGAAACTGTGGTCAAGTGAAAGTAGTTAAGCTGATTGAAAATGAATCCAAAATACGGGTGATGCTGCTTCATCTTACCAGTGCTATGGAGGGGTAACGTCCTGTGATAAATGGAATGCTATTTTCAGTGTCTGATCCAGTAAGAAATCAAGCTAGGTTCCACTTTGCTGGTGAATAGACAGGCATCAGCAGTGACCAGTGACTGTAACCTGTAGTACCTTTTATCAAGTATGTGGGATCTATTTCTTTCTAGAGAAGAAAGATGCTGCCATGCTGATTCATAGTTTTGTAGCTTCCAGTATTGACTGCTGTGTGCCTTGCTTGGGATTGCCCTTGAAAGTGGCTTGGAAGTTTCAGCTTGGACAGATTGATGCTGCCCATCTCTTATGAAAGGCTGAGAAAGTCAGGAAAGAGGCTCTGTATTCTGTTGCAACTGCTCTGGGTACTCGAGTGCTTCCAAGCACAGTTTAATGCCCTTCTGAGGACAACTGCTCTGAGAAAGTGCAAATTCTACTTCTTCTTCTTCTTAAAGTCTGCTTAATGGTCACTGTGGCCCTGTTTGCTTATTTGTTGATTCTGTTTGTATCTATTGTTGGTGGTGTTTGGTTAGAAACAGCTTTGAGCTTTGGGATATCAAAGCTTCTGAGCTAATATTTGGATCCTCTCATTTTCACAGTGTAGCTTGTTAGTTGTTTAGAGCATTGTACAACTGTGAGATATAAAGCCCTCTGCTTAACAGCTTTCACAGAGTCCTGAGCTCAGAAGGCTCTAGTGTCTGTGGCTATGATGACTTACTTGATGTCAATCTCATTAAAAGACACTCCGGGTTCAACAGTTTGAGAAAACACTGGACACAGATAAGGAGAAAACATCACCAAACATTGTTGTGAGGAGTCAGGATCAGAAAATTTGCTTATTTATTTATTTGGATTTTTATTTCCCACCGCTCCCAGAACCGGCTCATGGCGAGTTACAAACAGACCATAAATTTAAAAATCCCAATAAAACCTCATTAAAATCAAAACAAGAACAAGCATAGAAGTAAAAACATGGCAGTATAACTCAACTACCCTTTTCCCCAACAATAATCTCCATAGGGGAAGTGGCAAGCGAGAGCCATAACCCAATGCCAAAGTCAAGCAAATGAGTGCCTTCCTGCATAATTGGCAAGGTTTTCCTAAGGAAGAAGTGAATTAATGCCTTGGATCTGTCCTGAGGGAATGAAAACTGAGAGAGAGATCTGTTGGAAACCTATAGCATCATGCACTTTGGGACAGTGTGACAATTAAATTTTAATTTAATTTAATATTGTATTTCTATCCTGCCCTTCCACAAGGGTCTCAGGGTGGGTCACATTTAACAATTTCACAAAAAGAATTTAAAATATGCTAATATTAAAATTTAATTCACACAGTTTCTCCAATTTTTTTTTAAAACCCTACTGCTGGATAGTACATCCTTACTGTAAGAGACAGGCTATATGAAAGAATTTCTCAGATGGAATTTAACCAGATGGAGATAGGCAGGGAGGCCAGCCAGAGTACCGATCTATTTGTACTCTAGGTCTCAACTATAAGCCTGATGGAACAACTCTGTCTTACAAGCCCTGCTGAACAGTTCAAGGCTACATGAGGCACCAACTTCATTGGGCAGTCACTGCTTGAAGACTGTCAGTGAAGGGGAGTTCACTACCTCCTTAGGCAGTTGATTCCACTGCTGAACTACTCTGACTGTGAATTTTTTTCCTGATATCTAGTCAATGCCATTCTCGTTTAAACCCATTACTGTGGATCCTAATCTCTGCTGCCAACAGTAACCTTCCTCTGCCCTCCTCTAAGTGACAACCTTTCACATACTTAAAGACAGCAATAATATCCTCTTCTCCAGGCTGAACATTCCCAAGTCCTTCAGCCTTTCTTCATAGGGCTTGTTCCCCTATATTCTTGTCACTGTTCTCTGAATCCTTGCAATTTTGTCCACATCCTTTTTGAAGTGAGGCCTCCAGAACTGCATGCAGTATTCCAGGTGGGATCTCACCAATGTGGTATACATCTTGTGGTTTTGATGTGATACCTCTGTTGATACAGCCCAAGGCTGCATTTGCCTTCTTTACCATTGCATCACACTATATGCTCATATTTAGCTTACAGTTCACAAGTACCCCAAGATCATGTGCTACCCAGAAGTGTATCTCCCATCCAGTATGCATGATTCTTACTTTAGCGACCCAGATGAGAACTCTACACTTTATTTGTTTGTTTATATTTCAACTTCTATACAACCACTCCCTAATGGTTCATGATGATTTACAAAGAAACATCTCCCCACATTAAAATTCCCATAAAATAATTAAAACTCTTGTCATAAACATTAAAACCCCCAATTACAACCCCACCCTGGCATCAACAACACCCTCCCACTATCCTTCTGATACAAGTGTATTATAGACCTTTTGATACAAGTGTCTCAGGGGAGTCATCTTGGGGGGGGCATGATCTCACACATCAATGAAGAGCCCAGATCTTCCTTGTCCTGGCCTTAACCAAAAACCTGATGTTTTTTTTTTCCTTATTGAATTGCATCTTGTTCTCATTTGTCCACATTTCCAGTCTGTTGAACTCTCTATCTTCTGAGGTGTTTGCTACTCTACCCCATTTGGTGTCATTCACAAATTTAATGAGGTTTCCCCTTATCCCCTTGTCCAGATCATTGATAAAATGTTGAAAACTACTGAGTACTTGTACTGTACCAGTACTGAGCCCTGTGTCACTCTGCTGCTCACCTCCCTCCACCTTTATGAAGTACCACTGATGACATTGGGAGGCCCGCATGGCCTCGACCACGGCCAGGGCCTTTTCAATCCTGGCTCTTACCTGGTGGAATGAGCTCCCAGATGAGCTGTGGGCCCTGTTATGATTCTCTGGGTTCCACAGGGCATGCAAAATGGAGCTCTTCTGCCAGGCATTTGATTGATGCCGGGTGGGAGCACTGGGGTTGGGTTCCCCCCCCCTTACGGCTCTATTGAATGGCAATGCTAGACTGTGAGGGGCCTAGTTTTTACCCTCTAGCCCATTTTATTCCATCTTACATTTTTACTTCAGTTATTATTTAATCTATACCGATCGATGCCGGAATAGGAGGGTGTAGCTGTATTAGGTTGCCACTATTATTGTTGTCATGTGTCTAATTTGTTTTTAATCATTTTATGCAGATTTTAATTATATGGATACTTTTATTGTGTTAACCGCCGCGAGCCAGCTATGGGATGGGCGGTATAAAAATCAAATAAATAATAAACTACTTGTACAGTTATCTAACTAATTCCCTATCCTAACCACCCCAAAATTCAGTCTACAGGCCTCTAGTTTATCCATAAGAACATCATGGGGAACCTTGTCAAAAACTGAAACCCAAGTAAACATCCACTGAATTACCACAATCTAATAATCTCATCATTTCATCAAAGAAGGAAACAAGGTTGGTCTGGCTGGACCTGATGAAGAAAAATCTGTCCTGACTTTCCTAGATCAACAAATTGTTCCTTGGATGATTGCAGATCTCCCCCTTTAAGACATGCTCCATTATCTTCTCAGCTCACTCCCAGCTTTGCCTCTCTGATGGCCAACCTACAGTGCCTAGTAACATGCAGATACTGTTCTTTAGGGCAGTGGTCCCCAACCTTTTTATCACCGGGGACTGGTCAATGCTTGACAATTTTTACTGAGACCCGGGGGGGGAGGGTAGTCTTTTGCCGAGGGATGTCACCACCGCCTGAGCCCCTGCTCCACTTGCTTTCCTCCCAGTGCCCCTGACATCCCACTGCCTGCTGGGGGGTGCTGCCAGCAGCAGCTGTGCAGTGCCACACTGAGGGGGAGCCCCAGCCATGGTGGCCGCTGGAGAGCACCAAAGGTGAGCCGGCAGCAGAGTGGCAGGGCAGCCCCTGAGGCAGCAGCTGGGGAAGAGGACGAGGAGGAGCCGTGGACCGGTACCCACTGATCTACAGGCTGGAGGTTGGGGACCACTGCTTTAGGGGTCTGTTGAAAATTTCTTGAAAATTTCCCTTTTCTTGGCTCCTCCTGAAGTTCTCTTTTCATCCAAATTGGATTTTAGGATCCATTATCAGGTTTCCATTTTGCTGGAATAGAGCATGCAACAGCTCATGTTTAAGGAGAGTCCACCTGTTACTTGCTCCTTTCTCTTCCAGGATTCTGTTGCATGTGATGACGCTTATCATGTCTCTGAGTTTATTAAAGTCTGCCATATTAAAGTCTAACAGACATATCTGACTACAAACTCCCTTGGCCTACCATTTTATAAGAAATTCTAGGAGAATATGGTTACCTCCCCATCTCCAGGGTCCCCATCCCCTTCACCCCATCCACCAACTCTTGCCTGTTGGTCAGTATTAAGTCGAGTATTCCCAAGCCTCTCATAGGTTCTTCTACCATTTGAGAAATGAAACTGTCAGCCAGGCAGGTCACAAAATTGCTTAGCAGAGTTTGAAGTCATAATTACAAGGCGGCCTGTAGCAGACCCCAACCACTACACTCTTTCTCCATTATTTTCACTCAGATACTTTCCAAAGAAGTGTTACTTTCCTCCTCTAGTATCTCTTGACAGCAGGCTCTCTCCTCATATACAACACCACTCCAACTCCTCTTCGATCTTTTCTGTTCCCATTGAACAACTCATATCCATCCACTACTGCATTCTAGTCATGAGAATCATTGTAGTAAGTTTCTGTATGCTTTGGGCATGGTATATAGGCACCTGAAGCCTTTTACCCTTGGTTCTATTTGACCCGTCCTTCCCAGGTGGACCATCAGTATTTGCTCTTTTACAGTAGAATCCCTACTTTGGACATCTCCTTCCCCTTGTGGCTTCAGTTTAAAACTCTCTTGTTGAATCTCCCGAGGTGTGTGCAGAACACATGCTTCCCCAGCCTGGACAAGTGAAGCCCATCCTGTGCTAGCAGGCCTTCTTCTAGAAAACCTATCCCATGGCCTTACAATCCAAATCCCACCTGCCAGAGCCACCAACCAATTTGGAAGGTCTTTTAAAATAGCTTGTACACTTTATATTAGGGGGAGGGGACTATATGGGAATTTACTATATCTTGCACATTAAAATATGGATTTTTAAGCCATTGAGTTATGGGGAAAGTGAGTTGTTAATATTATAAATATTTTAATAAAATAACACAAAATGATTCTGAGAGATAAAATCAATGGCGGTAAAAAATAAAGACAAAGCTCTGTACTTCAGCCTGGATCGAGGGTGATGCTATCAACTGATGAACCATAAACTGGAATTTCACTCTAAAGATGGAACTGTCTACCAGTTCAGTCCATGGGAAGCCCTTCCTGCCAGGTGACAAAACTATGGCCATACACACTGAAAAGATACAGGTTTCTACATTCCAGGTCTCTTCTCTGAGAAAACCTCACATGAGAAAGTGAAATGAGTGAAATTAGTCTGTAGTGTCTGCTGATTAGAGATCAGTAGTTATTTCTGACTGGATGGGTAATCATTCTGAGAGGCATTAATCCACGGTCACATTATACACTGTCCAGGGGGTGGCTTTGTCTGCAGAGTGGTCAGGTAGTTTTCACTTACTGATTAGTTGCCAGGGCCTTAGGGTGAGGGGGGACGTTATTGCTGGACTCCCACATTATGCAAGAACATCTCTAATCAAATGGCGGCCTTATTATGTTATTAACCCACTTAAAATAGATGAATTCATAAATTTACTTGTGATGTTTTACTGAAAAGTCACACGTCCTTTGCTTCTGAAAAATGTTTTCAGTAAGTTTTAAAAATAACCAGGTGTGAAGCATTTGGCTGGATGCTTTCTTTTAAAAGCCCATATTTTGCCCAAGTAGAGATGAAATTCTCTACATTTGTGAAGGTCCAGAAAACATACTTACCAGTGAGGCCTTGCCATCTTGATTAGGCCTCTTTTATAAAGCATGGGTTTTAAAATCAGATTGTAGTCCTCATCTCTTTCTATTTCCAGGGCTTCACAAATGTTGGCAATTAAGGTAGTCAATAGTTCCCCCCCCCCCCATCTCCTTGTGCCTTCATTAAAGCCACCGGACAGGTACATATTCACAGGTAAAGCTGCTCCTTCTGTGCCTTTCCAGGTCACCCAAAACTTCCCCTGCTATCTTATCAGTGGCACTAGAAGCATCTGTAAAGTTGACACACTGGTCACTGAAAATTGTGCAAGGCATACCAATGTTCTCCTAGGAAGGTGAAACAAAGCCTTGGGCCTCTCCCAGAAACATATACTCCTGCTACTGCTTAGTGGAGTTTGCTTCCCTGGCATATAAGATGCCTAATACTTAGAAAGCTTACCTATAACTGCTGCGGCAAAGCATTCCTGCAAGACAGTGCTCATCATGACACTCCACGACAGTCTGACTCTTGCAGCAATACTAAGTGGCGTGAAGAGGTGGAATTGAGAGGAACCCATACAAGCACATACAAAAGAGCTAAAACTTAATGGAGCTGATCAGGGTAATCAGTACATTTCTGCTCAAATAGCTAAGCAAATCAAATAACAACAGATGATTTGGCTGACTTTACCAGGAGAAGGGGGGGGGACTGACTCAGTCCCTTGATTATTTGAAACATGAAAGATCAATGAAGAGCATGCATGAAATCAAAACAGGGAAGTAGAATAGCCACTCGCCAACAAAGAAACTAACCCTAAAAAGCTAAAAACAGACACACAATAAGACAGTTCTGCCTGCCTTGAGCGGTGGGTTGGATTAGATGGCCTGTCTGGCCCCTACTAACTCAGTGGTTCCACGATTCTGCAATTAGTCTGTGGAATTAATGGCTTGATCTGTGCTGAGAGCTTGCCACAGGGCAGCTCTGGAGTTTGTTTCCAACTCTGCTTCTGGAGAAGCTATAGCTGCTGGTGGCCTGATGGCGTGACTTCCTTGTTCTGTAACTTACTTTGGTACAGGTCAGTTTAACAACAGACACAGCAGGTGCTCCACCAAGCTGTTTGCAAATGCCAAAACAACAGGGGAGAGAGGCTAAAGCTGTTTCTTTCTATCTGCTTTGGTTACAAGCTGTACATCTGTTCCACATACTACATTTCTGGTAAGGCCTTGGAGGAAGAGTGTGTCTCATGATTTAAGTGCCACTCAGTGCTTAATACTCACTGAAGGCGGCTGTCCCACCCCTTAGTGCCTCCTCCTCCAACCGGCTTGCCTGTCTGCCAGCAGACAGCCAATCACCTTCCATCCCCCACCCCTGACCACCCCCTCCTCTTTCCACTTCCCTCTGAGGCTTGGAGGCTACATATCCCTGCTGCCCCTGCTGATGAGTTCCCTAACTGGCTGCAGCCTTTCCAGGTCCTGGGGGGAGGTAGAGGTCATCCACAGAGTTCTTCCACCCCCCAAATCTAGCACCCATTCCTGAATGCAACAGTACATGATAAAGGCACACACTACTCCTGTTTATACCACACGACTTAATGATTACACCGAATGGAAGGGCAGCAAGCAATAGTTGGTGGGCAGCAAGCAATAGCATGACTATAATGTCTGAAAAGGTCTTCAAATAGAACATACACACCTTCAGACAATATGTGGATTTGGGTTTATAGCCTTCAATTTCAATCCCCAACTCCGAGTCTCAAATTTCAAATTTCAAAAAAAAATCTGATATGTACATATAGAGAAACCTGTTCAACTCAGGATCATACTGAGAGATCAGTGATAGTATTAAATGTTGGCAGCCCAGCATCAGAAACCATCATTGCTTCATAACCTGAAAATATTTTAAATGGAAACCTCTTAGTTTGTACTCAAAATTGCTTCTTATACGTATCATTCCTTTCTCGGGTTTCTCAGACAGGAGTAATCTGTTCTGGTGAGGGAGAAAAATGTTACGAACTGCAACACATTAATATGGAGATGGAAAGTGGGTGTCAATTTAAATCTAATTTTACTTGCACTATAATTTAGATTCACTTCCTATGGCTCACTAAATACTCTGGGAAAATAAGAAGCAGAATTCCCACCCACCCCCCATGCCTCCCTGCTTATTAGGAAGCCGATAAAATGGGGTAATTGTTGATCTTAAGCTGTGATGGAGCCATATTTGGGAAGCCCCCTTGAAATCAATGGAATATACTTTAAAGGAACACTTAGGAAATAAGTATCACTTTGACCTTTTCCACACCAGGAATCTGCCCTAATTCACTGCTCATCTGGTGGTGGGGCAAATTCCTAGCAAAGAGCCTTTCATGTGTTAACAGTCCTATAGAGAATTTTTTTCCTAGTTTACTATAGCAGATCATAGAGTTCTTTCTTGCGTTAGCTTTGGGTAGGGCATGCTAGGTATTATTTTTTCTTCAGGGAAAGACAAAGTTAATCCTACTTGCACAACGAAATATACACATCACATAACATGAAGAAACTATGCTTCTGAGCACACACAGAGCATTTTTGGGCTCTGTGACCAGTCATGTTCCTTCCCACTATATAATCTGGATATGACAACTAGGCCCATTCTGCACACACTGGATAATACATTTTCAATGCACTTTAGAAGTAGATTATCCTGTTCTGCACATGAAAATCCAGCTGCGAAAGCACTTTGAAAGTGCATTATCCAATGTGTGCAGAATGGGCCCTAGATAATTAAATGAATTATTCTCACTTCTGCCTTTTCACAAGTTCTTTCCTTCCACTATGGATTAGTTCGTAAAGAAGCATCATCATGTGAACAACCATGATAATAGTATATTGGATCACCATCGCACAGTGAGGCTGTCCATTAGGAATGTCAGCCTTCAGGTGGGGCCTGAAGATTTTAAGGAATTACAGCTGATGTCTAGACTACTAAAATCAATTTCCCTGGGGGGGGGATGGCTGGCTTGGTGGATGGACTCTATGGCTTTATACTCCCCCCTCCAAAGATGGTCCTCTTCAGGCTCCACCCCTAGACTTATAGGATCTATAGTTGGCAATCCTACTATACATATATAAGATACCTCCTTGGAGGAAATCTGCAAATTCCTTTAAAAACTGCTTTGATGAAAACAGAAATTGTTCTAGAAGATATTGAGACTAGCTGAAAAGAGAGCAGGGAAATCAGTCATCTGCTCAAGTCCCTGAATAGGAAGATTTGTGGGCAGTAGGTGGGTATATCCAAATTAGAATCAAAGAATCATCAAGTCCAACCCACTTCACAATGCAGGATTGCCCCCCCCCCTTCCGTGATTTCTTACTGGTCTATAGCTAATCAGTCTGTCTTTTCTAAAACAGAACTCTAAGTCAGCCCTACAACTCTCTTCTTATCCTGTGCATCTATCAGATCTCAGAATTCAATTGATAGTTGACATTTAGTCCTCCTGCTCTTTTATGGCCTTCTCACTCAATCCAGCTAGGGAAGTGAGATAGTAAAGTGATCAGTAGAACATGGAATTGTTGTGCATGGAAAAACTTAAATTTTCCTGATTAGGAGAAGCCCTTGTCAGGTGGCCTACATACTGGACATATGCCAGGCAGGGGTAATATGCCATGTACTATATAGAGGTACTATATAGAGGGGCACCAGTGCATATACTTTTCCGGATGTCCTATAGTTCAAATGACAATTGCTGCATAGCTGTTTTCCTGGCTATGTACATATCAGTGGCCCAGTCTACACCAATCTCATCAGATCCTGGGAGCTAAGCAGGGTCAACCCTGCAAATACTTGGGTGGGAGATCACCAAGGAAGTCCAGGGTTGGTATGCAAAGTCTGGCAAAGGCAAACCCACTCTGTTTGTTCCTTGCCTTGAAAACTCTATAGGGTTGCTGTTAATTATCTGCAACTTGATGGCACTTGCCAATATATTTCAGGAATGGCTCATTCATTGAATGGCCCTCCAGAAGTGAAAGAAATTCCTCCATGTAATTGCTACTCCTTGGCATGGATTTTTGTGTCGAGATTAAGCCTTCTACCATTGGAGCCCTCACCTGCCATTTAAAGTGGTACATTCCATGCACAGGTTTACCAGCACTGAGAACTAGTTCTAGCCGCTCCATTTGGCAAAACAGAAACTATGGCTGTGATTTGCATGTAATGCCTAATAAATCCTTGCCTTGGCATTGAAAAATGAAGAAGTTAGGGCAACTCTGTGAACACCTGGCAGAAACCTGAGAGATCTATTCCCAGGGATGACATTTCAGAACCTTTCTGGGCCTTTTTAATTATAAGCAAATGCTAACAGACAGGCAGAAATATGTCTATCCATGACAGAGTGAAACCAGTGTTTTGGGAACATCATTGGTGCTAATAAAACCAGTTGAATGTAAAATAGCTTGTTCTAATTCTTTCTAAAAATCTTTCTCATTTAATCCAAGTTGTTTAAGTGTAGATTGTTAGCTAATCAAGCTGGGAAATTGAAATAGTGTGTAGAAAAACTGTATATGACTAGTATTGTAAACAAGCAATGTGAATACTGTACCTGCATTAGTACCATAATAAAATAAGCTGTGAAATCGGGATGGAATCCATTTAGGTGTAATTGTACAAATTACCAGCTAATCAGAGCAAGAAAATTGAACGAGAACTTGTGAGAACAATGCTGTATGTGCCATTAGCATCGTGCGCTGTAGCTAACTATTTCATGAATTTTCGAGGTAACACCATGGAATTGAATTTTTTTGGGTGTGAAAAAGGATGAATTTGTGCCTTGTGTTGAAATAAAGAAGAAGAAGAAGAAGAAGAGTTGGTTCTTATATACCACTTTTCCCTACCCGAAGGAGGCTCAAAGCGGCTTACAGTCGCCTTCCCATTCCTCTCCCCACAACAGACACCCTGTGAGGTGGGTGAGGCTGAGAGAGCCCTGATATCACTGCCCGGTCAAAACAGTTTTATCAGTGCCATGGCGAGCCCAAGGTCACCCAGCTGGTTGCATGTGGGGGAGCGCAGAATTGAACCCGGCATGCCAGATTAGAAGTCCGCACTCCTAACCACTACACCAAACTGGCTCTAAAGACCCCCACCCTTGCATATAGTTGACCAGCATAAGCCAGGAGTAACACAATACATTCCATAGGATCTGAAACCATGTAAAATTATTATCAGCCCAGTATAAAAGAAGTCTGTTGCCTTCAATGCTGTCCACTGGGCGAGCCCCAGGCATTTCATTAAAAATGTAAAACTGGACAAATACATACAATTCACTGAAATAAATAGCTCACTTTATCAAGCAGGCTATAGTCAGCAGCTCAATGTATTTTGACATCCTCGACACAGCAGGGACTTAACTAGAGCTGTGGAAGGCTGGCTCAAAGGCTTGTGAACTTTTCAAGAAGTTCAAAACAAAATAGCTTGGAAATTCATCAGACAGGAGGGGATTGACTTGCCGCTTCCTTCCTACAAATTCTGTTTTATTGAAGGTTTTACATGCTGTGGTACAGTGCACTCATGTGTGAACTATCGAGCCCTTTGGATATAAGCCTCATGGATTTGGAGTTTTTCAAGAAAGTATGGTACAAAGCAAAGTTTTCCCATAAGAAGCAGTTAGGGTGGCCAGTTGCAAGACAGAGCTCCGTTCCTGAACCTTCAGTACTTATGGAAGAGAGGGAATTTGGGCAGCTTGTCATGGCAGAGTGCTTCAGAGGTGAGATAAATCTGCACTGAAGGGCTGAAGAGAGGGGAAGGTCATGCTTTTATTTGGCTTAAATCTACTGCGGTAGTTTTACCCAAAGAGGCAGTTTCCTAATTAATTGTGGGAAATTTTCTTAAAGCAGATGTTGAAAGAGGGGGTAACTGGGATCCCCACCTATGTTTATGGGGATTGTTCCCTTTGAGAAACTCAAAATAAACCAGTCAGATGTCTGACTGGAAAAAAACTGAAGGGAATAAAGGGGTACAGCATACACACATAATGCACTAAAACATAAAGCTGACTATGAAAAAATAAGGAAGGACAGGGGAGAAAGTAGTTTTTGAGAAACTGATATTTACCAATCTAAATGAGAAGTAGTGTGCAGAGATAGCAGCAAAATGACCAGCATTTAATGGGAAGAGAAGGCAGGCCCATAGACTAATTAGGAGTCCTGGAACACACACACACACTGGGGTAAAATGCTCCCGGAGGCTATACTGATGTATTTGCCCCTAATACAGTCTAGTCAGAACTTACAAGCTAAGCAGGGTAAGTACTTGGAAGGAGGACCACCAAGAAAGACTCTGCAGAGGAAGACAGTGGTAAACCATCTCTGCTTCTCAGTTACTTTGAATGCCCCTTGCTGGGGTCACCATAAGTCAGTGGTGACTTTACAGCATACATACATACCATATATACATACCTCCTAATAAGCACTTCTGCAGATATCCACACAGAATGCTCTAGATGCTCTTGTTTTAGTTTTCCCATACAGCTGATAGACTGTTTTTAGATTATTTTAAATTTAAAATGTTATAACTTTTATAAATGTATTGTATATGTTTTTATGAGCATATTGTAAACTGCTTTGAGCCAGCAATACTGGGAGGGGTGGGATATCAATCAATCAATCAATCAATCAATCAATCAATCAATCAATCAATCAATCAATCAATCAATCAATCAATCAATCAATCAATCAATCATTAAAGAAATACAGAAGCAGGGTCAAGGAAGACATTTTCTTTCCTTTTCTCAACTGACTTCTTGCTTCAGTTTTTTAGCCCATTCTTCCCATTCCATATGGCATTCATTAACCCTTGAAATAGAGTGACTCCATTGAGTATGCTCAATTACACCCTAATAATTAAGAATAAAATAAGTTGTTGGTGGCTTGTCCATCTTTTCTAGATGGGAGAAATAAATTGATACAGGACAGAACTGAGCCCTTTGGGATACCATATCAGAACTGGCATGATCTGGTCTATTCTTGGAAATTTGCGATTTTGTTCTATCCTTATACTTTCAGTGGAATATGGTTCACCAGTTGAACCTCCAGAATATTTTCCAGCTGTGTTACTATGAATATGGTCAGTTATCCCAAGCCCTGAGGTTTTAGTTAATATTATATTGGTAAGAAGTGTTAGTAAGATTTCCCTGCTATCCAAAGTAGACAATGTTCTTTTGAAAGCCAAACTCTAGAAGAATTAAACCATAGACTGCCCAAATAGAGAGCATGATCTGAAGGAAAGTCACCTTTCCATTTAATGCTCATTAGCATTTGGTCTTGCCCCAGCTATTGTACAAGATAATTGAATTGTTTAATTTGCAAGCCAGGTGGTTGTAGCTGTTGTATCCATCTCCCAATATTGAATGATACTTAACTCCCATAAGAGTAATTTAAACTGAAAGTTTATCTTTCCTCGGCACAGAGCGTGAGCCCAGTTGTCTTCTAATGAGTAAATAAACCATTCAACACTTTAATCATTGTTGTTGTACACCTTGAAACTGCTATATAAACTACATAAACACCTCTCTGCTCTGCTTCATATGTCACTTTCATTTTCTACAGTAGCTACTTACTCAGATTGGCATCCGAGAAGCAAAACTGAACAAAAAAAAAATCCATTTCCTTTCAGCCGATGCAAGCAAACCATTAACGTTAGGTCTCTCTGAATGCTAAAAAGCTTGCGTGATTAAGAGGAGCCCTAATGAAAAGAAATGGGAAAGTGAGATTCCAATGCAGACTTGATTATTATCGGGAAAGATCCTAGTGGGATCCACAGTGCATGGTGCCTTGGTGGCCTTGTCCGTCACCAATATTGCTCTTGCATTTTTATCCAAGGCACTTTACTGTTAGTCGCCATATGTGATTTTATTTCTGCCTCCTCAAGCCAAAGCAGATTAATGGTTTTCTAAAGATGTATTATTAAGTGAAGAGCAGAGATAAAACACCCAGTAAAATACCACTAATTAGTCCTCATTAGGAAGCAACAATGATGGACTGAACACATAATAGTGAAGAGGGGGAAAAATTACAAGGTGTCAGCCTTTGATTAACAGCCACACCGTCAAAGGTTAAGCTGTTAACATGTTTATTTTACAATTTTCTTTACTTTTACCTTGATCGTGTTTCTGTGCAAATGTGGCATCTTGTAAATTAGCTACCCTTCTTCTGCACCTTTAGAACACAATTCACAGCGCTGTAACTATGGCACTTGTCAAGAGGCTTGCATGCTGCCGAAAGAAAGCTGAAATGATAATAACATGTCTAAGGTGCAATTAAATGAAGCCTAGTATATCATGACAGATTAGGAGATCATCTGTTTTATCTAAACAGCTCCCAAACTCTTTTAACCTCCAAAAATCTGATTTTCTTAAACAATGAAATCCCTATTCGAGATTTTACATGGCTACCGGCTCAGCAGTGTGTGATTACTGAGAATATTGAAACAAGCCTGCGGGAAAAGATGTCTCTCTCTCTCCCGCCCCCCCTGCCCCCCAGTCCTTGATTTACATTCGCTCATGTATCATGAAGCTCTTTCTTCTAGAAGGCCAGAAGAACTACAACAGGGCATTTCAGCAGTTATCCAAACTCAAGTCATGAGGGTCTGTTTGTACATAGGAACTGTACTTCTTGGAGCCAAAATACACATGCTGTTGGAATAGGAATGAATAAATATTATCTTACCCCATTTCTTTTCATTTTTATGCATTTCCGGGAAGACATTTTTACCCGGTCCATTTTCTTCATCAAATTCCCTGTTTTCATTTGTTCTATGCCACTTGCCTTTATATGTTACTTTGTGTTTTTATACTATTTGACATGAAAAAGGTTTCAGTTTTAACTGCAATAGGTCTATTGGATTTTTTTTTTTCATATGGTTTAGGAAACCATGATTGCCATCTTATCCTCAGTGGAAAGAAACCATAAAATGAACCTGAATTTTAAATTGAACCAATATGTCTATGGAATTTGGTTACATACCTAATCAGGAGTTATGTGACTAGAACTCACAATGTGTGATTTTCTACTTAAATTATAGCTGGATGAAGAGAAGAGGCTGACTGGGGCATGGCAATGGGGAAGGAAGGTGCTGATTTGCATCCTGCACTGAAATCCCACCTTCCCTGACTTCTTTCAAACCTGAGGAAGGGAAAGAAATATACAATATTAGTCCATGCATTTTCACCTGCTAGTGCTTACAAAAGCCTTAGGCCTGTTTCAGAGTGGGGGAAATGGCCTGGAGTGAAGAATTAGCCCTCCCATTCTCCAGCACTGTGACTCTGGTACACATAATGCCACCCTGGTACCTGTCAGAGCCATATTGTGCACCCGGAGATGTTGTCATGGAAATACAATATGATGACAATGTTAGCCTTTATAACCACCCTGAGCCTTATGGGAGGGCGGTATAGAAATATAAGAAATAAACACAGAAGTCCAGTTTCAGGATGCCTGAGGAACACTCTGGTTGTGATGGGAGGACTATAGTTTTGCCACACAAATGGATCTCCTCAAAAGAGATCAGGATTCATAATGAAATTAATTTAATCTAGCAGTAAGGACTTCCCAGGCAGCATTACATAAAACTAAAAACATTTCATAAATTCAAATATTACATTATACTCAAAATAAAGAATGCATATAACAAGGAATGGAACATGCTGGAAAGTAATTGAGTCTTCCTTACAAGTGAAACTTTGATCATATTTCTTTTTCTCATATTTCAGCTAGGATTTCCAGGACAAGGCAAAATTGCCTCAGGATCTGAATCTGGCCCTTGTTCCTGTCCTTAAAAAATTAGCCAGTACCTCAAAAATTTGCTGCATGTCTCAGCCTATGTCTGATGACCTACTCATTAATTGTCAGAAAACCCAGAAAACTCTAAAGTCATTCCCCCTGTGGATCCTGTAGCCTCATTTATGCATCAAACAACACCAGAGGTGTGGACTAACTTCTGATCTTATGGGAGGTATTTTTTTATAAATTGTGTGCATGCCGTTGAAGGGTGATCTGTGTATGTTTAAATGAAGAAGCATGTCCATCAGTTTTTCCATTCAGCTGAATAGGAACTCACTGGGCTTAACTTTGTGCCTGTTTAGGGTTTGCCAGAGCCCTCAGTGGAGGCAGGGTCCTCCACTGCCAGGCCCTGCTCATCAGCTGCCCATCAGCTGGCCAGCCAGGAGAGTTAACGGTGGAAAGAGAAAGGCCCAGGCCATATTGCCTGTGTCATATAGGATGTCATCACACAAACAACTTTCGGGTGATGCCCTTGTATTTGGGCAAAAACTCTACAGTAGAAGTTGGCTTTACCATAGACTTTTTGTCAAAATACCAGAATGTCTCCTAGAACTTCCTGGCATGATGATGTCACTTCTCAAGCAATACTGGCAACATGGACAGGGTCTTTCTGTTTCTCCTCATAAGTCCTCTCTAGCCCATGCTGCTTACAAGAAGAGACCCAGCAAACCTATGCTTGTTCTTCGCATTTTACTTGCCTGTCTGTTATGACAGATTTATATACTGAGTTCTGACCATTGTGGTAGATGCAAATGACAGATCACAGGCTGGGGACTAAGATAAGCAGGTTTTGGAACACTTTGCTTTCAGCTGCCATGCACCAAATAGTAGTGTGAAAGTCTGTATCTTGGTCACAACACAGCTGAAGATCTCATCCCACAAATGCCTGTGTCATTTCTCTCTTCGAGGCCTGCAATGTTGGCACTATAATGGTGTTTACAGGTGTTTATTGCTGCAGTAGGCTATGTTGCGACAGCATGGCACACATGCCTTGAAAGTTAATTTCTAAAGAAAGACTGTCATGGAGGTGGCATGAGTTTTTCTCTCTTTATAGAACACAACAAGCTAAGCTTTCCAGCTGTACACGGCAGAGGAAGCTGTGGCAGCAGCTATTATGCTTGGCTGAACCCCTCCTGCATGAAGGTCATTTGGACAACAGCAACGAATTGTGAGGTTCGGTAGGTACTGCCTGCAGGGCGCAACAGAAGGATGAAGTGCTCATGCTTGAATTCTTCGCACCTACAGTGCATAGAGCTTTAGTGACTAGGTGATTAATAATTTTGAGGTGTAACTGCATGCAATTATTGTGTAGAGGAGAAGCCACTGAGGCTGAGGACTCAGTTCCATTAATATTGCCATTGTGCAACTAGATCTGAACTGTGAGTCGTTGCCCATTTATCATTTTCAGCAAGGGGAAAGAAGATTATATATATAAATAAAGTCGATCCCTGCAACTTCCTGATTTCTGATTATTTATAAAATCAGCAGAGCCATTCTTTTGGTCTTTTGTCAAGTTGTCTTTTGAAGCTCTCTAAGGCAGTGAGCTCTGTATTTGTACTGTGACCCAGTTTGCACATGCAGAGTGTACAAGACAGGCTGCTCAGTCTGACAGACCTCTATGTAATCCAAAATATGAAAATCTACTGCTCAGTACTAAAGAATGCAGGAAACCCATGCATCTCCAGCAGTGAAATCTTTTTCCAGCAACTGAAACGAACCTAATTCAAATCAGAGCATGAATTGCTCCCTTGTGTTTTTTGAGTAATATCTGCAATGAAAAGGACACGAGAGAATATTAGGACAAGTTCATTCCCTATATTTCCTTATGTTGGGTATAATAAGCATTTTCTATAGTATTTATATTTAATACTATTGCCATAGTTAAGTTAACTCGCACTTACACATAAAAAAGGGAAATATTTCCAGGAGGAGTTATAATTAGGAGTATGCATTCTGCTAATCTGAGATGGAAAAAAATACCTTATTTGTATTTTCCAGCTCTTCTTTCAGCTGGATATAGACTGGGCCTGAATTTTGGCTATTCTAAATGTCCAGGTCTGAAAAAACCCCAAAATATTCAGGATTTTTTGGACCTTCGTATATTCAAAGTTAAAGGGTGTTTAAAGGATTGAGCCTCTTGTGGCGCAGGGTGGTAAGGCAGCAGAAATGCTGTCTGAAGCTGTCTGCCCATGAGGCTGGGAGTTCAATCCCAGCAGCTGGCTCAAGGTTGACTCAGCCTTCCATCCTTCCGAGGTCAGTGAAATGAGTACCCAGCTTGCTGGGAGGTAAACGGTAATGACTGGGGAAGGCGCTGGCCAACCACCCCGTATTGAGTCTGCCATGAAAATGCTAGAGGGCATCACCCCAAGGGTCAGGCATGGCCCAGTGCTTGCACAGGGGATACCTTTACCTTTACCTTTAAAGGATTGCAGTCCCTTTAAATGCCTTCTTAGTGAACTTACTACGTGGAGGTGTTTAAAGGGCTGCAGGCC
This sequence comes from Paroedura picta, assembly GCF_049243985.1. NCBI lineage: Eukaryota > Metazoa > Chordata > Lepidosauria > Squamata > Gekkonidae > Paroedura > Paroedura picta. Next base: position 145,682,916 of record NC_135369.1, read on the forward strand.
CTTTAAACACTTTCAGAGTTCACTCACAACTTGGAGAAGAAGAGGAAGAAGAAGAAGAGTTTGTTCTTATATGCTGCTTTTCTCTACCCGAAGGAGTCTCAGAGTGGGTTACTTTCACCTTCCCTTTTTTCTCCCCACAACACACACCCTGTGAGATAGGTGAGACTGAGAGATCCTGGATATTACTACTTGATCAGAACAGCTTTATCAGTGCTGTGGTCAGCCCATGGTCACCCAGCTGGTTGCATGTGGGGGAGCGCAGAATCAAACCCTGCTCGCCAGTTTAGAAGTCCGCGCTCATAGCCACAATACCAAGCTGGCTCTTAAAAGAGGGCATTTAAAGTGACCACAATCCCTTCAAACACCCCCCCCCCCTCCACTGAAACCAATGAAGGATGGTGAAAAGGATGTGTGAAAAGGGGGTTATAGTAGACCATACCCTGAACATGAATCAGCAGTGTGACTCTGTGGGTAAAAAGGGAAATGGGATTTTGGGCTGTGTGATAATAAGTATAGTGTTCCAGATCATGTGAGGTGATGGTACCATTTTAGTTTTCTCTGGTTAGACCTTACTTGGAGTACTGTGTTCAGTTTTGGGCACCACAAGTGAAGAAGGATGCAGTCACACTGGATTATGTCTGGAAGAGGCCAAGAAAATGGTTTGGAGACCAAGACGTATGATGAAAGGTTGAGGCAGCTTGGTTTGTTTAGCCTGGAGAGGAGACAACTAAGTGGTGATATGATAGCCATCTTCAAGTACTTGAATGGCTGTCATATAGAAGATCAAGCAGAGTTGTTTTCTCTTTGCTCCAGAGATTTGGACCAGAACCAATGGGCTGAAATTAATTGAAAAGGATTTTTGTCTAAACATCTGGCAGAAGTTCCTGACAGAGCAGTTTCTCAATGGAACAGGCTTCCTTTTGAGGTAGTGGGTTCTCCTTCATTGGAAGTTTTTTACGCAGAGGCTAGATAGCCATCTAACAGAAATGCTGATTCTGTGAACTTAGGTTGTGAGTCGATGGGCAGAAGGGATTGTGTCAGTTGTTGGCTCTTGTGGCTCTTTCTTGCATGCCAAGGGAAATGCTAATCACCACTTAAGGATCTAAAAGAAAATTTCTTCCAGACTAGACTAGCCAGGGATTCTGTTTCTTTATTTGGGGGGGGGGGGGGTCATACGGGCATGACATTTGAATCACTGTGGGTAGGCAGGTAGTTGTGAGTTTCCTGCATTCTGCAGAGGGTTGCACTAGATGACCCTGGAGGTACCTTTCAACTCTATGATTCTAAGTGAGCATCTTCTTTAAGGGCCCAGAGATTTGGACCCCCAGTCCATCTTTTTGAAACTTGGAGGACTATTTCAGGAGCGGCACCAGCAGCTATGTTGCCCCAGATACAACCCCCCCCAGCTTTATATAACCCCACTTATTGATTATAATTGTCCTCATAGGGTATAAAGGAACAAAAAATAAATAAATATTTACTGAATCCAAATACCATACCCATATTGGGGTTTGGGAATATTGAGAAATACAAATATTTGGGGGGAATCAATATACCCAAATCTAAAAAAATAGTGATTTTTTTTCTAGCCATTGTTATAATACCCTGTCACCTGGACTATCACATACGTTTTCATTTCCAGGCAAATGGAAGCCAATTTTCTGCATACATTCAGAACTGGTGTTGGGAAGGAAAGTTGGGGTTGGGAATCAGACTGTCTGGAAAGCACTGAGCTATTATTTCCCAAGTCCAGATCCTTCCTGAACTTCAGACTTGGTTCTTTGGTCAAAACAGCTTTATCAGTGCTGTGGCGAGCCCAAGGTCACCCAACTGGTTGCGTGTGGGGGAGTGCAGAATCGAACTGAGCATGCCAGATTAGAAGTCCGCACTCCTAACCACTACACCAGGCTGGCTCTCTTATGCACATGAGTATAAGAAAAATGCACGTGAGAATAACAAATGCACATGAGCATAATAAAAATGGTGACCACACCCCACTCTGCTTGAGACAGCTGCCATCTCTCAGCCTTGCTCCATCCCAGTTGAAATGACCTACTAAGTGACCTACTCTATGTTACTGGGAAGGAATTTTCCTAGCCAATCTGCTTGCGTTGCTGTTAAATAGCCCCAGAGAACCAGCATGCCCTATCTTCTGTATTAACTCATTGTAAGAAACACATTTTACTGAAGGCATTATTTTAAAAATCATTTTAAAAATCTGTCAAGGGAATAATTAACAGTTACAGCCTGCTCAAAAATTTAATACAGATGATTTTAGGCCAGTTTGGTACCAGTTCAGATTTCTGATTTTTCCTGAAGTACCCTAATGTGTCAACTAATAATGGATTTAACCTGTCATTAATTAATCACCCATTACTTTCTCACTGAGAAAGTAAATTTCTGTCCAGGTAATAACATATCCGATTGTAAGTTTCTCATATGTACCAAAAAAGGGAACTTCTGACAGAAAACAAGATGCCAGGTGAAGGCTAGGTTATAACACTTCTCTTTGTTGTCTTGTTTTCTGTGAAGAGGAATTTTGTATGGACATGGACATGGCCCCTTCTTGTCATCTGAAGTGGTACAGATAAAATCTTCTCACTTCAGTGACGCCTTATTGAAAGGCATGCCCACTGCAGTCACAGATATTTTTCTAGTTCTGTACAAGTAAAATCACGTTTTTAAAATTGTTGCTGTGTGAATGAGTATTTTAGAGAAAAACCACCCAAATATTTAAACAAAAATTTAAATTACTGTAGAAGGTTTATATAGGTAAGATAGTTACAATTCATTTTACACAGAAATCTAACAGAGGCAGGGAATTCAGCCTTTGAATTCCATTCAGGGTCATATACTCTACAATTATTTCTTTCCTTTATAAAAGAACATCAGAAAAATTGGATAAATTCCAGCTTAATAAAAATACAGTACTATTGCTTTGAGAGTAGCTGGCAAAGAGAAAGTCATTAATAATGCCCTGCCTCAGTATACAGAAACAATGCCAATCTCTCCCTCCCAAATTAAACAAAGTCATCTTTGGCCTAGATACATTCTATAGAAATCTAGACTAGATACAGGCTATAACAAAAGTGACTTCTAACTGGATGATTTCCCAAGTTCTCTTCCCCCCCCCCCCCAAATTAACAACAACAACAGCATTGGGAAGTGGCATTTTAAGATGTTCTTCACAATAGCACTGACTATCCTGCAGTTTTCATTGTGTCTTTTCTGGTAGAAACAGCAGACCACATCAGTGCTATGGATGAACAGGGGGTTGAAGAGGTTGGATTCTGGAAGCAGATACAATTAGATGTGTGAAACAAGACAAACAATGCATATAAATGGACAGTTTTCTGTTCAGCATGGTCAAATGTGTAAGTTCAACTGTCAAATACTAGCACAGCAAAATTCATGGCAATCCCGTATATGACAAGGAAATAACATTCTGCAATTGCTGAAAGATTCTCTACAGAATAAACTATGAACAGAAAATCCTTGGTCTACATGGAACTCAACCAACAATGGTTCCAAGTTTGGGCCAGACAATTCCCCTTTCTGCTCTCCAATAGCTGACTCTTGTGCTTCTTTTCCACCCACCCACCAGCATGTCCCCCCTTCGGACTGTGCATCTTTACCACTCTCACAAGTCCTCTCTTTGCTTTGATTCTATGCCCTCTTTGATATACAATACCTGTTACTCCCTGTCCTGCCTATAAAGCTTATACCTAGGAATGACTGTATCTTCATTTTGACTCTAGCTCATCTCAAGGGGCTGGTGGTGGATTTTTTATTACACTCACACTCCAAGGCCAACAGCTGTTCTCTTCATTCTGGACAAAAGGTTATGAAGAGTTATTCCTGAGCCCCATCTTTTGTAGTGGCTTACCCCAATTTTATGGCCTGTGAGAGGGGTAAATGTGTGCAGTGAGATTGGGGCACATGCAGGTGGGTGGGTGGAAAGATCTGTGACAGTAGATTGACCAGAATCCATGGATTCTGACAGTTAAGGGTATTTTAATAATAGCCTTGAGCTCTACTATTATTCCAGAAGGAACATATGAGATGCAGCAAATTGGTATAAATGAGGAATGTAAGGACTGCTCATTGAGTCCAGCCCACTACTCAGTGAAGGTCTTCCATCCAGACACTCTAGTAATCTATAGGCAAGCTTGTGCCTTTCAGACTTAGTCACTTTTCTTCTCCCATTCAGACTCCACATGCAATGTTCAGTATTTTTTACTAGATATTATGGTACTGTAATACAGCTTCTGTTTTCCCTTCCTTTCCCCTTCCATCCATTCTTTCCTGCCATAAGAGGTACCTGCTTGTGGGGGTCACTCTTAAGTTCATACTGTAGTGGTGGCAGCTCAAGGTAAATTTATAGGAAAGATACCTACCCATTCACAGCCAGAAAGCACAAAATACAGTTTTATGTCATGAGTGAACTGGATGCAAACAATTCTTGTCCATTTAATAGCTATGCAAATTGAACAATTTCTTCAGTTGCATATGGCTTGTCACGAAAAGATAAGAAACCATGCAATATTTTAGCCCTGCAACTATTAAAGGTGTACCAGCCACGTTCCCCTGTCCATGTGGCTACCCTGTTGTTATTAAAGGAAGCAATACAGACTCTGTGGGCTTAAAAGGTTGACTAGGCTATCTGGGGACAGATTTATATTTTAAATGTCATCCAGTTCCATCTGAGTTTATATAGATCATGGAATCACTCAATATATTGGATTCTCTATAAAACAGCATGTGGCCCAGGGCCCTATACACCATTTTACATACACAGAACTAGTATACTATTTCTGTATTACTATATCAATTGCAATTTGTACCAATACATATTGCTTCAGCTTTGTAATACACAGCTAAACAAAATGCATAATCAAATAGAAATTGTGAAACTGGATAGCTAGAAAACAGGTTATTACATTGGTTACAAAACAAAATACATTGCAGATCTATGCACTTTTATATAGGAGCAGCTCAGCTGAATTCTGTGGGGCTTACCTCTGAGTAATACACATAGGATCAGGCTGTATTTGAGTGAAAGCGTCAAATTATCTAAATCCTGCCAGCTATTGAAAATCAGGAGACTGCTGGAGCTTTAGAAGGCTAGATCAACTCAAATTGACAGGTTTGATGTTTCCTCCTTTGTTTGAGCCAATTTGTGAAACCTAGCAACAGGCAGTATTAAATGAAGGAGTGAAACATACATAAATATTCCATGCTAGGCCCTGACAAGTCTTATTATTTATAGCTGCTGGGTAGTAGTGGATTTTTAAAATGTCTGATCATGTGATGATTTCTGCCAGCAAAATAAATTAGCCTTGAATCTAAAATTCTTTTTAATCCAGCAGAAACTCTGCATGTTGATCATTGATCAATGAAAGCAACAGCGTTTTTTAAGAGACCAAAGCGAGGATAGCATGCAGCTTCTTCATTGGTTGAAAGGCACAATATGGCATACAGCTAAAGAACAAAGCCGAAAAAATGGGATTTCCTGCTGCCTCTAGTTAAGGTGGTTCCCATAACTTGTAGAAGGCATGGGAGTTAGGGGTGCAGTTTTTACTATCTTATACATTCAGGCAAGTGACTGGATCTTGATCATGGACAGAGATCTACATGATTAAAGCCAAAGTATTAAAGCTTCTTTCATCACAGAAAAATGCTTGAATTTTGAAACTATTCTCAGTGAAAGTATTTGAAATGTTTGCAGAAGCAATCTACTGTGCACATGGAAGGTGAACAGGAATATTCTGAATGACTGTATTAGCTGATGAAGTTCTGCTAACTCAATGGTGGCAGCTATAATTTATATCCAACTTCAGCTATGATTAAGGATGGTTGACTGGCAGGCTTTTTACAGCCAGAGAATTTAAGAACCAAGAAAGAAGAGGATACATTTTGAGAGGTCTTTTTAATAGTAATTAACAATCCAAATCCACATTAACAACAACATAGAATCCATGATGCAAACTGAAGCTCAGTGTGTAAGCTGAGCACAGATGAATTCCCATGTGAGCAGGCTTCTCTACTGATCAATGCTGGGCGAATCTTGATGCACAAAAGTTAGATCTTAATATAGCTGAAATCAAGGAGGGATTTTTTTTTGTTCCTAGCAGCTGACTATAAATGGTATCTTTCTGCTTAGTTCAGTGATGCATACAGTTCCCAGTCATGGATATTCAATTCAAGAATAGTAGCAACCAATTGGAAATAATCAGGAGGCGTCTGAGGCAGCTGAGAACATTCTTGCTTAGAAACAAGTCCAATGCCATTACAACTGTGTTATATTTGCCTTGAAAATTAGTTCACACACTACCAAAAGAGTGATGTATCAGGAGCACTTGGAGGTGGGAGAAGGAGGAAGTGGCAAACCAGGAGCTGACTCAGGAGCTGACTGCTAGCTCTGTCCTCTGCTGAGTGGGCCTTTGTGCTATAAAAGGCTCCTGCTTGCCAAAACTACAAAAACAAAAAGGACTCTTGGGTTCTGGATCAGGCCAGAAGATTCTGTAAGGAGCCAAATGAGAAGAGCTAAAGGACTCTTGGCTGTTGGCTCTTTGCTGGAGAATCAAGCTGAAGGATTCAGTGAAGGGCAGGACTGTTTCAGGAACATTTTGGATTAATCAAGGTTGCATGATGACTGAAGGAACTGAGGTCGTGACATGTCCATCTGCGGCATGTTTGTCTTCTTACCTAAGAGGGACGACTTTTATACTCGCACTTTTATATAATTAGTGGCTCTGCTGGAGGAAAAGGTACTCTTGAATATGCTGCAACATATAGAAGAGGGTGAAGAGTTCTTGGACAGAACTCATGAAGCACTCTTGAGAGAGCAAGGGCAAGAGAAGGGAAATCCACCAAAACAAACTCAGGAGCACTGAACACAGGAGGATAATGAATGGAAGGCTGATACGCAGAGGAGTAGAAGAATAAGGAGAAGGTCTGCTTCATTGATGCTCAGCAATTGGTTCCAGGATATGCCTGAGGATGTTGATTCAGGAACACAGGAGCATGAGCAATTCCCCAGGCCCCCATGAAGACAAGGAAACTACTCACAGGCCCCCACAGATGAGTGTTCTAGGTCCCCTGATACAGCAAGTGAGCACCTTGCTGGATCAGGGGAATGTTGTAGACATAGTTTATCTGGATTTCAGTAAGGCTTTTGATAAGGTTCCACATGAAATCCTTGTTGACAAGTTGGTAAAATGTGGTATGGATACTAATTCTGTAAGGTGAATCGATAATTGGTTGACAGATCATACCCAAAGGATAATTTTAAATGGTTTAGCATCCTGTTGGAGAAGAGTGACAAGTGGATCTATTCTGGGGCCTGTGTTGTTCAACATATTCACAAATGATTTGGATGAGGGATTAGAGGAGGTGCTTATTAAATCTGCAGACAATACTAAACTGGGAGTGGTAGCAAACACAACAGAAGTCAGAATCAGAATATAGGATGATCTTGATAGGCTTGAGAACTGGGCTAAATGAAATAAAATGAAATTCAATAGGGACAAATGTTAAGTTCTGCCTTTAGGTAGGAAAAACATTTACACCAATATAGGATAGGGGGAAACTTGTCTTGGCATGTGTGAAAAGGACCTAGGACACTTAGTAGACCATACATTGAACATGAGTCAGCAGTGTGACTTGGTGGCTAAAAAGGCAAATGGGATTTTGGGCTGTATCAAATAGAGAATCGTGTCCAGATCATGGGAGGTGATGGTACCGCTCTACTCTGCTCTGGTTCGGCCTCACTTGGAATACTGTGTTCAGTTTTAGGCACCACAGTTGAAGAGGGATGTAGACAAATTGGAGCATGTCCAGAGGAGGGCAACAAAGCTGGTGAGGGTTTGGAGACCAAGACGTATGAGGAAAGGCTGGGGGAGCTTGGTCTGTTTAGCCTGGAGAGGAGATGATTGAGAGGGGATATGATAACCGACTTTTATTTTAAATATTTTAAAGGTTGCTATAAAGAGCATGGAGCAGAGTTGTTCTCTCTTGCCCCAGAAGGACGGACCAGAACCAATGGAATGAAATTAATGCAAAAGAAATTCTGTCTAAACATCCGGAAGAAGTTCCTGACAGTTAGAACGGCTTCTCAGTAGAACAGACTTCCTTCGGAGGAAGTGGGTTCTCTATCTTTGGAGATTTTTTAACAGAGGCTAGATAGCCATCTGACAGAAAGGCTGATTCTGTGAAGGTTCAAGGAGGTGGCAGGTTACAGTGGAGGAGCAATAGGGTTGTGAGTTTCATGCATAGAACAGGGGCTTGGACTAGATGACCCAGGAGGTTCCTTCCATTATTCTATGATTCTATGAACGTGCGTGTCTGCTTTTCCCATTTCTACTATGGTGTCTACTGTCATATCACATAGCTCCTACCATTGGGGAAAACTTCAGGACTCGCAAGATGGTCTGGCCAAATCACAAAAGAGGTAGGAAAACCAGACACACCAGGCGCTCAGTTATCTTCCTACCCTGCTTCTTTGTGAGGTTTGGAACAACTACCAGATATTTCAGTGTATCGATTTTTACAAAGTAATCAATAAGAGGCAGAGTCTTGCTAGACCAAGAAATATAGTTATATTTCTAGGATGCCCATGGTAGACTGTACCTGTCAAGACATATAATGAAGTTTTGATCAATGTTGTACGTATACCACTCCCCAGTTATCCCCAAGAATGAAGCTTGAGAGAAGAAAAATCCAAAGAAGCATATTGTGCTCCACACTCATGTATTATATATTTTTAATTATTTACATTCCACATTCTCAACCCAACCTTTTTAGGGCTGCCAGTTCTGAGTTAGGAAATTCTTGTAGATTTGGAGGAGGAACCTGAGAAGGGCTGGATTTGTACAGTACCATTAGGGTTGCCAGGCTTCCAGTCAGCTGGCCAGTGGGCAGAATCTTACCCCACCAAAAAAATAATGGAAAATCCTTCCAAGTGCAGTGACATGTCTATATTACTCTCATGTGACCTGGCTGGAACTAATGCAATTACTTCCATGACGATGGGGGCAACACTTTGATATTTGGGCAAAGACTATGGTAGAAGTCAAATACTAGGGCCATTCCGCACAAAGGGCAATGTGGCTAAATCTGAGCGCTATTGAAAAGTGCTGCAGGCAAAAGCAGCATATCGCGGTAATGCACACAGCCATTTCTAGCGAGAAAAGGCTCTCTCACTAGCGCTGTTCATAGAATCATAGAATCATAGATTTGGAAGGGGCCATACAGGCCATTTAGTCCAACCCCCTGCTCAATGCAGGATCTCGTAACTCACAGGTTTCCAGTCTCGCCGAAATCGCAATCGGGGAGGCGATATTTTTCCGTGCTTCCACCCGCCCCTTATCAGCCAATTAACTGTTGTGTTCGTGTTTCCCTTTAAGAACTCTTTTTTTAAAAAACGAAAACACCTGCAGCAACGCATATTCGTTCCTTCAATGTATCAGAAAGACCTTTTCCGCAGGCATAGGAGCTGGCGCTTCATCGTTTACAGGCTCCTCAAGTTAAAAAAAATCCCCCCCCCCATGAGCGAGATTTGTGGCCGAAATTATGGGCAGTGTCAAACAAGGGGCTGTATTGAGCTTGGAAACTTTAAAGACACTTGCAGTAGGGAGCTTTGTTTTACTGTTAAGCACTTCTGTGCAGGAACTTTAGCAGGAGAAGCCTCTGAGAAGCCTCACTCGTTCGTTGCTTTCCCCATCTAAAGAAAAAAAATTGGCGATCGCTTCACCGGAAGTTCGACGGCGAGAGCGGGGGAGGGACTTTCTTTCTACCACTACATTGAGAATGCACATGTCTTTAGCTGGTTTGTTGCAGCTTGTGCGCAGAAGTGTAGCGGTTTTCTCAGGGGGAATCCCCTTTTCTGGATTTCCTGAAAAGCGCTACAACGAAGCACTTTTTGCGGGAGTGTTGCAGGAGTGTTGCAGATTTGGTGCGGCGTCATGCCTTGAACCTTGAATTAGTAGCGTTTACCAAAGGTAAGACTTCTGCTACATTAAAGTCGTGCGGAATGGCCCCTAGAATGTTGCCCCAGCATCCCAGAAGTTTTTTTCTTTAACTGAACTATATAGAATGAAATGCAAACATTGCTGAAATCTGATAGCTTTTACATGGTTCCAGTTACCTCTGTTGTAACTGAATGGGTTTAAAAGAGGCAATCCTCTTGGCCTAACAAAAAGGCTAAGCTGGGGATCATGGGACATTCATGAACAAAATCCGGGTAGTGTTAGAACTATCATAAAGAGGGAAACTGGGTGAGTCTGGATGAAAAATCCAGCTATACGTGCAATCTTTATCTGTACTTTGAGATATTATTGCACTAGATGCCTAGGAAGCTATACATGGGAGCATTTAAATGTTATATCAAATACATAATGGCAGGAGAGCATGATCTCATAATAAGAGGCATGTAAAATGAATGGAAGAGCTTTCAGCATTACAAGCGGAAGACATGTTTAGGTCAACAATGAAATGCTGTGAAGGTGTACTCAGGGGGAAGACCTATAGAATTCAGTGAGTCCATTCTCTTAAGGGGCCACAGGTTTACAAACCCAGTATTGGTAATGGTAGTGAAGAGTTTGGAGAAATAATAGGAAATATTTTTGTGATATTGTAATATGCCTGATAGACATATGCCCCCATAACCTCTGAGAGCAAAGGATATTCAGAGAGAAACTGCTTTTAGCAGATGCAGCCATTAAGCAGGCCCCCTCCTCTTTCCCTCCTCTTATCACCCCACTTCCTTTCTCCTCTTACACACACACATTCTCTGTGCAAGTGAGAGGTTTATGTAAACATGAGCTCAGAGGACTGGAATCTTTCATTGACAACATTAAATAAACAATTCTTAACAAAACAGGAGATGTCAAGATGAAATGCAGGTAGATTAGTGATATTTTATTTTATAGTAAAAGAGATTGATTATGTCATAGGTTACAATGAAAAAATAAAATGGAATTCTTATGCCAGTATAAACATCTTCTGGCAATAAGTAAACATCTTGCCAGAAAAGCAGCAACAGATCTAGTTTATATCAGGAATTCAGGACTTATGTTTTATGGATATGTTTTAACCCTGTTTGACCCATGCTATAGTTTATAGTGGGTGGACTCTCTGGATTTTGTATGAAGAAGAAGAAGAAGAAGAAGAAGAAGAAGAAGAAGAAGAAGAAGAAGAGTTGGTTCTTATATGCCACTTTTCACTACCAGAAGTCTCAAAGCGGCTTACACTTGCCTTCCCTTTCCTCTCCCCACAACAGACACCCTGTGAGGTGGGTGAGGCTGAGAGAGCTCTGATATTACTGCTTGGTCAGAACAGCTTTATCAGTGCTGTGACAAGCCCAAGGTCATGAAAACAATTGGATGTGGGGGGAGCGAGGAATCAAACCCAGCTCACCAGATTAGAAGTCTGCACTCTTAACCACTACACCACATAAATTTATGTAATGGAGAATGGTCTGTGTGCATTCTCTCTGATCTCTTGGTGAATATAGAATGTGTCCTTTATGATTTCTTGACAGGAACTCAAAAGTTGAGCTATAAAACAATTTTAAATTTAAACAATATAAACTTTTGAGTTCCTGACTTTAAGGTTGGGTTTTCATTCCCCTTTTGGTTTTGCTTTGCTATATGATTTCTTGGCCAATAAAACCATATTGTATTTTTGAGAACTTCTCTCCTTCCTGATTTGTGACTGGGGAAGACGGAGGGGCACAACAGTAGGGCCAGTTTTTAAACAGATGTGATTTGTGCCATGCCTTTTTATAGTCTTTTATCTGTTACCTTCATATGAGCCATCGTCCTCTGTTTTTTTGAGTTTAGTATCCAGTTTTAGTGGGAGATGACCTACATAAAAATTTGGATGTAAAATATACTAGACAACGATGGCTCGATTAAATGTGATGGTGCTTTAATGAAAACTCCTTTTAAACAAGTATTTTCCAGTCATTTTTGCTGGATAGAATGCATATTTGAGAGCCAGCATGGTGCAGTGGCTAGCATGTTGGGCTAGGTGCTGTGGAAATCAGGTTCAAATCCCCACTGTGCCATGAAAGTGTGCTGGTTGACATTGGGCTAGTCCTACTCTAAGCCTAACCTAATTTGCAGGGCTGTAGATGTGAGGATAAAATGGAGGAGAGGAGCACTATGTAAGCCACCTTGACTACATTTATTACTGTCATAATAATTTCTATTATACCTATTTAAAAAAAAACTTTTTTTCTCACTCCCACCCCCTTCCATCCCTGCATCTTCACTGGCCTTCCCTGAATCATCCATCAAATAAAAGTTGTCTCCCTACAAATGCTCTTTGTTTAATTTTTGATCTAGAGGTGAATTCATAGGCCCTAGGCCTGGAGAGATATCAAAAACAATGAAGTGGGAGGCGGGTGGGGGGACTCCAGAAAAAGCAAATACAGAAAAGGTATGTATGCAGGCACTACTTCAACAGATCCCTAAGGGCCCCATTGTACATTGCATGGAAGTACACTTAAGAAATCCTTGATAGAAGGAGGATTGTGCTTTTATATTGCTGTCTCCTTCCTAACCCCAGGTAACAGAAGCAGCTGGATACGGAGGGTGTTGTCACTCTAAGCTTTGTGGAGGGCAAGATTCATACTGAGGTTCAAGAACCTGTCGTATACATATATATGTACTAAAACTGTGAAAGAGCATATGTAATTTTTTTATGTGCCACAATAAGCATGGTATCACTGTCTCCTTCCCTTTCTGAAAATCTATCAGCCAGATTTATGATTTATTGCAGCTACTGGAAAGAAATAACAATTGATTTGCCCAGAGATACAGAGTATGTTGAAGAATAATTGCTTGTGGTCTGAAGCACAAGGTGGATATTCCCATCCTTCCCAAATCATCATTTGGGGGAAAAGCTCTAATGTGAGAAAAGAAAGATCAAAATATCGGACAATGTGAAAAACATTGTTAATTCTTCAGCAGTTCTCAACTTCCACCAGTGTTTTTTTGTTTTGTTTTGTTTCCTCAGGAAACCATATAGGCTACAGTCCCTGCCAAAATGAATGCAAATGGCCTAGCATTGAACATGTGTCTCTTTGAAATCAGTGGCTGGAAACAGAAATTAGTTTTTCCAGAGAACAGAGGACATTTTTGGAAGCAGGGTAGCTGTGGTCTGCAGATTCTCTAGAATTTTGTCTCTAGAATTTTCTTTAATTTCCCTGATTTTTTGTTGTCTCAAAAAAACGTTAAACCTGTAGTGGTAGCAGTGAACAAATATGGACATAGTAAGGAGAATGAAGTTTCTTTCAGCTGTCCAGATTCATTTAAAACAGACCGTTCTATTACGAATTTTGATCGCTGCTGTGCAGAACTTGGCAACTTGTTAATCTACCTTTCCTATTTTCTATTGTTATCTTTTAAGATGTTTTAATTCCTGATTTTAATGGATGTTTCTGTATCATCTTATGCTGGTCTATGACTGTAAAAAAACTAACTGAAGTTTCTTTCAGACAATAAAATGAGGTAGGAGATTATGCAAAAGACCTTGGTATGAGACCCTGCGGAGCTGATACCAGTCTAAGTAGACAGTACAGACTTTGATGGACAAAGGGTATGATTCAGTAGAAGTAGTTTCATGTGTTCATGTGTATTGGCAACCCTACTTATTCCACATCATACCAATTGCTCTGAACAAGACTGCTCTTCAGCAAATGTATTGTGTGTTACAGTCATACTGTCCATACCGCCAAGGGCTGTGTGGCAAACTTCACCCATACTGGCATTTGCTTGGCATTACTTGGAAATTTTTTAAACCGAGGCTGGATAACCATCTGATGGAGAGGCTGATTCTGTGAAGGTTCAAGGGGTGGCAGGTTACAGGGGATGAGTGATAGGGTTGTGAGTGTCCTGCTTTGTGTGGGGGGTTGGACTAGATTAGCGATCCCCAACGTGTGGGCCGTGGACCACATGTGGTCCTTCGACTAATTGGAGGTGGGCCCCGAAGGACGCCTTCTCCCCCCCCCGGCCCTTTACTTCATCCCCCCCCCCCCAGCCCTTTACAACACACTTCATTGTTGTGGCGTGTCTGTATCTTATTTTGAAGGGATGTTTAAACATTACCATAGCGATCAGAGAGCGTTAGGGCAGTGGTTGAGAGTAGAGGAGTAAACTACCCCTCCCACCGGGCCTTGAGTGGTCCCCGGTGAGTCGTCCCCGGCGTTAAGTGGTCCCTGGTGATAAAAAGGTTGGGGACCACTGGACTAGATGACCCAGGAGATCCCTTCCAACTCTGTTATTCTATGATTCTATTGTTCTATTGATCCTCATTTTAAGAAGGAAGAATGTCCATTTTGTGACTCAGCAAAGGTAGTTTGCTTTAGTTAGTATATGTTTTTCTTTGTTGTCTAAGCAACAGCACTTTCTAGCTTGTCTAGTCTGCCCTGTCTTTTAAAAATACCTATAAATACCCTTGAGAAAATTAGTTTGACTAGCTTAGAGAGATCTAAATTGGATATTCAGTCCTTCCTGAACTAATAGTACAAACCTATGTGGAGTTACTGTAGTAACTGCACAGAACCTCATTGTAATGGTTCAGCGTTTAGTGTGTTAACTTTCCATTTTTAACATTTTAACCAGGAAACATCCAAGATGTAAGGCTTTGAATCTGAATCAGAGTCCAGGAGCACCTTTAAGACCAACAAAGATTTATTCAGGGCATGAGCTTTCGAATACAAGTACTCTTCTGACAAAGAGTGCTTGCACTCAAAAGCTCACACTTTGAAAAAATCTTTGTTGGTCTTAAAGGTGCCACTGGACTCTGATTCTATTGTGCTACTTCAGACCAACACGGCTACCCATTTGAATCTATCGTTATGGAAGGTTTTGAATCTGGTAAATGAAAACCTTGCTTGATTTTTTCACATTGCTGTTACTATGTTTACTTGGGATTTTATCGACACATAATTCAAGCAGAGCACAGAAAGGTGGTTGCTAAACTATTGCTGACCTTCTAGATTATTCCTAAGAGCAAGGGAAAAAAAACATGGCGATATAAAGAGCTAAGAAAATAGTATATAGCACCATCTATTGTTTGGAGATGCTACATGCCTTAATGATTACAATATCCTGAGGTGCCAGCCATTTCGCTGAAGGGTCAGACTTCATGACCTGTATATATTCCTCAGGTTTTGCTGTATCTAAGATGGCATTCAGGACCTTTAAGAATGCCTCGAGTTATTAATTAGACCAAATTAGCTTCCCAGGCTGCATTACTTGTGTACTTCCATATTTTTGAAAAATATATTTGAACATCCCTTTAGGCAACTTGTCATGTGTCCATGTGCCATTGGAAAATTGCTCAGTGAACTGCCCCAGTGGGAAAAAGAATTCAGTGGTGGCACAGTGGATATGTCTACAGCAGAGTATAGAATCTCATTTCAGAGTCACAGCTTTCACTGAGGGATTTGTTTGTATGAAAGTTGAAGAGAACTTAAGTGAGACTGTGGACAACAATGGTATAAATTTCCTCTTTCTGAAATTCTCCATAGAGCTAAAATTCTCTTGTGTTCTTTCTTGCTGTCTGGGAAAGTATGAGAGAATCCAGATCTATAAGGCCTTGGAGGTTATATTTGAAGCATTACTCTTTTTAACAAAGTACAGCCACTTCTAATTTTTTTCTTGGGAAATGTGGCACCAACCAGGAGCAGCTGAGGTAACCAAAACACTGCAGCAAAACTTCACTACAGATAAACCATTGTCAATTTTTTGGGGACCATGTCTGGTCAATAGATGAAGGTCAAATATTTCAGAGTCTGCATTAGTGTGATAGATGGCTTCCTTTGTGACCCTTCCTTCATCTGCCAAATAAATTATCTTCATTCAAGATAAATGTAAATATAAGAACAAGCTGTAACATTAGCTGGCAATTTAATTCTCCTTCACAATGTCCTTGAAACTTCTCACAAAGCAGCGCAATCGTTTAGAGTGACTTAATGCATAAAGTATCAAAGCACCAAGAGATCTCAATAGTTTCTCAAAATTAGATAGGCATTGATTTTAACTGTTTTCTTTCCTTCCTTTATTAACATCCTGCTCTGCATACAAAAAGAGTTCTGATGTAAGACAGAAGTCTGATTGATATATTTGCTGCTAAATAGTTAGCATTGTTCTTTGTTGTAGATACTTGCAGAGCACAGACCTATAACACTTGGTTACCCAGAACATTAAGAATGCATTGGGCTAATTGACTTCCCATTAGGAGGGGGAAAACAAGCTTAACTTCCTGACCCTGCTGAACTATGTGCCATGAACTGCTTACTACAGAAATGATTCAAGGGGAACCATTTGAAATATACTGGAGGATATTATTAATCAACTGGATGGATGTGTTATGATGGGCTTTTTCCATCTGAGGGAGTTCCTTCACATGCAGTGGGGTTGCTTCGACAGTGAGCCTGACAGGCTTAGGTATTGGTAACAACTGAATGGTCTGACCGGCACATTATGTAATATTTATCAGCAGGTGTCCTTGTAATATAGAACATGAATACATGATAAATGCCATGAAAATGTTGCATTCCTGTGCAGAAGATTGTTAGGCCTGTCCATAAATAAATGCCAAATATTGTGAATTTGGGATGTTATTCAGTATGTAAAGCAGACCGTACCTGTAACATTGCTGGTGATACTTGAAGATATATTATTATTATGTATTATACTAGCTTCAAAGCCTGTTCCTAAGAACGGGCCTTGAAAGGGTCCCCTTCCCTGGCCCCTGGCCAGGTAATTTAAGGTGGCTTAGGGCTACAGCTTGCAGCCGGATCAAGTGGTGCGGGTGGGTGGGGGCTGGCCAGCTCATTAACAGAGCTGGGACAGAGCTCTTTAACAGGCAGTCAGCAGGCCTGGAGGCCCTCAGTAGCAGGCCCAGCCTAGCTGGCCAAGACACCCTCATTAGCAGGCCCTCCACCACAATGCTTTGCCTACAGCCCTCTCCCCTTACCGGCTGCTGGCTCCAGGCACTGTGGTGCATCTGAGAGCAAAGAGGCTAGAGTCCAGGGACAGAAGGTGGGAGCTGCAGAGGCAGGACAAAGCAAAGCTGGCTGCACCCTGATTGGCCCTATTCCAATTTGGACAGCCGGACATGTTCCACCCCCCCCCCCAGGCTGTTTCACAAATATATAGAGGAACCATAGATAAGGACATATATTATGACCTTCTAAACTCAACTGGAGTTCATTGCAGCAGGTTTCTTTCTCTCCCTCTCTGTTACCCTCCACTACCTCTAGGTGCCATAGCATTAGTAGTAGTACTACTAGTAGTACTATGAGGAGTAGCAGCAGCAGAATGCCACTTTTTTTAAACAAGCAATAAAGAAAAACCTATATGGCAACTTTGATATGAGCACATTATCACCATGCAAATACAAACTTTTCTCTCAAAAAAATATTTCTCTTTTTTAAAAATCTCAACAACCCTTGTGTGTATATTTTATTTACACACATCACACAATACAAAGGTTGTTGAGATGTAAAGATTTTTCATGTTTTCATGTTTCACAACAGCACTGATTTTTGTGTGCTTCTGCAGAAATGAAATTGTATTAATACAATTATTTGTGCATAAGAACGGAATGATGTGTATGTGGATCATGAAATCAAAAATAGAGGTGATCTTTTCAGATTGTATGAGAGAACATACATGTAACATAAAAAGCAAAATAAAGAATAACAAAAAAATCTGTTGGTTTTTTTTTTTTTTTGCCATACAAAGGTTTAGCTTTGAAGGGGTTTGACATCCTATCTTATTTTTATGTTGAACAGGAATATAATTGCCTGTCTGCCATGGTGTTCACTGGGTGGTCTTTGAGGAAGTGAATCTCTTTCACCTTGACCTACCTCAAATTGGATTTGTGAGGATACAATAGAATAATATACACTTTACACTCAATGGAGAATGAAGGGAATACAAATACTTGTGTTAATATATTTTGACACCCTGAAATATGCCAGATTCAAAACAATTAAATTAGTCACATCAAAGATGTTCTGCCACTTTATCAACCACTCAAAGTGAAGGAACAATGAAGGAACAATTAGGGGAGAAGTCATGGCAGAGTACTAAGTTTTTATCCACAAAATAGCTCACAAATGCTTCACAGCTTATTTCTAATTGACTGTTATTTTGGTTCCCTTCTTCTAGGGTAGTAAGGGATTGAAGTACCCTAACAATTGAGTTGACCGTAAGCTCATGAATGTGATGGAAATTATGTAAATTGGTTGCTTATGCCCCCCGCAGGGCACTCCGCTCTGCGGGTATGAATTTACTGGTTGTCCCGGGCCCACAGGATGTTCGCCTGGCCTCGACCCGGGCCAGGGCCTTTTCAGTCCTGGCCCCAACCTGGTGGAACAAGCTCCCAGAAGAGCTAAGGGCCCTGCAGGATCTACCAGCTTTCCGCAGGGCCTGTAAGACGGAGCTCTTCCGCCAGGCATATGGTTGAGGCCAGGGCAGCTCTCCCACTAATCCATCAGAGGATCCCCTCCAATATTGAGATCTCTAACACCGAGATCATGGTTAGATGTATTGTATTGGTGCCACCCTCTTCTGAACATTATTCTCTCCACCAGGCTGAACTAAGATCAGAATTGTGACCACCGCCGCTATATGTTATGTGATATGTGATATATGTAACTTTTAATTGGGGTTTTTATGGGGATTTTATTGTGTTTTAACTATTTATGTTGTAAACCACCCTGAGACCTATTGGGAGAAGGGCGGTCTAAAAATTAAATAATAATAATAATAATAATAATAATAATAATAAAACTCACAAGCGTCTTATAAGATGTTCTCGAAGCTTCATCACAAGTCTTCCTCCAAACTCGCTATAGTTGTCTCAGCATCCTATTCCTGTCATGGAATCCCTCTGTATACCAGGGGCCCCACTTAGGATGAGGGTGGAGAGGATGCTGAACAGTGACCTCATTGATGGTGGCCAGCATCCGGTTGTGCCAGTCACTGATCAGTCCATCCAATGAGTCTTCAGGAGGCATCGGGTCCTGCAGAGCATTCAGGAAAACTTCTGGATTTATAAGTCTACATAGAAGGGCTAAAATCTGCCAATTATCCAACCAAGGTAGAGGTGGTAGATGTAGATTCAGGGCATAGTGGTCTGACCATGAAATGGTGTTTGCTGCTATCTGTTCCACTTTCAACCCTGTACTAAATTCAGAGTGTGGCCTGCCTGATGGGTGGTACCATCAAAAAACTTGGCTGACTGCTTTGCATGAATGCCAGCAAGTAAATAAAGAAAGTGGTATGAGGCAAGAAACAGTTTATTACCCTGTAAAATTCAATATCTTATTCCAATAAATTTGTATACAATCAAAAAATGAACGTTTTTTTCCAATCTCCAATTTTATACAATCTCATGAGTTTGTACAAAATATTCATCATCATATACAGAAATATTGTTTTTGTATATCCAGTAAACCTAATATCTAGTAAATGTAATAAAAATGGGTGAGGTGGTGGTGATGATTCTAGTTTCCAATCTTTCGATTGCACTTCTTGCCTCCTCTAAAGATGTGTTTGTGTACAATGCCGGCACATCCATACTGGCTAAAATGGCTTTTGGGGGAATATGTAGTAGTTCTATTAAATTTAAAAAAAAATGTTGTATCCTTTAAGAGGGTGTCCAAATGAAAATGCATTGCTGTAAATAAAAATCAACACATTTAGAAAACGGTTCAAAAATTAGCCCTGTTGTGCTATAATCAGATGTCCTTGAGGCAGACGTATAGGTTTGTAAATCTTTGGTGAAATGTAAATACATGGTATCCTTGGATATTTATTTTATAAAAATACTTATTTTATTTAAAATATCCAATGTCAACGAGACCAATGAAGGTCAGAATCCAGGAACACCTCTATGCCTCTACCATGAGGTCAAGGATGTGTGTTTGACGGACCACTTCAAACTCAAACACCATTGACCGGAGAAACTAAGATTCTTCAGTATAGAACACATCAAACCTCAAGAACATCAACATTTAGATATTAACAAACTGCTGCAACAAAGGGAAAGCTATTACATCTGGTGGATGCATTAGGACCAAGGGGAATAAACACAACATGGGATTTGATGTGCTTTTTATGAAACATCACTTTAAACAAATGGCAAGGAGAGCACCTCCCATTTAGGGACAGATATTCATTTGCTGATAACATACTAAGAAATTGTAGAACATAATTAATGAGTGAAGGAACCTCCAGGAAATGCATGAGCTTACAGCCTACGTATATCTGCGTATTCATGGAATTCAATTATTAAAATAGAATTGTTTAATTATAATTCTTATATGGATTTTAATGCTGTGTATTAATTTAAAGATTATTTCCTACATTTTGAAAAAAAATGATATAGGTTCAACATTGATATAGGTTCAACAAAAAATTGATATAGGTGAACATTGATACTGGTTCAAGTGAATACTGGAGTTTAGAGAGGTGGGATTCAATGCTTATTTGTATACATGAAAATCTATTAATGTAGTAATATATGAATGATAGATACAATTATTAGTGTTATTTTGCATTGCATATTACATGGAATAGCCACTGAAGAAAAGGTTCTTACCTTGAAACTGGGCAGATCATAAGCCGGTCCCCTGTTTGGCCCCCAATTAATTTAAGTTCAATTATAATTACAGAATAGAAATTGAAAAGAAACCATTCATTTTTTGATTATATACAAATTGATGAGTGGGACCAGCAACAAATTGTGAGAGCCCTAGTGTCGCTATGGCTAATACCAGACCCAGTCCATTTCCAGAGGTTGGTAGTTCTGTGTGGATATTAAAAGTATCCCAGAATTACCAGTCTAAGATAGTGTAATGCCTAGCACTCTACTGCCTCTAGCAGGTCTGGCAGGGCATCAAGTAGTGTGCTGGGTAGATGGTTCACCTCCCAGATGGCCAAGGCTGGGTCTCATTTGAGACAAACACATTGAAGGCCTGGAATTGATAATGCAGAAAGTGCTTTGAAGGAGTAAGCCGCCTGGATCAGTATTTCCACCACCACCCTTGTCTGTGCATACTCTGGGACTGGTGAAGGACAGCAAATCTGAGTGGGGCAAATTATTTTAGGGTGACTCTTTCACCCTCTCTTGCCCAGGTTTCTATCACGCATGCCAGGTCTACCCCCTGCTCTGCAATGTATGTTTCCAGAGTAGAGGTTTTATTGTTGATCAACATGGCATTATACAGCATCAGTGTTGGGTTTGTAGCCTTAGCCCACTCCCCTGTGTTCCAAGGCAGTAGTCCCCAACCTTTTTCAGGCTGGGGACCAGCGGGAGCAGGAAGGGCAATTGCCCGGCCACGCATGCCGCTCATGCGCAGCCCGGTCGTGCATGCACATTGTGCATGTGCAGCCCTGCTTCCCTCTCCCCCCTTCCCACAGTAAGACGCTTGCCAGGCCGCAAGCTTGTGGCCTGGGAAGTTTCTTACTGGGGGGGGAGAGGGAGCCATGGCCCGGTGGTTGGGGACCACCATTCCAAGGGATGGGACAGAGATTAGAAGGGGTTTGCACACAGTGTCCACCCACTAAGGGCAATGTCTGCAGGATGCAATTCTACATGTCTCCGGCTGATACAGCTGGAGGTCTAAAGGTTTTTCAGCAGTTTACTCTCCCAGATAAGGTGTTTCTTCTTCTCATCTTGCAAGAGAAGTCGTTGAAGTTACTGCTGCTAGAAAGATGATGGGAACCCATGAAAGCATTCCCTGAGCCAGGAAAGGTGCGCTCAGTGCTGAGTACTTGCAGCCATTTTACTACTTTCGTCAGAGTACAGACACTCAAATAGAGTTTCAAATTATCTCCCACCTCCAGTTGGACTTACACACAGATATGGTAAGTTAATATAGTAATCTCTCTTTAGAAATTGACAAAGAGTGAGAGCAGACATTTTTTTTCTCCTCTGGAAAACAAAGCAAAAGTAAAAAGAGTTGTTTCTTGTAAAAAAAAAAAAAACCAAAACATTTGGAAGGATAATTAACTTCTAATGAAGTTTACATACGACAAAGCTTTTTTTAATTAGAATCTGTGAAAAGTACCCTGGGGAAAGTCATCATGGAATGTAAATAAAGATAAAACTTCTAGCTATTGGTAGTCTGCCACAGAGCTAAATTCATTTGTGATACAATATTACCAACATTACATTTTGATGGGATAAATTATGAGTCATCTTTACATTCCAAGATCAGAGAGTCAGACTTAACTAAGTCACCAAAGCAAGTGAATTCACTGAAAGATAGAAAATTTAATGGGAAAATTTAGAAATTCCACAAGCATCACATAATGATCATTGGCAACAAATACCACCTCAAAAGAAAGACCAACAAAAATGGATAAGGATAGAAAAGGGGACTTTGTCTCTATTGAAATCTGAATATGGATTACAAATGTTTGGATGTCGAATATAAATGGATCTAATTTCCCTCCGAAGAAGGAAGAAAAAAGAAATGAATATTTGGTCAGCTTTGAGAGACAATGAATTAGAAAACAAACATGGCATGTTGTTCAGATATGTGACAATGGTTGTGAGAATTATACATGCATAATACTGGGGAAAATACACATTTAATAGAAGACTAGATTGTTAAATTGTACTCTCAACTGTCACTCTCTAACTGTCAACCACAGAATTCAATTTCAATTGCCTGTCAATCAAGGTATTCAAACTGGGTAACACATCTGAGTCCTGGCTAGTAATTCAATGGGAGACCTTCAAGAATACCAGGGCTGTGATGCTTAGGCAGGCAATGGCAAGCTACCTTGGAATATCTCTTGCTTTGAAAACCCTACAGGGTCACTCTATGTCACCATAAGTCAATTGTATATTGACAGCACACACAAAAAAAGTTAGTGGGGTGAGGAAAGGCCTCTGCTTAAAAGCCAAATTATGTTTACTGAGACCATTTCCACACAAGGAATTTGCCCCTACCCAGCCTTTCATTGTTTGTGGGTTTTAATGTTGCTTCTTCATGACATTGGCAGCAGCCTGTAGATCTCCAGTGGTTGGTGTGAGTTTTCATTCCCATTGCCCTGTGAAGAGGGAATGCGGGAGAATCCACTTCCCCTTTCCTGTTGTGGCATACAACAAGGTGCAAACAGGGGCAAGCCTGTCTGAAAGAAGAAACACACAACAGTCTCACTAACATTTTATTCACCCTCGCCTCTCCATTTCCGGATTGCTAATTTTTTTTTTTAAATGGTGCGATTTGTGTTGCTATGGGACTGCAAAGTGATGTGCCCATGAATCTGTAGAAATAAAATGTACTGTCATGTTCTCTTCAATGTGCTCAGTAATACTGGGAGTGGGCAACAAACATATCTAAAACATTTATGTTTTTGTTATCTGGCAGAGGGCACGAACAGATGAAGCAGACCTCTCCCTATTAGCAGGGCATCCATGTCTTGTATTTTTAATCTTTATTGTGAACACACAATCATTGGTGTCCAGTTACTGTAGTCAGAAATCTACCGAAACATAAATCGAGACCATTATACAAAGAATCCCAAAAAGAAATCCTGAAATATGTTTTATTGGTGTGACATTATTCTGTAGCAATGGAGAAGTGTATTAATATGTTTTTTTAAAATTAATTTCAGGACTCAGGGCGGAAGAAAGTTTGAGTCCCCAAAACCACCACTGTGAGGGGAATGATGGCTTGTGTTGATTGACAACCCGAGGATTGGAGGGGAAACCTGCAGGTTGTCCATGCTTCCATGTTCACTGCTGCCTTATTGCAAAGGGAAAAGTCATGATGAGATGGTGGGATAACATGGGAGGGGTCTACAGTCAGGAAGCGGCCAAATACATGGCTTACAATCACGCATTTGCAAGCAGGAAGTGGTTTGCATTTTCCGCCTCCGTGTGGTCTGAGATACAGAAAACAGAAGTGAAGTTTTCTGCTATAGCATTTGCCTACCAACCTGATCTGCAGACATATATCTGATGAAACCTGAGTCATTGACAAGAAATGTTACCAAACTATTTAGATGATTCTCTGATAGCTTAATCAAATATACCTATTAGACTTTGCAGAAGTTGTGTGAGAAGAAACAGAAAACTTAATGTGAAAACAGATGGAAAGAGAAACAAAGACAGGTGGCTGAGATACCTTCTGGTGTAAGATATGGGATAGCAGAACTGTTGCTTTCAA
This sequence comes from Paroedura picta, assembly GCF_049243985.1. Classification (NCBI taxonomy): domain Eukaryota; kingdom Metazoa; phylum Chordata; class Lepidosauria; order Squamata; family Gekkonidae; genus Paroedura; species Paroedura picta. The sequence goes on from NC_135369.1 coordinate 145,707,127, forward strand.
AAAGCAACTCTTTGCCTGTCCAGTGCTCTTCTCTTAGATTTGTAAATAAACTATAGATTACAGACAACAATCTTTATTTTACGGTCATTTAGATGAAAATTCAAATATACTCATAATTGAAAACTGAAGCAGTTCAAAAAGAGAGGAAACAATAATAATAATGGTATAGAAGTTTTAATGGTATATGAAGTCTGACATCATAAGAACTTTAGGGTGTAAAAATCAATATTTAAAATATATTACAAAGATATTGTTGGCTTCCAGTATCATTTAAGGAACATTGGTACAATTGCCCCTGAAACCAGGAATGATTTAAGGATTTGTGGGGTCCTAGGAGAGTACAATTGTGTTGAGACCAGCCAGATTGGGGTTGGAGGGACTCCCCACAATGGAAAGAGGTGTCATTCTGAGTGTCTTTAAAGAGGGCAAAGGAGGGAGTAGAGAAGCTATGTCCCTGATCCATGATGGAAAGCAAGAGTGTCCTGACTTGCCTACCAACCTAGAAACAATTATGTGATGTCAATTGGAACCTAAGCAAATGATCAATTATGCCAGTAGCATGAGATCTATGTTGTGGTCATGTTTCGGTAATGTAAGGGAATTTCCAGATACCTTTTTAACCATTGGGAAAAAATAAACTAAATAAAACTTGCAATAATAGAATTTGCAGTCCAGCTTCTGTGAAGGGAAATGAAAGCTGTGTTCAAAAAAGAAACTCTCAGGCCAATTCTGCACCAGTGCCGCCTCTGAGCTGTCAGCGGTGCATTGCCATGGAGCAGCAAACTTCGCCGCTTCCTGTGTCCCCACAAGGAACAAATTTCGGAATCAGGCCCTGTCCACCCAGGATTTCTGTGTCCCAATGACACAGCTGGGGTAGAAAGTTTCCGTCGTGAGGGTGTGTGGCAGAGGGGCTATTTGCAGGAAGGTGGGATTGCTTTACAATGCAATCCCACCTTCCTGCAAATAAAGAAATTCCCCATTTCGACCTGCGGTGCCACGAAACACCAGAGAGCTGACTGGGGCATTGTTTTTGTTCCTACCAGCATGCCATAGGCAGGGAGGACCAAAGCCTTCCAGGCGACGGTCTTCCACATCCAAACGGGCCCAGCCCGGCATGGCTGCCCATAGTGCCCATGGTGACAAAGGGAATGTGGAAAATATACGTATTCCCTTAACTCAGGGCACCAGATCCCTAAACTGAGACAGGCCCGTGAGAGGGCTGGGCTGGTGGTGACATCATGTGGATTAGACTTGCTGCCATATGAGTGCCCACCTGCCCTTATCCCCTTGTGCAGAATCAGCCTCAGAGAAACAGCGGTTTCTCGGCAGGTAGGATAGCAACTACAAGATGTAGGGGAAGAAGTCCTCAAAAGGTAAGGAGGCATGAAGTACTAGGAGCCCAGAGGTAGGGATGGGACAGAATAGACAGTACACTGTAGAATGAAGCCATGGGGGATGCAGAATGCAGATCCACCACAGAATGCCATACTCTCATGCCAATTATTTCTGTATGGATGGGAATAAACATGTGATAATCATATTAGTGCCTTGATTAGAACAAAAGCCACATGGAAGCGGTTTCACAATGTGAGCTAGCCAAAGCATCACTTCTGTTTATATCAAAGAGCATTTACGACAGAGAGAATCTGTCGCTCTATTTGGGGTGTTCTTGTCAGTATTGATCCCACCTGCCTTTTCTCAAGCAGAGCTTTAACATTAATTTCTCATGTAGACCATGATCTCATCACCATAAACGGTGCCACATTTTGAAAAGGCTTGCTAGGGGTGTATATTTCATGTTGAGCTTTGCTGCTGTTTGTAATGAAAAGCTTATAATTTATTTTCCTCCAGTGATCAGTGAGACACAGAAATCTTTGTGTCTAAGTGAAAATGAAGCATGTCCTGGACCTACTTTTGGCAGGTGAGAGGTTGTTTCGAGTCTACGGGGAGAAAACAAACAGGCATCTGATATCACTCAGGAGAACATTGCATCCCACGTGTGACTATAAATGTTAATCTCAAATGGGAAAGAAACTGAGAACAGGTTTATTGGCAGGCGTTTGTTTCAAGTAGCATGGAAATCTGCTCCGAACGCTCCCTGCAAATGCATGGAGGCAGTAGAGATCCTTTTTATACATAACAAGGTTCCACCTTTTTTATGTCTTATATAATTCCTGATTGTTTTTCTATCCCATAGCTGCTGCCACAGCAATCAAAATAAGCCATAAAGAGATGCATAAAGTGTCATTGTGATGGTGGTGGGGGAGCCCTTTGATTCACATGATAAAGCCCATTTTATTGGCATTTGAGATCATTGTCCTTTTGAGATTTTACTAACCGTGTAGGGGTGTAGCATCTGCCTCTGTTTCCCTACTCAGCTCCGTTATGTTTGCATTCCACAGGCAGGAGCAAATGTTACATTCAGTGCAAACTGGGAGCCTGACATCTGCAGGTATCAGTCACAGCAATGCACCCAATGCTGTCATGCATGGTTCTGATCCATGCCCATGGGGGCAGTGCGAGCACAAGAAATGTGCAGGAGAAATTCAGTGCAAACTGGGAGCCTGACATCTGCAGGTATGAGTCACTGCAGTGCACCTATGCCTTTATACATGGTTCTGGTTCATGTGTATTGCGGCAATGCAAATGTGAGAAACGTGCACATTGCTCCTGATAGCTGTAGTTGCTGTGCTCCCAGTTTGTGTGAACATGTCTACAGAGAGCTAGAGAGAAGAGGAACACTGTTGGTCCCTGAGATTAGCAGGCATATAAATACAGCAACGGTATAGTGATCAAGCCAGACTTAACTTCTGCCTAAGTAGACTCAGGAAGGTTTTCCCCAAGCTCCTGAGACAGTACAATAGTCAGTGCACAGTTCACAGACAGGACAATTGCTTTTGAAGGAAAAATCAGTAAACTTCTCTGATTGGTGGATGGCTCTGTCTGATTATTTGGTAAATCACTGTCTCCCTTGCTGTACCCACCCACCCCTGCTACCTGCCACATGCAGCTGCGAAAAGCATGCAGTCAGGCGCCTGAATAATGGCTGTTTCCAAAAACGTCCAGATATTACTGACATTGTTTTTAGCAGATATTTTAAACATATTGACAGTGATTTGGTTTGAATTTCAGAATTTACATCCCTGTTTAACAGGCAATGATGTCTGAAAGCCAGCATCAAACCACAGAAGGACAAATGATCAGAGGTCATGCTTTAGTAGCCAACATAATATTTCTGGTATAGTTTTAGGCACTATATCAATATCATATCAATATAATAATAATAATAATAATAATAATAATAATAATAATAATAATAATAATAATAATAATAATTTCTTTTTAACCTGCCCTTCCATGTCCCTCTGAGAAGGTAATAACATGTAAAATGCATCTAATTTAAAAGCATTAAAACATTTCATTTCTGAATGTCCCCAATTAAAATTCCCAGTAAGGAGCTGATTTTTTCTTTCTCCTCTGGTAGTGACCCCAGCTTTATTGGTGGAGGCTATTTTATTTTGAACCTTCACCCAAAGGCCCAGTTCCTGGTTGAGGCCAATTTCACCTCCTTGGGGATGGGAACCCTGAGCAGATGTTGATCCATGGATTGTAGCGCTTTGGGGAATTGTGAGGGAAAAGATGGTCCCAGAGGTATGCTGGTCCCAGACTATTTAGTGTTGCTTATAGTTACAGTTTAAACAGGTTCTCTGAGTTCTCGGCTTTCTTTTTTAAATAAGGAAGTCTCTAGTGACAGCCCTCGTTGAGATAGAAGGCAAATTTATCTCTCCCTGAGGAAAGGAGACTTTTTAAATTGGAAGCTGGGAATTCAGAGAACTTGCTTAAATTATCACTATGTCGATATAGCAGTATAAGCATGCACAAATAATAAACAATCAAAAGGTGAGTTCTACGACACCATTGATGATGACAACCCCTCCCCTAATATCCCCATTATATTAAGCAAGCATGAAAGAAGATAAATTGACACTACCCTTGTGAAAATGCAGATGGAGGGCAGATACATAGGAGAACCGTGCTCAAATCAGTTCCACCGCCAAAAATAAATAAATAAATAAATAAATAATCAGTAGTGAGTCAAGTCTGCAAAAAAAAGCATATAATTAATCCTAACATGTTGCTTGTAGAATGGAGGAAATGAGAAGGAGGCAGGGAACCTGTGAACCCAGCAATGAATGAGACTCATGCCCATCTTGAACAAATCCCATCATGATATCTATCTTCTAAATAGAACCATAATCTGCACATTTTGGTCATTGCCCGCTCAGTTGCTTTAATAATGCCTTGTTTGTTTCCAAAGGCTCCTCATAAATGCTTTGACTATTGAAATCATGCCTCAAGGTTAATAGGCTTTCAGTTATCATTGTTTGTATGTTCTCACAGATGTAGAGAGAAAGAAGCCAGTAACCTAGTGGCATTATTGCCAGATTCAGGTACAAGATATGCTGCCACTAACCTTATCAGAGAAGCACTTATCCTCACCATGCTTGAAGGCTTAGGAAGCTGCAGACAGAATCAAGAGTTCAACTGGCCGTGCCAATGAATTGTGGTGGTCAAAGGCTGGCAGGTAAAAAGCTCTTCTTAGAAGCAGTCAAAAGGCCTGGGCAGAGTCTGCACTTACTTTTTTTATTCCATTGTCAATCCTGTTGAATTCAGATCGCTTTGAACTCGAGTCTTCCTCTTCCCCTCCTCCCCATTGAAACAGGAAAGTCTTCTGCACGTGGTTAGGGAGGCTCAGAAGAGGGGGGGGGGCAAATGGAGACTCTTTCTTTGTTTTCTTGAAGGGGGGAGAGGATCCAAGAAGTCAGAGGAGGGAGGAAAAAAATCTTTTCTTTTCTTGAAGGGGAGGGGGGAATGAAGAAGGCACACAAAAAAATCCAAGGCCAACAGAAGTTGAGAGAACTTAGGGGCTTCTCCTTTAAGGCAGGCTTGTCACATGACCACCTGTAGCCAATCACGGGTCCTCTACCACGGAGGAGAGCCCAGATTCAGAACAATGCAATTTTCTGAATATATTCAGGATTTTCAGCACTCCAAGATAAAGCACAATAAAGGTAGGGTGACTCCGGATCAATCCTTCTTGCTGCAGAAGGAAAATTAAAATCGCCCCAAATCCAAACGGAAATCGCATTCTGTGTAGAGGGCAGGGACTGAATCGATCTGGGGTTGGAATAAAAGCCCCGTGCAGTTTACACCCTGGGGACTGGGAAAGAAACAACAGCTTCCTATCTTGACCTGTGGGTCCCTGGATATGAATGATTGGTCATCTGGCTTGTGATGGGTCTGTTATGAGGGATTTGCATTGGTGATTTCTCAGGATCTCAGTGCATTATCTATTGGTCATCAGTTGCGGAGGTGGAAAGCACATTTGAGATTCTCCTCAACCTTCAGGTGGTGGGTGGCGATCTCTTAGGATTACAACCGATCTCCACATGAGAGAGATCAGTTCACCTGGAGAAAATGGTCATTTTGGAAGATGAACTCATGGCAATCTCTCTCCAGGTGTGCAGAAGATTCAGAAATACAAAACAGGGGGGGGGGGATGACACTGCTACTCTGGGCCCAGCCATGGAGGAAGCCAGTGACTGTGCCAGCCTCAGCCACTGTAATGGAAGATGCCACTATCATCCCAGCAGCCACAGAGAATGCAGGAAACTACACTGGGCTTGGACATAATGGCAGAGTCCAGGAGATGCTAGCAGACCTGTCCAAGGTGGTGGTGGAGCCTGGGAGCTGCTCTGAGCCTGGCTATGGCAGCAGCAGTGCCTGGCAGCCAACCTGAGCATGGCCATGTTGGCAGTGGATCCCAGCAGCCCTTCCAAGTCCATTCACAGTGGCAAAGCCCAGCTGCCTCTCCACCCTAAGCAGAGTGACACCCTTCTCAGCCCATTGACTTCAACAGACATAGGATGGCACCACTGGAGGCCTACTCTCTGATGGCTGTTCCAGTGTTTTACTGTCTGGTTTTGATTTTCTCAACAATGGAGGTGAGTTGAACAGGTATTTGAGTTGAACAGTTTTAAAACATAGAGCCCTCTAGTTATAATGACATACTTATTGTGAACAGTCTCTTGTCCTGGATACATGCTGTTAACTCTTTTCTGAAGACACAGATAAGTAAGGCTGCTTCTCGTCACCGCCAAACTCTTTGAATGAAGGGTGTGCACCAGGCCGAACATGGCTGAATGTGAAAGTGAGATAATGGAGGTGCTCAATGACAGGACTCGTTTGTGACTTTCTCGTTCACCCAGTGTGATTACTATTTGAGATGGTGATAATAGCATGCTACTCCCCCCCCCCACCCAGAGTTCTGTAATAGATATAGCCGAAAATTTGTCTTGGCAGTTTCCCCCCCTATAAACAAATAAGTTTGATTCTTGATTGGAGAGTCATTGACTGGAAGACAGCAAAACTGATTTATGCCAGTGGTGGATGAAACATCCTCTCTAGCATTTCTGTTTTCTTCATTTGAATAATCAATAGAACAATAGAACAAACATATTGAATGAGAAACAACCTTAATCTCACCAAGCATTAAAACACTTTAGGGGGCCTACACATGACATTCTGACATGGAAACTGCTGCCAGTTGTTATATATGATCTCTCTCCACTCCAATTTTCTTTTTCAGCAGCTTCCCTTACTCAAAAGTCAGTGGTGTGTGGGTATAGCTGGAGAGAGAAAAACTATAGTGTGTGTACTTACCTGTGGAACATTATGGCTATTTTAGACTCAATGATCCAGGCACAAAGATCCCATTGTCGTCAGGGATGCTTGAAAACCTAAATTCAGAGTATGCCCTGGAGCCAATTGACAGGAGACGATGGTCAAGGTCACCTTTAAGGTCCTGCTCACTTTAGACCTACAAAGAAACACCGTGGATTTCTTGTAAATGAAATCCAATCAGAAAATGAAATCCAATGGCAACTGTAGTGTCTTCTCCATGATTTAATATTGTAAACTGTGATCCTCAATATACAATATATCCAGAAATTTGACCAATATAACAGCAACCAAAACAGGATCGCAGGTAATTTTATCCTGCTTTCCCAATCTTCATCAGTGGTTGCAAATTACAAACCTTATTCAATGGGTTAAATGTGAAAAGTATTATAACAAATTGGCAAAGCTCTCAAACTCCAAAGTAGTAAGGCGTACCACAAGGGCATTGCTCCAAAGTCATGGGACTTCATTTGAAAATTTTCCACATGCCAATTTATTATAATACTTTTCACATTTAGCACATTGACATCCGTATACAGTTGCTCCAATCCAGTGATTCTTTGCAGGTGTGGATGCCCCAGGACATATACAAAGCTTTGCCATTTGCTATGGCTTTTCCATTCACTTAGATGGAACATGCTGTTCTGTGACCCTGTGCCAACGTTTCTGAACAGGAAAAGTCTTATCATTTTGTAATTTCGCCATTTGCATAGGAATACTGGAATTGTGCTTCAGGTTGGGAAATCTTAATCTTGAGCCATCAGAATGTCTGTAACTATTTTAAGAACTTCACTTTGATAGGCTTTTATGGAGATAGATTTAAGTGCATCCTTGTATAAATAGGAATGCATGGAAGTATGGGAATTTCAAGAACTCTGGCTTTTAAGGCATCTATCCCCACAGTGTCTGATTTCCTTCTGTTAAATTATTTAGACTTGCACCTCTATCAAGAGTTTTGTGCTACACTACAGCCAAAACAATAATTCCAGTTCTTCATTCAATGGCTGTTGTTCTGCAAAAGGAAATTATTTATTAAGTTAGTTTCTGTACTGCCCCACTCCAAAAATGGGTTCAAGTTGACATACAATAATAAAAACAGCTTGTTTATTATATCGATTTGTATAGTGTCCCTCTCAGACTAGCTGTTTTGGGGTGGTGAACAACAATGTACATTAGCAATAAAACAATAGAACTTGGCTTGTCAATAAACCAATAAAAACAATAGCCATAGCATTAAAACAATAAATTAAAAGCTGTCAGCACCGGTCATTGATTACAGTAGTTACATAGATGGCAGTTTTGCCAGCATAGGTGTCACTAGGGGGTAGGAGTGGTGGGGGGGGATGGGAGATGGAGGGAGGATCAATTCATTGATGTGAGATGACTTTTCAACTTTTTAACTTGTCTTAACCATCAGCCCAGCAGAAAAGCTTGCTCTTGCAGGCCCTGTAGAACTTGGCAAGATCTGTCAGGGCCCTGATCTCCTTGGGGAGCTCATTCCACCAGGCAGGAGCCAGGACTGAAAAGACCCTCGCTCTGGTTGAGGTCAGGGATATTTCTCTAGGGCCAGGGATCCTTAGCTTGCTGGTATTACTAGAACAAAGTGTTCTCTAGAGAGTGCATTCAGAGAGGTCATCCCTCAGATATGCAGGGCCCAGACCACATAAACCTTAAAGTTTAAAATCAGACCCTTGAATTGCATCCAGAACTCGACTGGGAGCCAATGCAGCTGCTATAATACAGGAGTCGGCTCTCCATGGTGCCATGTGAGAACCCAGCTCCATTTTGGACTAGCTGTAATTTCCAAAGCACGCTAGAAGGTAGGCCCATATACAGTAAGTTACAAGAATCAAGACTGGAGGTGAATATTGCATGAATCATAGTGGCTAGGTGTTCTAGGGTGAGGTAGGGTGCTAGTAGCTTTGCTTGACATAGATGGAAAAACACCAGCTGTGCTATCTTTTTTGATGTGAGTCTTCATAATTATGGAGGCATCAAAGATAAGTCCCAGGTTCCTGGATGACTGTACAAAAGTAAGCTGCACCTTATCACCCTGGGAAGGCACACTTCCTGATCTGGTCCCTTCCTTCCCAGCCAGAGGACCTCCTCTTTGAAGAGTTCAGTATGAGGCATCTTGTTTTCAACCATTCTGTTCCCACTTCCAAAAACTGGACCAACATGATTGGAGGAGCATCTGGCCAATTGTTCATCAAGAGATAGAGCTGAGTATAATTCACATATTGGAGGCACCCAAGCATAAAAATTCCAGACTTGCTGGGCAAGAAGATGCATAAAAATGTTGAATAACATTGGGGAAAGAATCGCACGCTGCAGAACCACACAAGGGAGTTGATAGTAGAACGAGTGATCCTCCCTGATCATGACCCTCTGTCCCCAACCACAGAGGTAACTCAAAGAAGGGCAGTCCCTCAGATCCTCATGTCAATGAGGCAGTGAGCAAGAAGCTCGTGATCTATTTTGTCAAATGCTGCTTTGAGGTCAAGCAATACCAGCAATACCCACCCTGGTCCAGCTGTCACTGTAGATAATCTATCAACATGACTAGAGCCATCTTGACCCCATGGCCATGGCAAAATCCCGACTGGAATAGGTCCAGGACCAATGCTTCCTGCAGGAATGTTAGCAGTTGGTCCATTTTAGCTCTTTCAGTTACCTTGTCCAGAAATGTGAAGTATGAGATGGGGCAGTAACTGGCTGGGTACGGGGGTTTCAACGATTTTTTTTTCAATAGAGGGCAAACCATCTTTCTGACCATCTGGGAAAGAGAAGGACAGATTATTAGCTCCCTAAGTGGCCCTCCTACTTTCTCATTGCTCATTTTCAAGAGCCATGAGAGGCAGGGGTCTAGTGCAGTGGTCCGCAACCTTTTTCACGTTGTGGACTGCTGCCAAGGGGTGGGGGAAGATGCTGACCCGGGCCCCACGCAAATGCGCATGTGCAGGCCTGCCGCACATGTGCAGACCTGCTGCACAAGCGCATTTGCGCCCAGCGGGGCCACAAACATGCACACGCGGCAGTTTTGCACATGCGCTGACCTGCCACGAGTGCGTTTGCACTCCCGCCGGGGGTGCAAACACGCATGTGCGCCGGCTCTGCGCATGTGCGTATGCACGAAACTGCTGCATGTGCACGTTTGTGCCCTGTCTGGCACAAACACGTATGCACGGCAGGTCTGCGCATGCGCATTTGTGCCACCAGTATGCTGGCGGCTGCGCTTTTCTCTCCACCCCACCTCCTGCAGCAAGAAGCTTGCTGGGCCACAAGCTAATTGGCTGTTTCGGCAGCTGATTTACTCATGGCCTGGGGGGGGGCGGGGAGAGGGAGGGGGGCGGAAAGAGAGAGCTGCGGTGCTGGGCCGTGGCCCAGAGGTTGGGGACCACTGGTCTAGAGGACATGTGGTTGTCCTCATTGAAGCTAACAGCCTGTCAACAGTGACCTGTGCAAGATACCAGAAACTGTTAAAGCACTCCTCCACAGGTGGCCAAGGGGTAAGGTGACCAGATTTTAACATTGGTAAAGTGGGACACCATTGACCAGGAGGGTTCTTGATTAAAAATTTGGTCTATATGGAGCAACAAAAAGTTTCATAGAACGCATAGAACGCAAAAATAGTATTGTAATATATATATCTTTAATTTAATCATAAGTACAATTTGCCAGGTACCGCCAGATGTTCCTTTATAACTGTATTAAGTGTCAAGGAAGGTTGTGGCAGAGTGATGAGATTTTGTCCATGAAATAGCTCACAAAAGCCTCACAGCTGAGATCTAATTGACTATTATTTGTTCACCCTTCATGCAGGGTGGTCAGAGACCGAATTAGCCTAAAGAATTGCCCCAGGCATGAGCTTGTGATGTAGTGGAGGAGGCATAAAACTCACACTTAGCCTCTCACACTGCTATCTCATAGGCTTTCATAAACATCCTATAAGATGTTCTAATTGCTTCATCTCAGTTCCTGCTTATTTTTGAGCAGCTCCTCCGTGTACCCGGGGGCTTGCCTAGCATGGACAGGAGGAGGATGTCAGGGAGAAATCTCATTGATGGTGGAAAACATCCAGTTATGCCAGTCATTGACCATCTCATCTAATAGGATCGCTTATACCATTCAGGAATCTTTCTAGATTCATAAGTCTCCACAGGCAGGCAAGAATCTGCCTGCTGCCTTTAGGGGGAGTGTGGGGAATCCATAGTCAGGCCTTCAAGGCATAATGGTCTGATTATGGCACTGCATCTGTTGCTATCAGATCCCCTTCTAACCTTGCACCAAAGAACAAGACCAGGGTATGATCTGCTTGATGAGTGGGACCGCCAAAAAATTGCAAGAGCCCCACTGTGGCCATTGATGCCACCAGGTATGGACCTGATCCATTGAAGTCTCCCACAACTATAAGTCTGGGGTACTGCAGAGCTCACCCAGCCACTGCCTCTACCAGGCCTGACAGGGTGTCTGCTGAGACATTTGGCAAATGGCACACTAACCAGATGGCTAAGCTCTTGACATGGTCCTACCACAGGCCAATATACTCTATTCCTGGGATCATTGAGGTGGGGAGTGCCCTGAAGGTAAGTTTGATTTTTCTTCTCGCTGCCAGAGTGATTTTTTTGTAATGTTAATGTTTTAATGTTTTTATGTGATGCAGGATTTTTATTTTGTGTCCCGCTGCGATGCATTTCATGAGAGCAGCGGGTAATAAATCTAATAAACAAACAAATAAATAAGGAGTCCTCCAAAATTGGTATGGCCACCCCCCCTCCCCATCCTACAGTCCATGACTGATGGAGTACCAAAACCCCAGTACCCTCCCCCACTCTCTTAAATATCCTCTGTGGGGCTAAGTGCACTGGGATGGTCTAAAATAGGGGGAGGATGACAATAATGCTGGTAGTATGTGTTTCAAGTTACTATACTTTTCTCCGTAGAAATCACTGGCTTATTTATTCAGGATGTCGTACTGTCAGTTCAAGACTGCCTGACTCTTACCATGAAATGCATTTCTATGTTCCACACTGGCTTGCTAATAAATTTTTTCTGTTTATGACTGATGAAAAGAAAAGGGAAACAGAAGTTCAGTTGCTGGGACCAACTTTGTCTTTGTATGTGAATTTCTGGGATTTATAAGATAAAGTCCAATGTGCCAAATGTAGGCAATACAACTTTGCTTTACTTTAATTTACTTCATCAATTAAAGTGAATAATAATGATAACATCCTGTGTAAGGATTGCTTGAGTTAGAATTAAGAATTATAAGAATCTCATGAGTCTGAATTAAGGCAACCTGATCAAGGGCTGATCTGGCCCACCTTGGGTTCTCAGACAGTGGCTGCTTTAAAAAAAATCTCTAACATTCCAAACTTCACATTAAGAAATCACATGACTTTGCCCAGGTTTATGATCTTGCAGGATGACAGAGTTCTCAAGTGTCACCTTGAGTCTTCAAAGAAACAAAGGATGTAAATATTTTAATAAATAAAATTGTATTCCTGAAAGGCTTCCCTTTCCTCCCTGCCTTGGTAGTCTGTCCATTACTAAGGATTACAGATAAAATCAGATTGCGATGTATGAATTAGGCTTTCTGGGTGCAAGAAAACCAGCTATGGAGCCAATGACATTTTGCCCAGACTTGGGTGATCCTTATAATGCTAAAGCAGCTATTAAGTAGGATGAGAGGGAAGGAAAGCTAATGCACTATTTCAATGTGTAACTTGTTTAATATGTGTAATTTGTTTTTTATGTTTATTATGTACTGCTTTTCCAGACACAATACCAAACGTGGAACGGCCACAGTGAAAACATAAAATATGAAATTAACAAATAATGAAATCAGTAAATTTCATTAATTAAGATTAAGAACCAGCAAAGCAAAATCCAATACAGCTAAAAACCAGGGATAAACTCTCAGCTTTCCACAATTGTTTCTGGAAGACCTGGAGTGAGTGGGGTTCATATGCTCCCTCATGTAGTGTGATTGACACCTCAATTTAGTATTGATGGATCAAGGAGGAAGCTGGTGCTTTAGGGGTGACTCCGAGTGCCTGTCTGAAGTGATTTTCCATTTTGATTTTTCAGTAATACAAGCCATGGCACCTGAAAGATACTGCAAGTGAAATTCCTATAAAGAGCCAGTGTGGTACAGTGGTTGAGAGTGGTGAACTGTAAACTGTAGGACCAGGTTTCATTCCCCACTCATCCATATGAAGCCAGCTGTTTGACCTTGGGCTAGTCATGGTTCTCCCAGAACTGTCTCAGCCTCACCTACCTCACAAGATGCTTCTTATGAGGAGAGGAGAAGAAACTTCTTAAGGTGGAGAAAAGAGGATATAAATAACCAACTCTTCTTCATCCAAGAAAGCCAAGTTCAAAGCCATTTGCTTCATTAGTCCACAAGATGCAAAATTTAAGTTAAATTTCCTTCCAAAGCCTTTTACCAAACATAGCATAAATTCTCTTAGTTTGTCTTTCAGGTGCCTACATATTTAAGTCTTTATGTAAGATCAATTTCTGTCATGCTGCCAACAATATGTCTCTTTTATATGCATGTAATATCCCTGTTTCTGCCTATCATTTTCTGTGAGGATATTGCAGCAGCCCTTCTGAACACTTTAAAACATGTAGGATTTGATGATGAAATGTTACTTGTACAGATACCAGCAGTAATAAGTATTTAATGTACTTGGAATCAAAGACTGTAGTAGTCAACAGTCACAATAGTTTGTCAAATAGGCATTTAGGTTATAGTTGTAGAGGCCTATAGTTAAAGGAACTCACAAGGGGTCATAAAGGAATGAATTATTATCAGTAGTAATAACATGAGTATCTGACCCATTTATTTCAAGCAGACATGAAGACGATGTAATTATGTTTCAGGAGAGAAACTTTTAGGATTTACAAAAACATAATGGAACAGATAAGCTAGGAAGTCTAGTAAAACTGTCTTCAGGGTACATTTCACTTTAATATGTCTTAGTAGTGGTCTGCTGAATTGAAGTTTTAATTTACTGTTTTACTATCCAGCAAAAATGGCAATTGTAATATATAACTAACATCTTTAAATACAGGAATCAGATCAATAAAAACCAATGCTGCCAAAATTGTAATCTGAACAAAACAATCAACACAAAAGCCCTTTTGGAGGCCTCCATACTTATTACTTACTGTAATTCATTACAATAATTATTTCTTATTAGTTTCACTTTCTTAACCCCAAAGTCATGAAATACTCTGCGCTAATAAAATATTTCATATTGCTCAATGGTGCCATTTTCATTTGCAAGCTCTCTCAAAGGATACAATTCAACTTAGTTTACAGTCAAGTGATCAATGTCAAGAGTGACAAATTAAGCTCTATTTCTTTTATCCAAAAGAGCAGTTCATGAATTGGGATTCACTGGCTGTACTTCCAGATACAATTTAGTATGCTGGTTATTACCTTGAAAGCCCTACATATCCTGAAACCAGGACATTTGAAGGACCTCTATGTATAAACCTGCCTGATTGTTGGGGTCATATTTGAATGTCCATTCATTCCATGCCCAGTGTAAGATGAGTGACCATGATAGACATGGTCTTCTATTTGCAGAATACTCCTTTTTACAGCTATCTAACTGGTACTGTGTTGTTGCACTTTTTACCCTTGATTAAGACGTTTCTACAATTTATTTCTGTTTTTTTCCCTTCAAGTCATGGCTGAATTATATAACCCATACGTTTTCCAAGGCAAGGGACATTCAGAGGTGGTTTGCAATTTCCTGTTTCTGTATCACAGCCCTTGGATACTTTGGTGGTTTCCCACCACCAGTCAAGATCTGATGAGATTGGGCTAGCCTGGCTGTGCAAGTCAGGCTTTTCCATTTACCCAGGGGCTACTATACACATACCAGTTTTCACATCAGTCAGTTCACTGACCCTTTTAGATCATCCTTTTAAAAAAGTGTTCCCATTTATGCATGTGCTCTGATACTGTGTTGTTTTTTGCAGTGATTATGCATTTGAAACAGGATGGTAACTCTTCAAGTGGGAGGAGGAACTTTGTCCATTGTGCTAGATGCCCATTGGTAGGCCATGGTCAGCTGCAATGTCACCTGCTTGCCACTTGGAACATGCTGCTGGCAGGGCTTCATGGGAAATGTAGTTCATGGAAATGGAGACCTCAACAAGAAATTTCCATGAGGGCGCACAGACCTTTGAATACCAAACTACCACCTTTCCCCCTCAGAGATGTACTGTTCCTGGTATAGAGTGGGGAAGATGGACCATAGCAGAAAACAAGTTCACATACAAACTGAAAGCCCCCACCACATCTTCCCCCTCAAAGTATTTTAAATAACGGGCAAGCCAGTCCAAAATAGGAACCTCCACCCTATAGCCTGAAGCAGCTCTGCTTCATCCTGCAAGGAGGAACCAACATTTCAAAGAGCCTCTGAGCCCATGCAAGGCAGCATAGAAAAGACCCCTCTGCTTCACTAGCTTAATAAACTGTCATACAACAGCCCACCCATCATGGTCAGAGGTAGACTGACACTGCACATAATTACTTGTGCACTGCAGTTCTTCAGAGAAGGTACAGTTTTGTAGTCCATTTGATTCCACACAGCCAGAAGCTCCACTTACCTATAGCAAATGCAGACCACCTCCTTCGGCAGAGAATCAGCAGCAGGCACTTTGAGCTCTCATTGGTGTGAGCAGAAAAGGGTCTGTCACAGGGCCACAAGGGAGGAGACCAAAAACACGCTAACATTATACATTGAAAAGGGTGTCCTCATTGTATGATTGTATAAGAAAAGTCATTGTAAAGTTAGTTTTAAATATTGCACTGAAAAGTGCCATACAGAATCAAAAATACCATGGTGGGTATCCACAGCAAAAGCAGTGCCACATGGATAAATGGATTTTTAAAAAAAATATTAAAAAAAAACTTTTGTGAGGTTTCCTGCCATGCATAATATACCCAGGACATAAATTTGTAGAATTTCCATAAGTTGGAAGCAATTTGACAGCACATAATTCTCAAACCTTCTTCTTTATTTAGCCTATCCTGGTAATCAGAGTAATTAGTGGGACTGAATTAGTGTAATTTATTGTCCTGTAAAATATTTTAAAATAAATAAATGATGATGATTGTGTATATTACATTATGTTTTTAATGTCTTAATGTTTTGAAATCTCTGCTATTTTAATGTTACATTATTTCTGCTACAGATTGTATTTATTTTCTTCCTGCTACTCTGTGAGGACACTCCCCCCTTCTCCAGTTGAGACCCTTTTTATAACCACTGAAAATGGCAAGTAATTTGGTGAATTTGGTGAATTCAGTCTTGAAGAGGTGTTGTTAAGCTGTTTAAACAGCTGAACTGTACTTGTGTGCTCACTAGTGCATCAAATGGTTTTAGGTGACATTGCAATGGAAAAAACCCAAGCACATGTCTTGAGAGACTCCTTTGTATAAGGTAGGTTTCTGCCCACTTCCTGTTTCTTCAGGAAGAAGCAGATCTGTGTGTGTGCCTCACAGAATAAAGGACAGAGTAGTCATTAAGGCTCTCTGCTGCTATGTAGTCATGTAGTCTGCTTGAGCCAGCCATAGAAGCTTGCAATATGTTTTCTTTGAAACTATCTTTTCCGCTGGCTCGACACAATCAAAGCCAATACAGGGATGACCATGAGCCAACTAAAAGAGGCAGTCATTGACAGAAATGAATGGCAAAAACTTTCCTATAGAATTGCCGAGGGTCAGACACAACTGAACAGATAACATCATCATCATCAGTCTGCTTCAGTAAGGGGACTGAAGCAGATTAATATGATATATTTTCATGCATAATCTTTCTAGTAAAGATTATCTCTCTTTTAAATCTCAAAGCACTGTGAGTCTGAATCTGTGCTTCATCCATAAAGGTAATAATTGCGTACTTTCAAAATGCTTTGTTACTCTGCAGTATGAGTTTTCTGGAGGAACCTAGAACGGAGTCTAATCCAAAAGTCCCAACAGAAAGCCACTTAGGTACAACAACAAACATTAGAAAATATCAGGGACAGACAGGAAGGGTGTGCTGCAATTGTGCAATTTTCTCCAGCTCGGGGTTGTCAATAACAATAAGACATCTCAATAAAACTTCACTTCATTCTCAATAACAAGTCTTTTCAACATTGGATATCCTCGTATACTCCAGAGGTATCTGTCTAGCCCAGGAAAGCTGCAGTTTCATTAACCAGCTCCTGTTTTCTCTTTTTCATTTCTTATTTACTCAATCCATCCTGTTTCAGGAGCTGTCAACTCACTCACATTTAAAGGAAATCCACCTCACTTCAACCTAATTAAAGTATGTTAATCATGTTGCCTCATCTAGGCTCCTTGTGTCCATGCAAGTTTAGCTCATAATAGCCTAATCAAGGTATTTCCCCACTTTTTCCCACCAATGAAATTCAAACTTTTTACCTCAATCCAATCCAAAACTAGGATAGTGCACATGCCATCTACCCCAGGGTCCTCTGTTCATGAAAGCCCATGCCATAGATCTGCCCTGTGTCTACTCAGAAATAACAGAATAAAAGTCTAAATAATAAATTTTAAAAATAGCAAATGTTTTCTCAGAGCCCTTGTCTAGATCTCTGGAAGTCAGAACTCTGATTTCCTGCTCAGAACCTCTACTGTACATTGCAGACTTTATCTCCTTGCTTAACTGACTCCTTGGACTTCAACTGTGTTTGTGCGTGGGCCTCTCCAGTGCTGAATCTGCACTTACTTTATTTATTCCATTGTGGATCCTGCTGAATTCAGATCGATTTGAACTTGGGTCTTCCTCCCCCCCCCCCATTGAAACAGAAAAGTGTTCTGCACATGGTTAGGGAAGCTCAGAAGGGGAGGGGGGAGCCAAGCACAGCAGGAGCCTTTTGCTTTCTTTTCTTGAAGGGGGGAGGGGAGGAGAGGACTGGAGACAGCAGAGAAGGGAGAAAAAAAACAAGAGGCAAATCTCTACTGAGAAGTTAGGACTTCTGGAGCCTCTGCTGAGAGAAGTTATGGCTTCCCCTTTAATGCAAAGTTTTAATGCAAACTTGCAACGAGGAACTGAAGCTTGGCCAAACAAGGCTTCTCTACCAGGGAGCTCAGCAGCAAGTTCAGAGCAGGCAGAACTCTGCGTGCTTTCTCATCCCGATTTTTCAAATATTGAGGGTTATATCCACTCTAGGATATTGCAGGGAAAAGGTAGGATCACTCCAGATCAATCAAGTTTGTTGCAGAGGGAAAATTTAAATTGGACAAAATCAAAATGGAAATCACATTCAGTGGAGATGGCAGGGACTGAATCAACCTGGGATTGGAATAAAAGCTCCGTGCAGATTCAGCCAAGTCCTCAAGCTGAGGATTTCAGGTTGTACATCTCTTTGGAAAAACCTCCCAATTTCCTTCCTCTTACCTTTTATAAGCATGCCTTTTTGCTGTGTGAGCATATGTGTGTGGTTACTTAGGGGCTTCGCTGGGTCCAGTTTGGGTTATGACTCCTTGAACTATATGAACTTTTTAAACACTGGTTATTTTAATTCTTTTTCCTTGGGCGTGTTCAAGTTGAGAGAGTGGCACAGCAACCATTTAAACAAATATTATTTCTGCTGAGCTAAAACCCTAGTTGTGGAATCCTGGAGATTGAGACAGTTGCTGATGATCCAATCTGACAGGTCATACTGGGCCTTCAATTTTATCCAAATAAATAAAGTGTTAATGTAAGATATAGTTTCTCAGATATTACCTCTGAGACATTTAATGAGCTACCATGTACTCTGATGTCAGTATGGCTGGTAGCCACTGACAGAGCTCTCTTCCATGGATCTATCTAATTTGCTTTTGAAGCTGCCTGTGCCTGGGGCCATCACTACATCCTCTAATATCAAATTCTACATTTTAATCACACACTGTGTCCATCCTGAATCTATTGTCCATCTGCTTCATTCTTATCTCATATTTTGGACGAAGCAGAACAAACTCTCTGTCAGTTTTCTACTCCCCGATTTAGGTTTTATAAGCCTGTTGTGTTCCCCTCCCATAGTCATCTCTTTTCTGAACTGAAAGGATTCCCAGACTCTTTGGTCTTTCCTCATAGGGAAAGGTGCGCTAACCCCTGATCATCTTGGTTGCCCTCCTCTGTACTTTTCTCCACTCTGCAGTGTCCATTTTGAGATACAATGACCAGAATTGTACACAGGATTCCAGACGAGGCTGCAGATAAAGTCCAGCTCCACGGTCATCAAGCTTTCAGCAAGCAAAATCTCCAGAATCCACAGACAGCATGATGGTTTCAGGGTAGTGTGTGGGTGGGTGTGTGCGCAGGAAGAGGCCATGAATCTCAAAAGTGTGCCTATAAAACTAAGGAACGGAGGCTGCCGTGGTACTGAAAAGCTGTTACTCCCCAGTCCTACATGCCTCCAGCCAAGACAGGAACATCCTGGGAAAGAAGAGGGGGGGAGGAAAAGCAGGGGCAAAATTGTGCAAGGCCACTGTGGGTTCAGGTCCAGTTATAAGGGGAAGGTATGGGGTGAAGAGAAAAGTAGCAAGAAGGTGAGGCAGGCAGATCTCAGAGAGGAGAAGGAAAAATAGGCCAAGAAGAGTAGTTACAAAAGTGGCCCTTCCTGGGCATGGGAAGAACAGTCCATAAACTTTTGGATGAGGCTGCCACACAGTTGCCTCAGGAGCAGCTCCGGACCATGAGTAGATCAGGGTTATGAGGTTGGGTGCTATTGAGCATGCCCTATACAAACTGTAATTAGTCTGTAATGAAATTAATAAATCAGAAATATTCATAGGTGACTTGGTTGTGAATGAGGCCTCCATGCAACAGTCCTATATTTGCACTTCCCTTTGACTTAGCTGTCACAGGCCTAGATAAAACAGTTTGATATCAAAATGAGGGTCCTTGGCCCAGCAGGTGTTTCCTTTGAACATTTACCACATGAGAGCAGCCTGTTGGAATGCTCTAAGGATTCTAAGCATTCTAAAGGTCTTTTGTCCTCAGTTTCAGAAGTTTCCTCACACACAAGAATGATTGATTCAGGTTTGCTGGTTAATAATCTAAGCCTTTAGAGACCTCAATAAACCACTCAGCCACTCAATAATGGATGCCATTTTGAAGACCTCAGCAAGACTGTAGTTGATAGGATGGTTTGGAGGACATAAATTCATAGGGTTGCTATAAGTTGGAAGTGACTTGACAGCACATAACTCTCAAAAGAACCCTCTTCTTCATTCAGTTTATCTTGGTAATTCAATCCCAAACCAAAGGAAATATCATCAAGCTGCTATTCATGTTTTGTCCGATCAGCCTGAGCTGATCCCCCTTCCTGGTAACATAGTCACCCCATCTAAGTCATCCTACAGTCTGATCCTGCTGTAACTCATTCTTCCACAGACCCAGAAATACTATACGGCAAGCTCCTCCAACTTCATAGCTGGTTCTGTATATGAGCTTTCTTTCCCAACTTTGTGATTGGCTTGATTCCTAGACCATCACTCTTGCTGAATCTTTACATGCCTGGCCTTTGATCTGCAATTTCATAGATGATTTTGGTTTGGAATTTTCCTTTGCCCCAATTAGCAGCCAGGACTCACTGCGGCTGTCATTGATGATGTGGGGGGGGGGGCAACTAAGGGGGATATCGGTGAGCAGGAGCCACTGGAATGCACACAGCCCTGCGGTGTGCATGGGAGGTGGAGTGCGGGTGCCTATATAGGCACCGCATGCTTCTGCCTCACCCTCTCTGCACCTCCTCAGCCTGAACAGCTTCTCTCCCTCCCACCCTGTGTTATGGGTTCTGTTTTATTACTGTTTAAGAGTGGTTCTGTTCTATTTGTCACAGCTGCCATTTAGGCACGGTTGGAGCCTGTTGGCAGGGAGTTCAGTTTGTGTACTGGAATCCCTGGGGGTTGGGGGCCTCCTTAATGGAGACCAGCAGAGATATGAGTGAGGTCTACCCGGCTGAGAGGCCAAGGACTTGTAGCTAAGCAAATTAAGGGTACCAAAGTGGATGCCTGGTGGGCCCTGCTATGGTTGCTTCCCAGTGAGGGAATCTGGATGTGTAGGGCCTGCTCTCCCAGCTGGGATGAAGCAGGCTTCAGGGCATCCATGGACCCTTGGGTTAAGCAGCTGGATGGTTGCGGGGCCAGGCTCCTTTCCATGCTGGGCCAACCCTCTTGTAGGAGGCATAATAAAAATGGCTGTGGCCATATTAATGCCAAAGCGACTCGTGTCTTCATTGGCAAAATACCACCCTGCTAATCAATCCGTTTTTTTTTTTTTGTTCTTGGACTTCAGCATAATGGACTCTTCCCTTCAGGATAAGGGAGTGTGTATTTTTTATTTCACCCTTTTTTTGTCTTTGGGTTTCCCATTCACTAAAGAGTGTTGTAGTAGTATTGGACTAGTATCTTTAAGACCTGGGTTCAAATCCCTCACCCATGCCATGGAAACACTCTGAGTGATGTTGGGCCACTCCTGGGCCCTGAATACCTGAGAAACCACCTCTCTACCTACAAGCCCCAGAGAGCCCTATACTCCATTAACACTAACAAATTGGTGATCCCTGACCCCAGGAAGGCTCATCTGACCTCGACTAGAGCCAAGGATTTCTCTTTCCTGGCCCCCACCTAGTGGAATGAACTCCCAGATGAGTTCAGGGCTCTGCCAGAGCTAAAGCAATTCTGCAGGGCCTGAAAAATGGAGCTCTTCCACCAGGCTTTTGGTCAGACAAGTGACTAACCACCAACCAGAGCATACAGGTCCCTTCTATCATCAACTGCACCCACAGAAAACAACTAAACCATAGTGCAGTAAACTGAGTTAAATGTCCTATCATTGAAAGCCAGTTTGTAAATTGTTTTATTTTCTGATGCGTTCCTGTTGTTGAGAATGTTATATATTCAAATCAAGATGGCTATTATACTGTATGGCTTTATGAAATTTCCAATGCAAACTACCCTGAGCCGTAAGGGAGGGAGGCATAAAACTATAATAACCAACCAAACAAAAAACATTAAATAAACAGAGGAGGAGGAGGAGAGGAAAATAATTTAAACCACTTTGTGCCCCCCAGGAGGAGGAAGTGGGGTATAAATAAGTAAAATAGACCAGCAACTAATAAGTGTAAAATTGCTAGGATAATTTTACTAGATTTCAGTGTTGTTTCATATACTTCCTTTCCCGTGCATTTCATTTTCCTAGCTTTGTATCTTATTAAGTTATTTCTTTTGAGATTCTCCCTCTCTATTTTCTTTATCCTTCTAAGCTTGAGTACTGTAGCAAGTTAGGACCTGGGTATGCATCAGACTGTAGACTGTAAAATAATTAGCCCTCTGACAACACAGTCTGACTCCAGAAGAGTAGAGGTTGCTTTGTGCATTACAGTCTCAACACATAAGATGATTTGAATAACATTTCCACTGTGCTTCTTCACCTATATGTCAATATATGCTGCATTCCCTGGTCAATCGGCTTTGCCACACTTGGGTAGTGAACAGTTAGTCTTGGCCAGCATCTTGATCTCACAGACTTAATTCAGTGGAATTCAGCAGCTAACATGTCTGGAGGCAGCTTGTTGAAAGGTTTTTTTCCCTGAATTCTGGTATACTCTTGGGCTTACGTCTCACTAGAAAAGAAAAAATCTACTGTTTAACCACTAATATTCTGACCATACCCAATAGAGTGGTTGGATTGGAATTGTGACCATGGGCATATCTGGGAGAGAAAATTGGTACAGAGTGTTTTATAGATGGTATATAACCCCCAAAGGAATCAGAAGAATGGCGAACCAACATGATGGTAAATGTTGGAGCTATAATGAAAAAATTGGTTCCTTCTATCACATGGAGCAGAGATGTGAAAAAGTAAAAAATAAGTTTGGATTAGTGATAATGCATTGTTTTAAAAAAAGATGAATTATATATTCCTTATGTATTCTGATTATATGTTGTTAAGTGTAATTCCAGAAAGTATACCAGTGAATGCTAAAGAATTCCCCCCCCATGCTACAACTGCTGTGAGATTATTAATTGCTCAATGTCAAAAGTACAGAACCAACCTAATACGACTGATTAACTAGATAAAATTGGAGAATTATGCAAGATGACCAAACTTACAAACTTGGTATATAGAAGACCTGTTGAAGAATGCCAAGACCAATGGCACAATATGGATTATATAAATAAGTAGCCTTGTGATCTGTACTAAATAAGAGAACATTGGAGATTGTAAAATGGTGAAGTTCAGTAATGTTTCCTAGTATGTTTTTTTTTTCTTTTCCTTCTTTTTCTATAGCTAAAATTTTAAAAAATTACAAAAAACCCCACAATACCCAGAACAAAAAATGCCCAGTGGATGAGTCCCATTTTGTAGGCCCTGAGGAAATGTGCTTGTTCTGGCAGAGCCCGGATATCTTCTGGAAGCTCATTTCACCAGATGGGGGCCAGGACAGAGAACAACCTGGCCTTGGTTGAGGCAAGACATGCTTTCTTGGAGCCAGGGATCACCAGCCAGTTGGATTTGGCTGAGCATAGTGCTCTTTGAGGGACATAAGCAGAGAGGCAGTCCCTCATGTATGCTGGGTCCAGAGCACATATCACTTTAAAAGTGATTACCAAATTAAACTTGATCTGGGACTCAACTGGTAACCAATACAGCTGTCAGAGCACGGGCTGGATGTGGGCCCTCTAAGGTGTTCCCGTAAGGACCCTGGCTACTGTGTTCTGAACCAGGTGAGGCTTTCAAAGCTGGGATAAGCATAGAGTGAGTTGCAGAAATCCAATCTAGAGGTGACTGTCACATGGATAACTTTGGCTAAGTGTTCCATATCTAAGAAGGATGCTAGTAGCTTGGCTTGGTTCAGGTTGGAAAATGCCACCCGTGCTGTTTAAGCTTCCCAACTCCTCCTTTTATTTTGTTTTTGTACTTCCCTGCTACAGACTCGGGAACATGGAAATATCCATGTTCCCTTTCCATGGGGCAGTGGAGGGCCTAAAGTGCATAAGGCCCAGGACGGGGCAAGGACAGTGCTGATGTTGTATGGAAGCGGGGATTAATTAGCCCTGCTACAATATGAGCACCAGCCTGGATTTTTCTGCCCATGAAGGACTGGTCACTGTTTGTCAGAAATGGACTTTGGAATAGATGATCACTGCATCTATACACAAAGGTGCATGGTCTAGTCCCATTCAACCCTGCTATCCTTAGTGTAAATTCTTGTATTTGTGTTTTATTTGCTTTGGTGTGTAATTTTGAAAGTTACTTTCTGAATTCTTTCCTGTATTTAAGACTGGTTCTCTGTAAGAAGAAGAAGAAGGGTTGGTTTTTATACCCCACTTTCCCCTACCCGAAGGAGGCCCAAAGTGTCTTACAATTGCATTCCTTTCCTCTCCCCACAATAGAGGAACAACCCCACAACCCCACAATAGGGGTTGAGAGAGATCTGACAAAACTGCTCTGTGAGAACAGCTCTGACAAGACTATGACTTGCCCAAGGTCACCCAGTTGGCTGCTTGTGAATGAGCAGGGAATCAAACCCTGCTTTCCAGATTAGAAACTGTCTCATTTAACCACTACACCAGGAGTTTATTTAATTATTTATTTAATAATTTAGATTTATTTCCCATTGCTTTCAGAAAAAAAGTCTCATAGACCGTTTATGCACTGGAGGTTTCATGCCAGGCTGCAGGCTAGAGTTTTAGTTGTGGCAGGTTGCCCCACCTCTTCCTGCACCCACACGGGGGAGCATTTGGACCGGTGCACCTCATCTGCCACCGATTTGTGCTCCTGCACAGGAACTGGGGCAGTAAAGTTCCCAGTGCATAAGTGGTCATGGTGTGTTGCAACAGTAAAAACATAGAAATCCTCGCATAAATTTAAAAATTTAACCCCCCCAATAATCAATAACCAATAACCCAGCAGCAAAAATAAAAACCCCTCCTCCACCTCCCACTCAAACCCCCATCCACCAACCCTGGAATAAGGGGATAAACCTGGTGGAGATCCTTTGGCTAGCTATACTCCCCATTCCAACATCTAATTTGGGTAAAACCTTGGCTGCCTAGAACGTGCACAGCCCCAGACAACAGACTCTCTGATCCAGAGAGGACCAGAACTTAGAATCTGAAAGCTCTCCCAATGAAATTTGAGGCAATGGCTTGGTTGCCATAGGATATCTCTTTAATTGGAGATCCCCAGGGGTGGGGGAGGTTTTCTGCAGGAGGGAGAACTCAGGAGAAATTCCCGACTTTTGCTATTAGCAGAAATTTTCCATTCACCCAACTCAATGAAAAGCAGGAAATGCTAAACACATAAACAGAGAATCCTGTTTGATGGAAACAGTCTTGGCAGCTGGCATCTCAGTTAAGCACATATCTGCTTGTGTTGGCTCACTATGTCCTGTGCCCACTATCTGGGAAAATGAAACTGACCTATGAGGTGTTCTAATAACCGTGAGATCAAAAGGCTTTCATCCACTTCTGAGAGCCAGAAGTAATTTTGGTTGGTGTCCTCCCACCAAGTTTAATTGCCATTATTATATTTGTAGGACAGTATACATTGCTATAAACCAATAAGCCATCTATGAAGATGGAGTCATCTCAGATCCTGGAAGGATGTCATAGTTCTGAGAATCTATACTTTCCAGTCCTGAGTCGATCTCTGCTGGCCATAAAGCCCACAAAATCTGTGTGGATCTAGCCTTGACAGGTATTATGTTTTTTCTCACATTGTAAAAATAAAAGGAGTGGTGGCCCTCAATTTGCAAGAGCTGAATGAGGGTGGTAACAACAGGGCATTTTGGAAGTCATTAATTCAGAGTTGCCGTAAAGCTGAAATGACTTGACAACAAAACACACACGTTATCATCTATTTTGAACTGTCATGCAAATTCCAGAATGTAAGAGAATATACATTACCTGATATGTCTTGATTTAAGATGAGGCTTGACCTTTCCATGAACCACATAATTTGGGGAAATGTTTTCCAGATCAAGGGCAAGAAATATGAAGGCCATTTTGCTAGGGTATGCTCAGGACATCAGTTCTGGCTGCCATATACTGAACGTAGCAGCGTTGGATCTCCAACCTCTTCCCCACACTTTCTCCAGAAAGATTCACCACACATTTTGGGTACTGGCTTCTTTTAATGATAAACTGAGACACAAGCTAGGATATGGCATCACAAGTACAACATGTTAATTATGGAGAGAACTATGAATTATTTATTTGGAAAGCAAGCAGTAGGTGGTTAGTCTTGCTATGAAAACCCGCAAGTCAACAGTGCTTATAATGAATAGCTAGCAGTCATTAGTTATGGTACATGAGCAGTAATTATACCTTAAGTAAAGTGTTCTCCACAGGCTTATGGAGCCAGACAGATTTCTTGGGTGCTGTTTTCACCCACCCTTTTCCTTTTACATTGTAAAATTTACAAATGCATTTTACTTATCAGGGTCCACTAATTTAGTAGAAACTACAGGATCAAATCGAAATCTCTCTAATAGCAGAGTTCTTTCACAAGTTGTTATATACCTAATCCTTAGCTGTGTGCATGTACAAAACTCAAGGCCCATTGTTTCTAATCTAGCTATTCTGGAAGGTCAACTATTTAATGTATGTGTTTTTCAATATGAATGATCAAAAAGCAGCATTGCCAGCTATTTTAGGTAGATCAAAGCAGAATCCATTCTTCAATGGTCAACTGGTTTTTAGTATTTCCATGGCACGATGGAACTGAAACGTCAATGGGCACTGGTGCCCACCATAGTTCAAGCTATTAGTTTTGAAAATATATGACACAAAATGCTATAAATCTTGAATAGCTGAGAAACTACTTCTCTACTCCAGAGTGATATTTTTTTAAAAAGATATGAGCAGCTGAAATTCCTGATTTAGTGGCTGAACTATCCTGGCAGAAGATTATTCAAAAATGTCATAGCCTTTTTTTCTGGAATTCATTTTCCAATGAGATCTACTCTATTGACTTTCTGAGTGTGGTTCTTATTGATGTGTACAGTAGAGTTCAGGTAAGTTACTGCTTACATTCAGATTTCTATAGTACGTAGATCTTTTGTAATTCTACAGTCGATAGTTTACTTTTCTTATATGTCTTAAGAAGGGTTAGGTTAATGTCTGAGTGGGGCAAACTGTAAGCTGCCTTGAACTGCAAAATGAAAGGCAGGCTATAAATGTTTTAATTAATAAATAAATATGAAAATGGAAAGAAAAGAGAAAGATCATATGCATGGATCCTTAATACATTAACATTTTGATCTGATGGACATTTGAGTTTGATAATGTCTGGCATACAGGGCTTAAAGAAATCAGAGATAAGAAAATTCCCCTACCTTTTACAAAAGTAAGCCCTTAACTATAATACATTATACACTACCGCACTTTAACAATGCTAACTTTGAGGTACAATGTCCTCATACTCCGTGGAAGATGCTGTACAAACTGGCCATTTGAAACAGGCCCAGAGGTGTTATATACTTATATTCATATTCTTTTGGTTCAGTACATTTTCTATATATGGTAAACATACCTTAGGAAGAATTGACAAAATGTGTAATGAAGAGAAGCTGTCAGGTCCAAGGACTCTTTACTTACCCTCTCCCATATTGTCATCTGTTTGCCAGTTCTGTTACCGGAAATAGATCTGTCTCCTGAATTTATGATGGGGGAATTAGCATTTCTTTGTTGTTGTTGTTATGTGCGAAGTTGTGTCCGACCCATCGCGACCCCATGGACAATGATCCTCCAGGCCTTCCTGTCCTCTACCATTCCCCGGAGTCCATTTAAGTTTGCACCTACTGCTTCAGTGACTCCATCCAGCCACCTCATTCTCTGTCGTCCCCTTCTTCTTTTGCCCTCGATCGCTCCCAGCATTAGGCTCTTCTCCAGGGAGTCCTTCCTTCTCATTTCTAGGAGACAAATAAACAATGCAAGAAGTGGTAACAAGTGAGATACTTCACATGTTTATACAAAGAGAGTATCTGGCAAGAAATCTTAGACAGAGGCAGTTCTAAAAATTTATAAAAAGGAACTTTATTGAAAAAAAATAAAAAAATGGTCCCTAACCACATACATACAATTTAATCTAGATCAGACATATGGGTAAAATACAGAGATGATTGGGTGTGAAAGAGGGAGAATTTGGGCCATATGAAAATTATATTTATCATCCAACATGCCATGGGAAACTTCCAGAAGAAGCAGCCTGTCCGGCAAGCATGGCCTCACATAAGGTAGAGTGAAACATGAGAATGGAAAATGCTTGTCTATGCTCTTTTAAAGCAAATTTGTGCCTTGAGGGCTAGGGGCAGGGTAGAGAAGCCCTAAAATAAAGCCTTGATACTATCAGGAAGGCAGTGTCAAAGAAATGGAGGTTCATTAATGGGTAAACTAGATTTTTTTTTCAAAGATGCATGTTGCATTATAGAGAGTTTCTTTGCACAGATACATTTTTGGAGCATTTTGCATTTTTTTTGACTGTGAAGAGCTCTGTATTTTTCATTTTGAAATTGATTGTCGCTGATGAATCATTTCAAAACACAGCGTGAACTGGTTGCATGTCTTGATATTGTACTTGTGTATCAATATATAATGTTGAAATATATTATTGATTAGCAAACAAGATGCCACTGTTTAGAAATATATGCTTATAATATTAAAGCAAATATGTAATTTGTAGCATTGTATTGGGAAGTTTATGCACAGTAGCTGCTTTGTGCTTGCAATTCATTGTATCCATTTTTCCTGTGGTTCTATTGGTTTGACTGAGAAGATAGACTTCGCCACAAATAGACATTAAGGTGACACAATGCAAGATAGTTAATTAGGTATACCACAAGACCAGATGTGCCATTAGATATGCCATCTCATTCCTTTGTTCCAGTTGCGCTCAAGTAGGGATGGATGTTCCGCCCTTCCCCTTTGTGCAAACAATTACATTAACCACTGTGACAGTCAGGAGATCTCTAGCTGAAGATCTGACTTCACATCAAGTCTGCCAGTTTACCTATTTCTGTCATGCATAGCATTATGTGTAGCCATATGCTTGGCTTGACCTGTGTTGCCTATAGTGAACCAGAAATAAAAATGGAGGATTACTGCTGCTTTCCATCCTTGCACATGAAAGGGTCTATCTGGGGCATATCAGTATGATGTAATGATAACAGTTTCAAACTAGGACGTAGGTGACCTGGGTTCAAATCCCTGCTTATTCTCACACCTCATTGGGATAATTATAGAGAATAGAATCATAGAATCATAGAGTTGGAAGGGGCCATACAGGCCATCTAGTCCAACCTCCTGCTCAACTCAGGATCAGCCCTAAGCATCCAAAAGCATCCAAGAAAAATGTGTATCCAACCTTTGCTTAGCCATGTTGATCTTCAGTAGATTTGAATCTTGTAGTCCATTAAAGACAAACAATTTTGTTGTACAAACAAGTACATGATTTCATCAGATATCCATCAAAGGAAGCTTTGCCTCTCATCTTATACCCCCCCCCACACACACAAACACAATATTTTAAATACCACACTGGATGATCTAGGACCAGTAAGTTTCTCAATCTTGCATACTTATGGGGGTATTTGCTTTGTGTGATATAATCTTGATAACATAAAAATTAAGTCCAGTCCTGAAATAATGAAGAGGGCAGTTTTTATATGTGACTAATCTACCCAAATGCTTGCTTTTATCTTTGTGTCTGTGCAATATACAGTCTTATGTCCAGTGACTATTCTATTTCATATGTTTCAGCTTGTGATAATGTGGGGCAGAAGCATGACTTTTCTTTCATTAAGCAGTGTGAATCAAGTTCTCAGTGTGCCTGTTCTCACAGATACATGTGATCTTCCATGTCTTTTTTGTGGGCTTGAATCCTGTGAACTGGACCCCAGACTATTGGCCATGCATTTCCCATTAACGACTATCTGTATTATGGAGCACTAGGGGAAATGTCCATTTTATTTTACAATAAAATGGGCGCTAGGGGCGAAGGCTTCCCGGGGCCTCCCATTCCCCCAGCTGAGCATCACGCGCTCCCCGGCACACACACCCCACCAGGCCCTGTTTGGCGCGGCAAGAAGAACAGGGCCACCATGTCTGCGATGCAGCAGCCCTGCCGTTCTGGCTGCATTGAAGGCCTGGCCTCCCTGGCCATGGGCCCAGGCTTGTGGGCAGGAAAGGAGCAGGACCGCCGCATCGAAGACATGGGGCCCCTGCTCCTTTCCCATGGCCTCCCTTCCAGCCAAGGCGGCTGTGTGGCTCCTTTCCCACAGCCTCCCTTGGGCGACTCACCTGCAGAGAAGGCTCTTCTTCACACGGCGACCCCCCGGACAGCCAAGCCGAGGACGGGCCAAGCAGCCAATGGGGAGCCGCACGTATTTGCCATTTGGCCCTGGAGTGACACTCGGAGGCGCCAATCAGGAGCCACTTTGTGGCTCCTGATTGGACCCTCCGAGTTTTCATCATGGACTTGGCCCGCCCCTTTCTTCTCCCCTTTAGCCCTTACTGATTTATTTATACCGCTCCGCTGGAGCGGTTTAAAGATAGTGTTGTTTTTTTTCTACCATACCATTTAAACACCAAACTAGATAGATATTAACCAGGAAGAAGACATCCAATTGTACCAGTAAAGGCCTAATGATGCTTAGTGTTTTTCGTAGGTACACCCCTAGGTCTAATTATGGATGTGTTCTAGGAATGAAAATCTATTAATTTTTAAATGGAATATAGTATAATCAAATCAAAAAATTAAAGTAATGTAATTATCATGTTCAATATTTGTATTACAGGAGAGGAAGATGCTATACTATATATATATATATATAGCAGTTGTTTCAGTTCTCTTAATTTGTTATTTTTTGTATTTGTTTTATACTTTCTGCAATAATGTCTGCATTTTTTCCTCTGTTTGATTTGCTTTTCTTAGGCTTTTTAGAGTTGGATGTTCATCCCCACATTCCCCCTCTGTATTGTGTTCTAGGTACTGTATTCTTCCCAAGTATGGGGTGTTAGCAGGCAGACCCCTCTTCTAGTTGATGGACACTTTATCGATATAAAAACACCCTTTCCATAACAAAATTTCAAATATTAAATGCAATAGTTGCCTGGCAAAAACAACACAGAGATAGGTGTTAACCAGATCACAGCACAGATATGCTGTCTGACATGGATGTCTGTCTCCAAAACAAGTTTGGACATATAATTTAAAATATGTAAGAAGGAATGACTGACCCATTGGTGACCTCCCTCCACCCCAGAGATATGTATAATTTAGGACAATAAGTTTCCCAGGGAATCTAATCTCATCAGTTTCCCAACCTCCCTTCTGTGACATCTACTCACCTTAATTTATCAATACTTAACACTTGCCCAAAACCTGGTAGTTTTCCCTATTCAGTAATTAAAATGTTAGCAAGAACCATTTCACAAATATAGTTTACCTTAGTAAGGTAACCACAACTATTATCTAACTCCTGGGAAGCCATCAAGGTTTCTCCCAGATCATTGTTTAACTTCAGAGATCCCATCAAGTTATTGTTTGGGGGACAAACAAATAAATATAGACTGGGGTAGCATTTTGCCCTATATCAAGAGGTCTCCTGCTCCAGTTTTTTCTTGTGGATGTTCTACATACACCCTATTCATTATCCCCCTTCTTTTTTCTCCATGAAATGCTAGTCATTCTCCTTGTCTATATTGGTATCACCGTCTCCTACAATACTTTCTCCCCTTTCTATCCTTATTTTCTTAGTTAGCCTAGGTTTTTTTTTGTGTGTATGCTATACCCCTCTATTCCCTTTGTTTACTTTATTTATTCAATTTGTACACTGTCGCTCCCAGCAAACTGGCTTGCAGCAGTTCACAACATGTGAAACATCCCATAAACTTTCTAAAAACATCTCAACATTCCCATGTACAATAAAATCCCCATAGTAATCATACCCTTACAATAAACTCCACAACAACAACAATTAAGATTAGAGAATTAAACAATTACCATTTAAACAAATATTAATAAAACATATTTCTAGTTTAACATCTGACTTTTTTATTTTCTAGTTTCTCCAAGGGAAAATACCCATAGGTGGAGATACTAATTTAGCTCCTCTCACTACATCTCCTTAGACAATTTCCCCAAACTAATTTAGGAACCTCCTATTTGAGTGACAGTGGGACCCCAATTCAGATGAGGACCATGATACACTTGGAAGGATGGCTTAGATTTTCTTCTTGTTCCATTTTCCCCACCTGAAAGGCTCCAGAACAGCAGTTTGCCTTATTGTGGGCTGAATGTGTATTGCTATAGCTGTATGTCAGTGGAGCTTTGGAGATCAGCAAAATATTGTAGAGTGGGAAATATCAGAGCTAGGCATGTGTGCTTTGGAGTGCTTAGGACAAAACGTGTCTGAATAAGGCACAGATCGGCTAAAGATGGTCCGAAGTAGCAAATGGCATAGATTTGTGGGGACTAATCACTACTGTCCAAATCGTGATTCAGCCATTAAAGTCAATGACACAAAGTCAATAGAAATTTTCCCATTTCCAACTTCTTCGAGGTTTGGAGGGGGGGTTTGAGTTAGGGGCACCAAACTTTCAGGGTAACTTGATGACCCTCTTCTCTAAACACGCCCAAAGGTTTAAGGAGATTGGACCAGGGAGTCCAATTCTAGGGGCAACAAAGTCGGGGATACAATGAAGGCTGGATGGGGCAACCACTTTGGGTGCCCTTATAATTGGACCCCCTGGTCCAATCTTCTTGAAATTTGGGGAGGGAGTCTTTAGAAAAGAGGGTTTTCAAGCTTCACTGAAATATTGCAGCCTCTAAGTGACCCCCCCCCAGGTCACTGAGAAGATGGAAATGGGAACTTTAACCAAGCAGGGAGGGGAAGGGGATATCTCTAACAGATGTCACTCTCCAGGCGGAAGATGCTGGGAATAAACAGGAATTACATCTTAATTTCCACACAGAGCAGTTCCCATTACCTCTCCTGGAGAAAAGGGATGTTGCATGCCAGAGCAAAGGAACTGTGGCATCACATCCCAGCACTTCTGGGGAAACCCACTGAAATCACATCATGGCAAGGAGAGATCCCTTCAGTTCCCCTGGCAAGGTGGTGGTGGTGGGGAACCTCATACACTAGGAGTTCAAGGAATGCCAGCCTCCAGGTGGCACCTGGAGACCCACTGAAATCACACCACACAGCAGAGAGAGATCACTTCCCCAGGGAGAACGGGATTCCTGTTTACTGTCTTCTGGCTGGCTGGGTATGGCTGCTGCTTGCCTGGACCTTGGGGAATCTATCTTCATCATTGCTGTTGTTTTCTGTGATCTGGAGAGCCAGGTTTGATTCGCCACCAGTGTGCGATGTGTGGCCAGCTCGGTGACTTTGTCTGATTCCTGTCAGAGCTGATCTCACAGAGCAGTTCTGTCAGAGCCCTCTTAGCCCCACTAACCTCTCAGAGAGTCTGGTGTGGGGAGAGGAAGAGAAGGCAATTGTAAGCCACTGAGACTTCCTTGGGTAGTGAAAAGTGGGGTATAAAAACCAGCTAGTCTTTCTTTTAACTGTTCCTTTTTGGAGGGGGGGGGGAGGCTGGAAGAGAAAACCTGTGATGATGATGAAAGCATGGATTCAGTGTTTAGGCCACTCACAGCTTTTCCACTGGAGCAGTGTGGGTTGATGCACGTGTTGATCCTGCTGAGGAGGAGAAAGGTGCTCATGTGTCACAATGCTCCCTTGCTTTCTGAGGCTTGCAAATGGATTGCCACACATCATTTTGGATTTGTTCTGCCTGCCACTGCCCCCCAACCTTGCCAGTAGCAGGCATCCCTCCTCTCTCTTTCTGTTGTGGTGTTTGCTGGGCCTCCAGGTCTCCCACACACACACACACACATACTTCATCAGGCATCCCCTCCTCTCCAGGGGAGCACAAGTGAGCTCTGTGTGGACTGTAAGGTTGGCACCTAAGCATTGCTGGGGTAGCCAGCCACAGCCTTCCTCTGCAGCTCTGGCATACATCCCTTTTCTCCAGGGGAGGTAATGGGAATTGCTTTCTGTGTGAAGATGAGCTGCAATTCCTGTTTATTCCCATCATCTTCTGCCTGGAGGGTCACAACTAGACCTGAGAGTGAGAAACAGTCCCCTTCCTGCTTTGGCTATTTTCAGGATTCTGCCATCTCTGTGGCCTATGGGCAGTGGAGGTTTAAGCTAGAGTCAATGGCGCAATTGACTTTAATGGCTTTGGAAATGGCTGAGGCAGTCTGGCCGAAGCCGGATGAGTGGTCCAAATGTTTTTGTTAATGCATATACCTAAATTCAGAGCCCCTTCTCCCTGTGTGTGATAATGCCATTCAATTTGGGCCCCTTACAAACCCAGAAAGGACACAGCTCCCAGAAAATATTTATGCCTAATATACCTAAGAAAATGTATGATATATTTAGGCCATAACTACAATGTGTTTCTGATAAACTTGTAGAATTTCATTCTTTCAGCATGGTCTTATGTTCAAGGAGTACCAAATTCCTGCAGTGTAAACTCTCTTGAATAATTCACATTGGACCTTTTAAAGGTCTTTCCCAGGACTTTTATTGTAATGTTTAGCTTTTAGTATATGTTGTGTTCTTTTAAAAATACATGTGTGTATGTTGCTGTGGTCTAAGGAAGA
The DNA here is from genome assembly GCF_049243985.1 of Paroedura picta. Classification (NCBI taxonomy): domain Eukaryota; kingdom Metazoa; phylum Chordata; class Lepidosauria; order Squamata; family Gekkonidae; genus Paroedura; species Paroedura picta. Next base: position 145,741,569 of record NC_135369.1, read on the forward strand.
AATTGCTACTCAGGAAGAAGCCATAGCAAACAATCCCCCTTTTTCCCCTCTGAAGCCTCAGGAAGATCAACAGATTATCTCCTAACAATAAATACTGTTCAAGAAAACATCAGTACCTATCCTGACTTGTCAGCTTGAACTAGCAGAGTTGCAACATTAGGAAGAACATGCTACTTTTACTTTATAAACCCATAATCCTGTGCTTGCTGACCATTCAGAGAATCCTTAAAATATCCCTGAATGTGAAATAATCATAAAATTAATCAGGCAAAATTTTCAAGTATCTGTGTGTTCAGTTCCCCTTTAGTCTAAATTGGGACAGACATAAGCATAAAGCTCATTTAACAGTTTTAGGAGTGATAAAAGCTATTTTAAAAACACTTCTATTATACAAGGTTTGGTCAGTAATTTCCAGCAGCATTATAGGTCTTTAAAGCCTAAGCCCTTGAATAGTTCCTCTAGGGTATCCCAGTTTGGATCATGGCATTTAATGAATCAGTGGATACTCTTTATTCTTTTTTATGACACTTAGGGGGCCTCCCTTTGTGTATTGCCACCCCAGCAATTAGGCTAGAGCTAGGTATTAAATCAGCTGTAGCACTAGCATGGTTCCATGTTTTAAATTTTAGAGCTAATATCCTGGATGCAACTCTGACATATTTCTAGTCTCTCTTGAGCTAGGATTTAGTTTTTAACCCCTGGGTCATGATGCTAGATGATAAGTTCTCACCAGCAGGAGTTGTTCCTGAAGATATTGCCTTTTGATGTCAGGAAAAGTCTAAAATACCAAATAACTGAATCTGATTTTATTTAAACTTGGATTAGAATAAGGTTTGCTCTCGATTAGTACTTAGAATTATACCAATGGGACAGCCCCAATTTTATTTAGTCACCCTTAATAATTCCTTAGAGCATCAAGCATCTATATTAGCACATTTGAATGCTTTTCCTTTCATGAGTTTTGATGGCAAATCTTTTGGTATCCCCTGTCAATGTGGTTCAGGAGTTACTGAAAGTATCTCACATAGTGGTGTCCAGTTCTGGGTGCTGCCATTCCAAAAGGACATTGACGAGTTGGAATGTGTTTGGAGAAGGGTGATTAGGACAGTTGAAGTTTTTAGAAGCAGATTGGATGAGTGCCAGTCAGGAGTGTGTAAGAAGGTGGGGGGCTGGACTGGATGGTCCTTTGTGGTGTCTTCCAGGTCTCTGTGATTCTAATTCGTAATGGGACTGCCCCTTGCTGAGAGATAGTGAGAGATAAAGAGAGTGTGGTAGATCCCGAGGTTGATTCCTAATAACATCTTTCCAGAGTCAGTTTCTCTAACCTTACTTTTGAATGTAAACTATGATTGTCCAGTAGCAATTGTAGTTTTTTGCAGCTGTTTCTTCTTCCAGGCATATAATGTTAAAGTTCAATTAATTTTAGAAGTATTTCATTATTCTATAGTTTAGGGTTCTTCGAGACCTTGTGTTCGTGGTCAAAAAAGGGGATAGACAGACTGAAAATATCAAAGACATCTAAGAAAACATAGCCAATTGTGAAATGAGATAATATCCTTAACACACTGGACATACATTACTTAAAAATCTAGAATTTAAGATGAAAATTAAAAAGGTAGCTTGCAAAATTGGCAGAAGTAAATAGAAGAGGCCATGAGTATTTGTATGGTGCCGACTATCCTGATCTGGTCAGTTCACAGAAGCTAAGCAGGATTGTCCTTGGTTAGTACTTGGAAGGCAGACCACCACGGAAGTTCAGGTTCAGAGGAACGTAATCACTCTCCCCCTCCCTCCGTTCGCCTCTTGCCTTGAGAACCCTGTGGGTTCTCTGTGACCATAAACTGGCTGTGACCTGACATCACTTTACACGGAGAAGAGCTAGTTATCTTTCCCCAAAACAGTCCGCAATCAGGGAAAACAATAAGGCAGCAATGTTTGCAGGTGATAACAAATTATTTAGGAGGGTAGTCAATCCAGACATCATTCCTTTAAGCCAATCATTTCTAGCCGGTTGACCTCCTCTTGAATCTTGTTGTTTTTTAATAGCCATAGTTTAAATCATTGGTGATGTTCAGACGTTTGTCCCATTAGTGACACTCTGTACCGACAAACAAAAAAGAGAGTAGTGGGAGAGGAAAGAAAGATGGAAGAGAAAGTAGAACAGGGATTGCAGAACAACAGAAGGATAATATCTTGTGTTGCCTCCTTGCCTGTATCAGGCTACAAAAAAAGCCTCAAGCGTCTTCCCAAAAGGCCCAGACTTAATGACCCAAACCTAATTTCTCAGCAGTCCCCTAACAATTATTCCCTAACAATTAAACCCATGGAGAAAACATTGCCTGGCCATTCTGACTCATCAACAACTTAAATGAATGGTCAGCCAATACAGCAGCAGCTTTGGGAGGGTGAAGTGGTGATGCACAGTTCATGGAGCTGTTGGAGTTAAATTAAACATTTTTGGTGGCTGTGATTTTGACCTATGGATTAAAAGAACCCAAACGCCTACCATTTGCATATGTCCTTAGTTTCCACAGAAAGATGGCCAAGGCTGCTTTTAATTCAGGTGAGTTTAATCCACACAGGTACTCTCACTGTACAATTAGTTTTTCACAGATTAAGATAATTGGTAAACACTGTTTCCCTCACTCCCCCCCCCCCCAAAAAAAAGAAACCTCCCTCTGTGTGGCCTTTCATTTCCTCAGAGGATTTCGGTTTTGTCTTCTACAGCACTGCCGTTTCAAGACAACATTGTGCCACTTTTGTTTATACCTCTGGGGCATTCCTCTTGCCAACATCCTATGTCTGTTTTTGTTTAGAAATTACTGGCTAGAAGAGTCTTTGATTTGTTTCAGTTTACTTGCAAGAACATCTGTAGGAAAACCCGTGCTTTGTGCTTTATGTTTAATATCCCAGAATGTCTGCAAGCCGATATGTTGGCTTTATTTCTTGTTAATAATCTTCCAGTTTTTCACTGTAAATAGCAGAGGCATTTTATGAGAATGGTATTTTTAACCCAAATGTTTGTCTTGTTATCTATGACTCCCATAACTCCTTGAATTTGTGCAGTACAGTCAGTCCATAAATGGCTTTCCTTTGTAGTAATGAAATACACACTTAAAATTTTAATACATCCCAAGAGCTGGTCTATATTTGTACTATCAACCAAGAGTATTATCTATACACAAGAATCAGCATGAATAGGCTAAAAGCATGCAAGCAAACACAAAATCCAATATGTATTGTCCAAGATTCCCATCTCCTGGCTTCACAGTCTTTAAACAACAAAGTGCTTTTGGAGAGCTGGTGAGATTTTAATTGCTATGTTAATATGAAGAAAACAATTTATGGAATAATTCACAGAAATTTACTGCTTATTAAATATTATTATTAAATGACCATGTGCTTTTGGAATTTTCAATCGTAGGAAAGAGAAAATCTCTACATAGTCGTACGTATAGACTTCAGGAAAGCTGATTTTCACAGACTTAAAGGTATGCATAGAGTCCCGTGGTCAGAAAGACTTAAAGAGATGGGAGTCCAAGAGTTTCTTAAAGTGAAATACTGAAGGCTCAATCACAAACAATTCCCTTGAGAAGAAAAGATGGAAGGAGCCTAAGGAAGCCAAGTTGGCTCCATAAGCAGTTGTCAAAAGATTTGAGGAATAAAAAGGAGTCATTTAGGAAATGGAAGGAAGGCCTTATTACCAAGGATGAGTATAAACAAATAACCAATAATTGTAAGGGGAGTGTTAGAAAAGCTAAATCTCAATATGAGCTTAGGCTAGCAAAAAATGCTAAACATAACAAAAAAGGCTTTTTTTGTTATATTTCAAGCAAGAAAAAGAATAGGGACACCATAGGACCACTGCGAGGACAAGAAAGTAAATTATAACAGATGATGAACAGAGGGCTGAACTACTTAACTCCTATTTCTCCTCGGTCTTCTCTTGTGAGGGAAATAGTGATCAATGTGGCAAAAACATAACACAACATGGGGGACGGGAATGGTGGCCTAGGATCACTGTTGGAACAGTCCACAAACACCTAGTTTCTTTAAATGAAACAAAGTCTTCTGGGCCAGATGAACTGCACCCAAAGGTACTAAAAGAACTTGCAGATGTCATCTCTGAACCTCTGTCCATTATTTTTGACACTTCTTGGAGAACAGGTGAGGTGCCAGATGATTGGAGGTGGGCAAATGTTACCCCCATCTTCAAGAAAGGGAAAAAGGAGGATCTGGGTAATTATCCACCTATCAGCTTGACATCTGTAGCTGGCAAAATTTTGGAACAAATAATCAAACACTCGGTCCTTGAGTAGCTGGAAGTGAGAGCTGTGATTTCTAAGACTCAGCATGGATTTTGCAAAAACAAGTCATGTCAGACCAACCTTATCTCTTTTTTTGCTAAAGTGACTACCTTGCTGGATCAGGGGAATGCCGTGGACATAGTTTATCTGGATTTCAGTAAAGCTTTTGATAAGGTTCCACATGATATTCTTGTTGACAAGTTGGTAAAACGCGGTATGGATCCGAATTCTGTCAGGTGGATCAATAACTGGTTGACAAATTGTACCCAGAGGGTACTTGTTAATGGTTCAGCATCTTCTTGGAAAAGAGTGACAAGTGGAGTTCCCCAGGGATCTGTCCTGGGGCCTGTGTTGTTCAACATATTTATAAATTATTTGGATGAGGGATTAGAGGGGATACTTATTAAATTTGCAGATGATACTAAACTGGGAGGGGTAGCAAAAACAACTGAAGACGGAAACTCTATGATTCTATGAAATGACAGTTTCCTCAGTGATATTTGTATTCTCAAAAGAAGTTCACAAATAATTTTATGGACTGTATTTTGTAATGCTCAGAAAATACATTTTTTTAAAGAGGCAATATATTAAAAACAAGAAAATAGCTCATTTTGAAAATAAACAGTTGCAAAGTTTTTAAATCTGCCTGCCTGAAATCATTATTCTAAAGATCAAACAACTCCTAATTTTCCTCTGATTCAGATAAATTAGGGGAAAGGATCTACTTTGTACTTAGAAGCCTATCTTACACTGAAGCATTCAGCATGTCACTAAAAATCACGTTGCTTAACATACTGAGCCATACTTTTACTGGATCTAAGAGGCTTATTCACTTGCTCATCTTCTAATATTGCACATCCCATTTAATGCCAACGAAGCTCTTCATTGCTCTACATAGAGCAAACAGGTCAGATCCTATGCCACATGATTTGTTGTAACCCACCTTAAAGTGCCGTGTTGCACTGCATGACTCCAAATGCTGTGAAGGGATGGAGGGGCTTCACTGTTCCGTCCTACACAATATGGCCATGGGAACAGGACTGAACTATTTTTATTTTATTTTTGCATTTAGACCCTGCCTTTCTTAGAAGCTCATCATCAAACCTAGTGTATATTTGGACATCAGAATCCTTTTCTGCCTAAGATCTAAAAAGTTGTTGTCAGTTAGAGTGGACCAAACAGGTTATTTTGTATCTATGTTTTATTCTGACTTTAAATAACACAAACTGCCTGTAGACCTTGGTGGAGAAAGATAGGCATAAATTGTTGCAAACACATAGCCAATACTTTGGTGGATGGACCAATAATCTAACCTGATATTAGTTCACTTTGTATAGTCACTTGTATTGCTCTTAAGGGTAATTCTAGTGATCTAGAGGAGAAATTGGAGCAAACTCTCCAAATTCCTATATAGGGTAGATCAGGTCTTCTTAGCCATTGGCTAGAGCGAAATAGATATCCACCAGCTATTGTTATAAGCAAGTATACTATCCCCAATGATCAACCGGCATATATGATAGTGCCATCTTAATTCAATGTTGTCCGGTAAACAATTCCTTAAAAAAATGTCCAGCTCCTGGAGACCCAGAAATTGCGCATGTAATATGCCCATACCACAAGTGGCATGTAATGCCCCGATCCAGATTGCTACTACCATTTAAATGTACTGTGATATCATAGAATTGTTCACAATTAAGTTGTAAACCACATTAAGCAAGAATATGCTTATGGGATTTTTCCTCCCTCTCGTATAGAACTTTTCTAATTATTTGGCATTTTTTCCTCTTTTCTTCAGAGGGAAGAAATTTTACCCTGTGCTGAGTTCTATTAATATAGGGCAGAAAATATGCGACTAAATGTTCCAAGGCAAAGCAGCAGAGTGGTTGACTTATCAGCAGAATTTTTGTCAGAAACTGCAAGAAAAAAGGTGATAAATAGGAAATCTGGGTTAGAGGATAGATTGACCAATTATGTATAAAGTGCAGACTGAGAGCTTTGCAAATGTAAGTAAATTACATGGATATTACATTTAACTATGTTAACTCTCCAAATGCCATTTCCTTAGGCCATGCAATTTGAACTACTATAATTTTCACTGTATTTTAAAAATAATGCTTATGTCTTAAATGAATAATATTCAGGGCTGAAGTAATCAGGGGTTAATGCTTAACCCCCCCCCACTCTTTTCTCATTACCAGTATTCTGTAGTGGTTAAGGGGGGTGGTTCCTAATCTGGCAAACCGGGTTTGATTCCTTGCTCCTACACATGCAACCAGCTGGGTGACCTTGGACTGATCACAGCCCTGATAGTGTTGTTCTGACTGAGCCATCCTGTCAGAGCTCTCTTAGCCTCACCTACCTCACAGGGCATCTGTTATGGAGAGAGGAAGGGAAGGTGATTGTAAGCTGCTTTGAGACTCCTTTGGGGACTGAAAAGCAAGGTATAAAATAACTCTTATTCTTTTACTGTGCAATCCTATGCAACATTATTCCCATTGGCAGGGGTGCTGCATTAAATTTTCTTGCCACTTTTTTAGTGACTTGTGGGAGAAAATAATATAAAAATATCAGGCAGTGATATGGCATCACTTCTGGGGGGAAACCTGGAAGTGAGCTTAATCTGATCTAGGAATTGCTGGAAACACAATAGTCCAGAGTTTCTGGCAATGTCTAGAGTGGCATTGATATCCAGTGGTGCATTCTTCATGCCCCTCCCCTTTCCCCAGACTTCTGCTAGTTCCCAGGCCATGCTGGCAACCTTAATGGACTAAGTCATGTGCAACCGGATAGAATTGCACTATTACGCCACTAGCATTGTAAGACCGATTCCGTGTGAGGAATTTGTCCCTAGGACAGCCTCCTATTGTTTGCAGGCTTTAGTGCTGCTTCCACAAGATGCCAGCAGCAACCTGGAGCTCTCAAGTGGCTGGTGTGAGTTTTAGGCAGATTTGCTTTGAGATGAGAGAAATCGAAAAAATCACGATATGCCACTTCTTGTTGTGCTTCTAATCAGGGGGCAACCAAGGGCAAGCCTGTGTGGAGGGAGAAATGTCCAACAGTCTTGGTAGCATTCTGCCTGCCCTCCCACCCACCCTCCCCTCTCCTTTTCCGGATTGAGATTTTTTTTTTTTGAAAAAAAAATGGCTCAGTCCTCGTTGCTGTGAAAATAAAATGTTCTCTTCATTGTGCACTGTAATATTGGGGTTGGGCAGCCCAAACATCCCCACGTGTGTTTTCTGGGGGTGGGGTACGAATGGGGAAAGGGGTGTGTGTGTGATGAAGGAACCCTCTCCCTATCAGCTTGGCATCAGTACTAAAAAAAAAAAAACATTACTGTGAACAATCACTCATCAGGGTCCAGTTACCATGGCCAGTATCTCTCAAATCTAACAGAACATAAAGAGAGACCATTACACTATGAATCACAAAAAGAGATCTAAGGAGGGAATGTTTTTTGTTGTGGTGTGATCCCGCAACAATGCAGAAGTGTATTTAAATTGTGGTGTTGTGGCATTTCCCTTGGCAATGTGCAAGTCACCTAAAAAATTAATTTTGGAAGTCTGAGTCCCTGAAACAACCGCTGTGCAGGGATTGGTGGCTTGCGGTGATTGAAAATCCCAGGAGCAGGGGGGAGAAGTTTGGGTTGTTCTCGCTTGCTGCAAAATGACATGATGAGGCAGTGGGAAAACACAGGAGGGGTCTCTCATCAGGAATCTTGCAAATGCGCAGCTTCCAACCATATGTTTGCAAGCAGGAGGTGGTGCGGGTTTTACACCTCTGTGCAGAATCAGTCTAAGTGTCTTCCTGAAACATACAACTTTGTTTACAAGTGTAGTTTATTTTGCTGTTGTATTGAGGTGTGGTTTGTGGCTTATTGATCATTTTGCATCCTAGTACAGGCTTCACATAATTGGAGGTCCTCTAAATCCGTGAATCAAGGACACCACTCCATGTTCCCTGGGTCGCAGGGAAGGGCCCTTTACAGATAGAATGAATAACACAAATCATTCTGGGTCATGATTCTATTCCACCAGAACCAAGCAGAGCTGAACTGTCAGCTTTCTCCTATCCCAGTAATGCCACATTTGTACATTTTAGCAATATGATCTTTCCCCCCTCATTTTGGACAACATACAATAGAAAAATAAGAGTGGAATGCAGAGAAAATAGTATGCCCCCACAATATCCCATAGCAGTAAAACCATAAAAATTCCTTCTATTGTTTAAAACCAGCCTTTCTCAACTTTTTGACCACTGAGAAACCCACAAAACATTCCTCAGACTTTGAGAAGCTCCATTTTTGTGGAGAATATGTTTGGAAAGCATAGCTATATACATGCCCACCTTAGGCTCCTCCCCTTCTCACCCCCTCCAGGCCCATCATTGGCTGTTTTGAGAGGGGGCAGGTCAACATCACCATATATGTTCCTATCTCCCAATAAATATTTAACAAATTTAAAAGGCATATAAAAAATTAACTCCCACCCATTCAGGAAACTCTTCCAGGGCTGATAAGACATCCCAGGATTTCACAAATCCCAGCATGAGAAAACATGGTCTAAATAAGTACACGAAGAACCATGAAATCCATTAGAGGAAATCCATATGCAGAGGAAGACTTCTGTAGAATCTGTACATGCAGCCAATGAAGATTCAACAGTATGGCCATATTTACCATTTGATCTCAGTATGTATTCAGGCCTCGTTAACCGGGCTGTGTGCAGATTTTAATGTATAGAATATAATAGAATCATAGAGTTGGAAGGGCCATAAAGGCCATCTGGTCCAACCCCCTCAATGCAGGATCAGCCTAAAGAATTGATGATAAGTATCTGTACAGCCACTGCTTGAAGACTGCCAGTGAAGAGATCACCACCTCTTTAGGCAGCCAATTCCACTGCTGAACTGTACTGACTATGAAAATATTTCCATAATATCTATCCAGTACCATTTAAGTGTAGTTTAAACACATTGCTGTGCTGCCAACAGGAGCCACTTCCTGCCCTTCTTTAAGTGACAGCCTTTCAAATACTGAACATTCCCAAGTTCCTCAGCCTTTCATAATATGACTTTTCACAAGTCCCAGATCATCCTTGGCACTCTCTTCAGTACCCCCTCAATTTTATCCACATCCTTTTTGAAGTGAGGCTTCCAGAATTCCACACACTACTCCAGGCCAATGACATCCTGCGATTTTGATGTCATGCCTCTGTTGATATAACATTTGCCTTTTTAAAGCACTGCATTGCACTGTCTGCTCATATTTAGCTTACAGTCCACAAGTACTCCAAGATCTTGTTCGCACTGCTACCCAGAGGTATATCTCCCATCCAGTTTATATGCTTCTCATTTCTGTAACCCAGATGTAGAACTCTGCCCTTATTGAATTACATCTTGTTCTCATTTGCCTACTTCTCCAGCATGTTCAGATCTCATTAAACTCTATCTCTATCTTCATGGGTGTTCACTACTTATCCCAACTTGATGTCATGAGTACTCCCTCCACTCCCTCTCATCTAGATCACCAATTACAGACCCAGTACTGGGCCCTGTGGCACCCAACTGCTCACCTCCCTCCAATCTGATGAAACATCATTGACAATTACTCTGAGGGTGTAGTGCTCTAACCAGTTTCCTCTTAACTATCCAAAAATCCAGTCTGCATTCCTCCAGTTTACATATCCTCCAGTTTACCTTTGTAGAGAAGAAAGTGGATTCACGTCTGTGACCAGCGGTTTTTGAAACTAGTAGGTTTCCACATCCAAATCTGGAGTAGAAGAAAACATGGCAGGTAATGCTGTGTAACTTATCTAAAATTATAGCTGTTTGCTCTCAGACATGCCTAGAAGTCACCTTCTGTGCTGGAACTAGGTTCTGAGGCTCAGCGTGGTCTCGGATTGGGAGTAGAAATCAGTCAATTCAGCTGGAGGTACGCTTATACTGTTAAGTAGCAATTATAGCATGACAGGAGCGTTGGTTAGGGCAACATTGTTTGACTGTTTCAGCAATCATTGTGTGGCCCTCCTGTGAGAACACGAATATCTGGAAAAGCCCTACAACTCTTTCTATTTGACAGGCACAGTGCCATTTACTTTGGTCCTGTATACCTTGGAGAGGCATGCTGGTTGACAATTGAGGAAGACCTTACTATGAGTCACTTGCCCACTTAACCCAGTGCAAGCATGTCCACTTTCAGCTGCTAAATGTTGAACATGACATCATTAAATGGCACCCAAAGAGTTTCTAAAAGATGGGAGGCATAGCACATCGATGTGGACTCCAGCTTTGCCATCTCCATTAATTAGTTCAAACTGTCTAGTCATATGATTTTTTGGGGGGTCAGTACATTTTTCAACAATTCTTTTTTTTTTTTTACATCAGCTACATAAAAGAAAAATAATGACTCTTTTCACTGCAGCATAGATTCATAGTTCCCCTGTCATTCAACCATTTGCAAAGTTGGTTGCAATTTATAGACTGGCATGTTCTGGGCAACATTATTTTCAAGGTGAGAATAGTTTATGTAGTCTCAAGAGAACACAGTTAATAACCCAGAACTATGTTGAATATTTTAGTTTGGTAAACTTAACAGTGAATATTGTCTCACAGACACTGTTTATGATACTGTTCAAAAAGTAATTACATATCATATCATTTTACAGATTATTTGATGATGTGTGTGAAGGAAAACATATGGATTCACATGTAAATAGAAGTGTTGAACCACCACCCCCAACCAAAAAAAAAATCCTGAGAACTGAAATCTACCAGAGGACTTACGCAATGGTTGCCTAAATCCCCCCCCGGAGATTTGAGATTCCCCTTTTCGGATAGTTGATTTCTGTGGAACACTCAATAGTTCATTTTATTCTGTTCAAACCTTTAAGGGCTGCCATTCCTTCATTGTTATCCACTGGTTGGTTTGCATAACAGTCTAAAATGTTTTTGCACATGCAGATTTGTTGTGACTAGGGCTGTTAAGAGAGATTCTCTTAAATCCTTTTTACCCAATTTCTCCCTGAAACCAAACAATCTGTTTCTTTTCTCTCCTCCGCCCCGCCCCCCCCAAAAAAATTGGAGTCTATTTTTAATCAATTCCATTTCAATAAAAAATAAATTAAAACAGAAGAGGAGCAGGATGGGAGGTTCTACAAAACTTGAGAATTTTTCTTTGCAGGTGCTGAAAGAAAGCCAATAACTCCCCAAACCTTCCTATCCTTCTGTTAGAGTACCATCCTGTGGTGTTCAATATAAAACAAGAGAAATAAAAGAAAAATCCCTCTTTAAAAAGGGAGGGGTATGGGGGAGTAGAGAAATCAATGACTGTATCCATATCTAAAAAAAATAGTGAATTTTGGTGTAAGCCTTGAGCTGTATTTTTTTTAATTAAAAGTTCAGGATATGTTTTCTGTGCTTAGCTGGCCTTCACCTGGAAACTCTTCCCCTTAGAGGAAGGTATTTTCCATGGAGAGGCTGTATGGAAACAGGACAGGAGAAGGAGGGCCAAAGGGGAACGGGAGGGAGAAGAATCTGAGATGTTTTTTCTCCGGGGTGGTGGTGGTGGTGGACAATTTCTAAAGAAGAGACCCCAACCCATCTGCAGTTTGAGACAGAGACCAGAGTTTCAAGCGTCTTCTTTCTGTTTTCACTCTGACTTGGGGAATGCACAGTATTAGTCATGCTGTTTTGTTTAAAACTTCCAATTCTGAACCCACTATTGCCCTCAACCTTAACACAAGTTATTTGTTTATGTGTTGTTCAGATTTTGAATTGGGCATCCACCATTCTGTCAACCTGGCCCTTTTAAGCCTGAAAGTTACATCTGAAAAACTCGTGCTTAAATGTGACAGTGGGCCATATTCAGAGTACTAAATGTCCGTGTGTCCTCTGGGTACCCCTTCATTTTTAAGAGAGTCCTCAAAAAGGATGCAGCATTACCACTGTCAAGAAAGCAAGGCAGTACTGCCATTCTCAGTCATGTGGAAATGGGAGATTGTGGTGTGGAGATAGATGGTGAGCGTTGGTGCTTCTGCGGCAAACGGAGTCTGAGACACCAGACTTAATGCCTAAACTTTGTTAAGTCTCTCCTCCATTTCATGAACTTCCTGAAGACTTCTTTTTAATTTAATATGTTTTTTCAGCTTTGCTGCTATGGGCGGTTAGTTTAATTGCTGATTTAACCTAGTTTTGTATTGATTGCAAAGCACATCAAGCACATTTGCTGAAGTCTATATAAAAAAAATGTACTATTACTGTTATTGCCTGTACCAAATCCTTAACAGACCCAATTCTCCCTCTGCAGCAGTGACTACCCAGAAGGAAGATATTTTGATGCAGGAATAGATCTCTAAAGCTTTCAGTGATGAAAACCAAGGAGATGCAGACCTAGGACTTCTGCTTACCCATATGAGAAGTTTTTTTTCAAGATTCCCACAACAGCTTGGCTCAGTAAGAAGAGCTCATGATTCAATACCTCTGACAAATCTGGCATTTTGCCAGATTTCGCTCAATTCTTCATTTCTCTTCACAGGTGATTTCCACAATTTTATCAGTAGCAAAATTTGCCGCTTTTCTTCTTTTCATTTCTGGGGTGCTACAGCCCACTAGCTCAGATACCTTTAGAATATTTACTTTTTTGAGAGAGACTCTTAACTACTTTTTTGTTCAATAAAGAATTAACAATATCCTGTCAACATAGAATATTGATATATTTAGTATTTACCAGTTTTCCTAAGAAACTAATGAGCACCTCAGCAGCCTTAGTCCCTCAAACATTGTAATAAATGTATTATGCTTATTCTGAAATTGACATTTGCAATAGGGTCAGGATATGCCACAACTTTGCTTGGATGTCATTTTAGTCTGCTTATGGCAACTAGGGGCATGCATTTGGCCCCACCTGAGCTGAAGAAATAGCTGAGAAATAACTTATCAGTCTTTATCAGCTATTCTTTCAGCCAGATATAGAGGTCTGCTGTTCGCCGCAGATCTCCTCCCCTCTTCCCCACCTGCCACATCACTGGCGGCCTTGGCTAACTCTAAGCCGCTAAATATTGGTCAAGGTATATTGCTTAAGTGTCCCAATATAGTGAAATTCTTACCATTGGGTGGCAGAAGAAGAGCTGGGGGGGGTGTGCCCCACTTTTTACTCCCCAAAGGAATCTCAATCAATCATGCTGTGAGGTAAGTAAGGTTAAGAGAACCATGATCAGACCAAGGTCACTCAGCTGGCTGCTTTTGGAGTTGGCCTTGAAGAATACATTAAGAGTCTTAAGGTGCTCATGAAAAAGTCACCCAGCTGGCTGTATGTGAAGGAGACTGCCACATTAGAGACTGCCACTCTGAACCACTACTCTAAGTTAGCTCTCAAGGCAAAAAGATTGCTGGAGGCAAGAGAATGATGGGTGTCAACATGGTGGGAAAACCTCATTCTTAAACTTCATTGCCATTAAGAAAGCTTCAGCAAGGAGCAAAACAGGGAATTTCCTCTGTTAAAGAAGCAGCCAATGAATGGGTTAGAATCTGCCATAACTTCCAGTGGCAGGGAAAGTGTTTTAAAAATAGGCCACAAACCTCCAGAAGGAGCTCGCCCAACTTTTCCTTTCAGCCCTGAGACACTGATAAGGTGGTGATTTCTTACAGCAGTTAATATATTACTATGACACTCTGCCCTCTCCAGCTAGCTCTTGGCTGCCCTGCTAAGTCCCTCTAACAGGTCTCCCAAGGACTAAGAAGAGGGAGAGAAGGGATTGTGTCCCGTGATTCCTTGTCAGTCTCAGGATAGCTGGTCTTCTCAAACCCAGAGCAATTGCCTTTCCTTCCTCCTTGGTCTCATACAAGAGCCCCTTTTAATGCGGTTATTTAGCACCACCATTTACTATCAACCATGAAGCTCCAAACAATACGTAGCCTATTCCTGGAGAATGATGATTGTTCTTTATTTTCACCTCCATGGCTGCCAGCTTTTACTGTTCCTTCAGCCATCCCTCCAACTGCCTGTATTGGCTGGAGTAGGCCATAGGCTTTCCACAGAGCTGCCCCTTCCTATGCCCTCTAGGCCCTCATAGAATCATAGAGTTGGAAGGGGCCATACAGGCCATCTAGTCCAACCCCCTGCTCAACGCAGGATTAGCCCTAAGCATCCTAAAGCATCCAAGAAAAGTGTGTATCCAACCTTTGCTTGAAGACTGCCAGTGAGGGGGAGCTCACCACCTCCTTAGGCAGCCTATTCCACTCCTAAACTACTCTGACTGTGAAAAAACTTTTTTCCTGATATCTAGCCTATATTGTTGTACTTGTAGTTTAAACCCATTACTGTGTGTCCTTTCCTCTGCAGCCAATGGGAGCAGCATCTTGCCCTCCTCCAAATGACAACCCTATCCCAGCCTCCTTTGTACCTGTTTGCCCTGGCACCTCTTTGGGGCTGTCCTAAGACAGGGTCTCAGCTAGTGCTGGTAGCTGAGGTACCCTCACCAGATGGGGTGGCTCAGACATCATCCTACCTAATCTATTAAAGAACTTAGGTCTCACCAAACAAGCCCACTTTTCCCAAGGACATCCTACTATCATTTATGGGATGCTCTAGGGGCATAAAAGTTGCAGTAGTATTATTGAGAATAAATTTAATTGCTTCAGCTTTAATGAACTGGCAACCAGTGGAACATAGGAAAGGTAGGGACCTGCTTTTTTGCGGGGGCAATGGAAAATAACTTCTAAAGCAGTTTCAGACACATTGGCAAAAAGTCCCATAAGCCTCTGATCTCTCCCAGGAGCTCATTCCATCAGGTTAGGGACAAAACTAAAATTGGCCAGGGCCAATATCACCACCTTCAGGCCGGAGATCCTGAGCAGCTGTTGATCCAAAGATCTTAGTGCTCTTGGGGGATTATAAGGGCTATGGTTGTCTGTAGGTATACTGATCCCAGATTGTTTAGGGCTTTAAAGTTAAGTACCAACACCTTGAACCTGATTCAGTCTCCAGTCTGGAGCCAATGCAGCTGGGTGAGCACTGATGTTATATGTAGGCTCCATTGTTGGATGGATGGCCAATCAAGTCAGTCCTCCCAGTTTTTCAGTTCATTCAGCCTAGTGTGTGCTTATTCACATTTTTGTTTGCTGACTGTGTGTTAGACAGGAGCTACTGGTGTAGAGTCTTACTGAACATTTTCTTTAAAAATCTAACCATAACATGCGCATATTGCTTGTGTCTAGGATGACAGCAATTTCCTCTTGAGAATCTCAATGAGTTACTGAGGTTTTTAGTTCTGTTGTATCTCCTTAGGCCTTTAAAAATAATGGCATTATTCTGGCTACTCTCCAGTTCTTACAGATTTCTCTTTCATTTGCTTTGAAATATATAAACATGGCTGCCAAAGAATATCCTGTTTCTGTCTATACGTACTTGTCCCTTCTTGGACAGGGATTGTTTTGGTCAAAGCCTTATCAATGTTAAAAGCCATTTACCTTTTAATAATGATGTTCAGGGCAAGCTTTTCATAACATTTCCTAATCATCCATCTCCATAAATCTGATTTCTGATGCAGTTGAATATCTACTCTAATCTTTTAAAAGGATATAGCAATGATTCACTGTGTCTGCTTTATCTTAGCTCCTTTCTGAGAGTTAGAAAGTGACATTAATAGGTACATCAATGGTCTGCCCTGAGGCAGGAATTAGTTGTTCACATAACGAGCAGGATCCAGAAGTGATTTGTTTAAAAAGCAGTCAAAAATTAATTTTACTTTTCGTTCCCACCCATCTTTTTAACATTTCATATACTGTAAGCTGAATTTTCACATATGAATAACTGCAGTACCAAATAAAAGCTGTGAAATGTTGCTAATTTCCCCCCCTCCTGGATTTAAGTGCTAAGTCTTCTCAGAAGACTGTCCTAAGGCAAGGAGAGATCAGAAAGGGGGGGGGCAAATAAATTTTCAGCTTGATCTTCGTTTTGTGCTAGCAAGAAAGACGAAAAGAGCAGCCACAATAGCTCTTTGCATCAGTTTTATTCTAGTTTCCTTAAATATTAAATAACCATCTCGGTCCTGTTTATATTTTTTATTAATATTATAGAGGTGGATTGTTGTTTATTAATATTACAATATTACTATTTCCTTATAGGATGAGCTACAAGGCTCATCCTTGTACACATTGTACACATCCTCCTACACATTAGGCTGAAAACTGAATTCTCGTTTATTTTATACACATAAAACATATGTGGTCAAGACCATTAGTATGCTTCTGCACGATCCCCAGAACCAAAAACGTTAGCAGTTGCAAAGTGAGACAGGCTTTGAACTGGAAGGTGAGTGGTAGATCCAGACACCTGACTTTCAGCACCACCAGGGTAACTTGCCAACATAAGGAATTGCTGGTCTGCTGTCTGCTGGACCTCAGCACCACCACTTCAGGTGGCCAGAAGCTGGAATTGCAGTGACCACCTCTGCAATGGCTAGAACTTTTCCCCCCAAGAAGGACTCACCCAGCTATTATGTTGTGCTTTTCCCTGTTTTTGTTTTTGTTTTGCCTCAGATGGCTCTCGCAGTCTTTTCCCATGTCCACACGGGCAAGCCCTTGCCCTGCTCCCCCCCATTTGCCCCTAGATTTGTGTCCCCATGCAATAGCTGAGGGACAGGAAGTGAAAATGTCTTGCCATTTTTTAAACCTGTCAATCATTGTCACATGGCAAAAGTTCCCAATAATCTTCCAGCACCATTTTGTTGCATTTGAGCTCTCCCCTCTAAGTCTGAAATCTTTTGTTAAAATACAAACATGGTTATTGTGTTATAATACTGTGGCGATTTAACAGGTAAGGGTTTTTTTTTGTCCCTGGAAGACTAAAAAGAAGAAAAGCCAATCCACAATGTATAATTTTTTTTTTGTTCAAAACCAGAGTCCTGAGTGTTGTTCTGGAAGCTGTGAGTGAGGTCCTGCAAGTTACATAGAAAACAAAAGAGGCAATCCAACTGTAGACAATTTTGCTGTCTTGCCCATTGCATTCTCTACTTGGCTTGCAGGACCTCACTCACAGCTTCTGGAACAGCACTCTGGAGTGCCTGTTGCTTTTAACAATACAGATCTACTTTATTGTACCTGTCCTTATGTATTAAATATTTATATACTGTGGCTTGGCTTTTCTTGCTTTCATTCCTTTAGGAACCCCCCAAAAAGTCCTTGCTTGTTAAAATGCTGCAGTATCATAACACAATAACCCTGTCTATTAAAAAAACAAATGAGGGGAAGGGTTAAGGTTTGCCTGCACAGCATGATGCTCTTCCCTGGCTCCATTGTTCCTCAAAATAAATCTCATTATACTGAAATGGTGTTGTAACATGACCAGATTCCTTAAGAAAAAAAGAAAGAAAAGGTGGGGGAAGTTGCTGGGTTAGATGATGAAAGTGACAATGGGGGGGGGGAATGGGGGCAATGGCTGGGAATGCCCAACTGGGGATGGCCCAAATTTTCCTATGTCCGCATGGCCCAGCCCCAACATACACCCCATTGGATCCCATGTTAAAAATGGAACAATTGATTTTTCGGCATTCCTTTGATGTGGGATATGTGAGAGGGAAGTCAGGCCAGCCCTGGGTCCACTCCTCAAGGGACCTGATTCCATGCAGAATTGGGGAAAAAGCAGACTCAAACAAAGAGAAATCAGTGCCTAATTGCTCATGCAGAAGCTGTTTAGGTGACACAAGACATTAGTAAGTTCTTCCTGGTGCTAGCTGCTTGTTTTGTTTGGGCTCTTGGCTCTCAGCTGCTCATGGATTGATTCTTTGCATGCACACAAATGTAGCTTCAGATCTGAAGCAGGAGAAATATACTACAGTAAATATACATTGTCATAATTGTGGAAACCTGTCTTGATTGCTTAGCCTCTCCAAAACCACTATTAACTTGATAACTTATCCCTGATGTCATGAAATAATTAGCTACCATGTTTAGAGTATAAAAATGGTGCATTTTTACTGAATGCAGGGTTGTGCTAAATGTCCTTGTTTTATTCAGAAAATAAAAAAGTCCAACCTTTAAAATGTATATTAGAAATAAATAAAATGAGACCCCTCTTTCTGAAGAAAGAATTCAGACTTTTACTTTTTAACAACTATTCAACAATGTCCTGTATTTCATCCTGTCTGCGACTCCTGTTGAGAGGATGCATGTTGGATTTGTTCCTGTTACAGTTGTGGATGGGATAGGAAAAGCATCAGATGTACGAAAGATAAAATTCATTTTGTTGGGCATACTATCATTCATCTTAATTATGTCTGACATGTTCACCATTGTATTATCTGCCTCCCAGGAGTCCAAGGACTCACACAGTGCCATCTTATATGAACACTTCATTGAAAGAGACTAGCAAGTGCAGTCCCTCTGAGTACACTAATGGACTATTTGAACCATCATGAAAAATAAAGAATAATGGTCTGTATACATCAAGAGCAGGAAAATAACATAGCGTCGTGTCAAATAACCACAGTTCTTCATGCCATTTTTCTTGATGGCTTTGTAAGTACTGTAGAAAATAAGAGACAACCACACAAAAACTTAAAGAATGACAGAAATTAGATGGTCATCGGGCTGCTTTTTGCTCCACTGTGGTCAATTGGCATGTGTCACGGAGGTATATGGAAGTATCTTTGTATGTGTTTATGAAGGGGAAAGTTAGAAGGTAGATAAAGATAAGGCAGCATTCCCAACATACTAAATCCAGTGACATTTACTTCAGAGTGAAGGAGTGCAGAGTGCTAGGAGGAAGCACCCTATGTGAGGTGGAGCTGCCATAGTATTAGTAAAGGCAGGGAGAAAGAAGGAAAGGAAGGGAAAGGGAATGGGTGGTGATGCCACTGGTGACATGTCACTTCCAGGGGTGTGGCAGGCAGGCGTGGCCAGCTGACAGCTCTTCTCATGGTCCTCAAGGCATGAACATTTATTTTGGAGGCTCCTCCATGGTTAAAAAAAGGCATTCATAACCTATATTACTGATCTCCAGGCAATAGAACTCACTGCTGTAGAAGGTGGACTGTATGGAATTTTATTCCACTAAACACCACCCTCCACAGACTCCACCCCCAAAATCTTCAGGTATTGCCCAACCCAGAGCTGGCAAACATAAATGAATATGAGATTTGATGATACCTGAGGTAATTGTGGATATATTTGTATATTATGGGTAGCTGATATTTATTATATTCATTAGAAACTTTCAGCAGCCAGGGTTCCCCAACCACAGTACTGAAGTAACATATGGTATCACAAAGGCCTCTCAATGGTACCACAGTGTTGGGGTTTTCAAAATGGTGACTGTGGAGAGCCAACCCACCCTCTTAATTTCGAAAATTCTACCGTTATTTGGGCAGGTTGACCCCCCCCACACTTCCCAAGAGGCCAATGATGAGCCTTGAGGGTGTAGGAAGGGGAGGGGACCCAGCTATTTAAATCTTTGCTATCCAAGGCTCCTCTCACTTCCAGGGGGCATGACAGAGAGCTCTGACCAGCTGACATCACTTCCTGGTACCTCAAAGCCTGAAAAAAATCCCCATGGTCAGAAGACTGAAATGACAGTACTTACTGCACCACCGAGGAAAGAAGTAACAGAAATGTATTTGGTGTTTTGTTTATATTTCATATTCTGTTATTAAATCACTTCCAGGTTTGACTTCTGTAACTTGCTCTACTCAGGTCTTCTCTTGTCATTGAACTGGGCTGGTGCAGAATACAGCTGCCAGGGTCCTCGCAGGAACATCTTGGAGAGCCCAAATCCAGTTTGTGCCGCTGCACTGGTTGCCAGTTGTGTTCCAGATCAAGTTCCAGGTTTTGGTACTGACATTTAAGGCTATCCATGGTCAGGGCCCCACATATCTGAGGGGCCACCTATCACCTTATGTCCCCTGTAGGTAGCTTTGTTCTGTGGGTGCATATCTGTTGGTAGTTCCCAGTCTGTGGGAAGTGTGGCTGGCCTTGACCAGGGTCAGGGCCTTTTCGGTCCTGGCCCCAAACTGGTGGAATGAGCTCCCAGAATAGCTGAAGGCCCTTCCTCAGAATAGCCAGAACATCAGGGTAACTCCTTATTAATAGCTCCACCCCGAGGTACTGGTTGGAGGACTTGTTGAGGTGTTGGGAGGGGGGAGGGTGCTTGAGTTTTAGATTATTTTTATCACTGGAGGATCATAAGGGTGGGTTTCAAATGGAGTTTTACTGTGAGGCTTTATATTCTGTAAACTTCTATGAGCCAGCTAGTCTGGGAGTGGCGGGAAATAAATAATGTTATTGAAGGATATTAAATTTTGAGTGCATGCGGTCAGTAAACAACAAACAGAGAAAAGCACATTCTCCAAGGTTGAACTTAATATAGAAACTACTTATTAGTGAACATAATTCTACACATAAAGAGTTAAAGAGAAGATTCCTATTCTAATCTAAATAGCTAAATGGGGAGAGATGTTGAGGCATCTTTGCATCCATCATTATGCAGTCTTGAAGAATGAAGGAGAAGAGGAAGAGAAGACTCTGGAAACAGGAAATTACCCTCTAGGGGCAAGTCAGTGAGGTCAAAAAGGTGAGTGGTAATTGTTCCTATCTCACTAACTCTATGGTGAAGAGAGTTCCTGTTAAAGTCAAAGTGAAGGAGACATTGCAAAAAGTTATATGGTGATTTATCTGTGTGAATTAGTTTAATGGTTTATATGCCATATTGATTGATAAACAGAACAGCAATTGTTTATGGTTTGTTCAATATTATTATACTAGTAATTAAGCCCACTGTAGTTTAAATACAGCGGGTGCTAGTGGGCCAATGGAATTGGGGGGGTGGCTGTGCGGCCTGGGGACGAGACCCCCAGGGGCGAGACCCTTCCACGTCGGCTGGCGGCTCCTGCAGGTGTCTTGTCAGCGCGGGCCCTACCTGAAGCATGGAAGGGTGTCAAGTGTGCTCGGCGGCAGCACAGAGGCGAAGGGGTGGATGTTCTCGCGGCGGCAGCTCTGGCGTTGCGGCTGCGGCCTGTCCCGCTGCCAGCCGCTCGCGACAGATGCGCTGGCTGCTCCATTGCCGCGGCTGCTGCCATTAGGAGCGGCCCTGCCGGTGCAGGCGCGGTGGCGGCCGGCAGCACCTCGAGGCTTGGCAGGCTGGCGGCGAGGTCCCATCCTCAGAGGCGGGGCAGGTGAAGGCAGGTGCAGCGCTGCCGCGGCTGTCAGAGGGGCCAGTGCCGCGGGGAAGGCGGCGCCGGCTCGGGCGCTGTCACGGCTGTGGCAGGAGGCTGGGTCGCAGCCGCAGGTGGCAGGCAGGCGCGTGGGGCATTGGCGAGGCAGGTGGCAAGCGTCATCTGCGGCTAGGCAGGTGGTAAGAAAATGGCGTCGGCCGGCCGGAAGCAGCCGAGTTGGGGGGGGGCGTGGCTTGCGATTGGTCCCTTACCACCGGACTGACAATCCACTTGTCAGTCCGGGGGAAAGGGGCCAATCGGCACCCTTCCTCATCCCGGACAGGGCCCGCCCTCAGGGCCCTTACTGCTTTATTTTATCTGCTCCGCAGGAGCGGTTAAAGATTGCAATTAATATATTGCAATTAGTATAATTAAAATTCATTTTAGCTTTCTTTTTTTTATCTCTTATTAAGATCTCTTTACTTAATCTTTTTGGATACCTAATCAGGAATTTGAACCTGGAACTCTCTAGTTATAGTCTAACACACTATACCACACTGGTTCTCTGTTTATATAATTTATAGTTATGTAATGCATATAATGAATCATTCTATTGGGGCACAAATAGCATTAAAATGCATATATTTTAAAGCATCTGGGGTGAAGAGACAAAATGTCACTCTACATAAGAATTATTGATTCTGTTAAGGGGAGCAGAATCAAAATAGGGAGGGATTTTTCAGGGTCAGACCAGTAAGAATGAGGTTATTTGAAATCATACCTACTATATTTAGTTCAAGCACAACCATTTCCCCTGTAGCTATGAAAATATATTACAGTTGTATTCATTTATGTCCTTGGGTAGAGCAATAACATATGAAGTTGTCTTTAATGTGTTATTTCACCCTCTGCAAAAATTTCACTTAGAAGAAAACGAGTCACAATTAATTAATTCTACCTTGAAGACAGGGCATGTAAGAAATATGTTCAACCTTGTTTTGATGATTCAGAGTCATTGTTAAGATTCAAAAAGCTTCCACACCTTGGCTCACACATTGCCAGTGATTACTTATTAGTGAGCCAAATGTTACCAGAAGAATGAGCTTTTCTTTTGCTCCTTGCATAATGTGATCTATTATTAATATTTATGTTGTGAAAAATCTACTCTGATCTTCATTCCAAATGTGGCTTTTCGTTTCAACCAATCAACACAGCATAATGAGTCTAGCTCTTTAGTTCATTGGCTGATTTACAAAGAGGGTCCTTTTCAAAGATGAAAATAAGGATTCTCATGTGCAGGAGTATCTGCTTGGTTGAAAGAGGGAGAGTGGTCGAACTGCCAAATTAATCCCTTCTTTGGAAGCTCTTAGCATGAGCATACTCTCTCAGCTGCCACAGGGAAAAACAGGTTTGAATAAATGTATATGCAGGAAACAACTTCTGTTTTTTTTTTAAAGTACAAATCAAGCCACATAATATATACAGGTGGATGGAATCCAGAAAAGAGTGACTGGATTAGGATATCATGGGTCAGCCAGGAGTTGGTGAAGTTGAGGAATCCTCAAAGGAGGAAGGGCCCAGCATACAGGCAGCAGAAGCTAACAAACAAGAAAGGGAGGTGCAAGCATGCCAAGACATACAGCCAAGATCTTGTACAAAGTCACCTTCTCACACCCCCAGGTCTGATCCAGCAGATGAAAGTCAGTTGCCTGTTTTCAGTCCTTCAGGATCCCCTGAGAATTTAAAATGTCTTTTAGGGGGTTTTAATTGGGTTTTTAAGACTGCTGTTACCTGCCACAAGCCTATCTAGGGAGTGGCGGGAAATAAATCTAATAAATCTAACAAATATAATAATAATAATAATAATAAGAAGAAGAAGAATAAGAATAAGAAGAAGAAGAAGAAGAAGAAGAAGAAGAAGAAGAAGAAGAAGAAGAAGAAGAAGAAGAAGAAGAAGAAGAAAGGCAAATGTGCAAGATTAGAGCGGTCCTGAAAGCTACAAGGAGAAGCACTTGCCTTATGGCTAGACATCAGACACCTGCTGAGAGTCATGATGAGTTGTTGCAGGTTTTAGTTTCAGCAGCTGGCATTTAACTATAAAACCTCTCAAGGGCCTTTGTGGGGATGTGGATGTGTATTAATACCTCCCTGCCTGAAAGCTTTTGACCTTTTGGACTGGACTACCATACTTGTCTGACCTCTAGCAAACCCGAACCTTCGGTTGGAATGGCTGTACATATTGTAAACTCCCTTGACTTTTGTTTAATCAGAAGAATGATGAGGATGCTGCAGCCTGATACCATTTTTACCATAGAGTTTTTGTCCAATTACCATGGTGTTGCTTGGAATTCACTGTCCTGATGACATCACTTTGGGTGTGACCCTAGCAACATGGCCTGGGCCGTTTTCTTTCTATTGGTATGTCCTCTCCATTCACTGCTGGTTGCAAGGAGGAACTTAACAAGTCTAGAGTGGATTGACTTCACAAATAAGTTCTTTCTCACTTCTGGCTCTCTTATTTCAAAAGCTGGTACTAAGAGATATTATGGGGAGCTTCTGCACACAGAGGAATGGATACAAAGTAAGTAGAAACTAGAAATCAGTCCACTCCTCTCTTAAAACACATGCATGTGGGAGAGTTTCTCTTCCTGCACCTCTCTTTACCAAAACTCTCTTTGGCTTGGTTTTCTTGTTTCTTGCTTCTGCAGTGGGGAAGGTAACAGTGCAGGAGAAAACTACCAGGGTAGCTTCCCTCTTTGTTTTCTTTCAAGCAGTTGCTTCTTAGCTTCCAGAGGACACATAACCACATGTGTCCAGAGGACACATAACCCTCCTCAGCTACCTTAACTCCTCCTATGGAGGCAGTTCTGGAGTGGCACAGGCCTAGGGATTCCAGACTCCATGTGAGACCTGGGGATCCCCTGGAACTACAGTTTATCTCCAGGCCTCAGAGATCTGTTCCCCTAGAGAATGCTGATGCTTTAAAGGGTGAGCTCTACAGCATTGTGCCCCACTGAGGTTCTCTCCAGGCTCCACCCCCAAATATAGAATCATAGAATCATAGAGTTGGAAGGGGCCATACAGGCCATTTAGTACAACCCCCTGCTCAATGCAGGATCAGCCCAAAGCATCCTAAAGCATCCAAGAAAAGTGTGTATCCAACCTTTGCTTGAAGACTGCCAGTGAGGGGGAGTTCACCACCTCCTTAGGCAGCCTATTCCACTGCTGAACTACTCTGACTGTGAAAAATTTTTTCCTGATATCTAGCCTATATCGTTGTACTTGTATTTCAAACCCATTACTGTGTGTCCTTTCCTCTGCAGCCAACGGAAACAGCATCCTGCCCTCCTCCAAGAGACAACCTTTCAAATACTTAAAGAGGGCTATCATGTCCCCTCTCAACCTTCTTTTCTCCAGGCTGAACATTCCCAAGTGCCTCAACCTATCTTCATAGGGCTTGGTCCCTTGGCCCCAGATCATCCTCGTCGCTCTCCTACCCTTTCAATTTTATCTGAGTCCTTCTTGAAGTGAGGCCTCCAGAATTGCACACAGTACTCCAGGTGTGGTCTGACCAGTGCAATATACAATGGGACTTGTATATTTTTACCGCTGCATCACACTGCATGCTCATGTTTAGCTTACCCCAAGGTCTCGTTCACACACAGTGTTACCTAGAAGCGTATCCCCCATCCAGTAGGCATGCTTTTCATTTTTCTGACCCAGATGTAGAACTTTACACTTATCTTTATTAAATTGCATTTTGTTCTCATTTGCCCATTTTTCCATTGTTTTCAGATCTCGTTGAACTCTGTCTCTATCTTCTGGAGTATTTGCCAGTCCTCCCAATTTGGTGTCATCTGCAAACTTTATGAATAGTCCCTCCACCCTCTCATCTAGATCATTAATAAATATGTTAAAAAGTACCGGACCGAGCTCTGGGGTACCCCACTACTCACCTCCCTCCAGTCTGATGAAATACCCAGGAGTTTCCTAACCTGGAGATAGTAGCCGTACCCCTCATCCCTCACTGGTGGCCAGATGGGATCTGGAAACCCAATAGAGACCTGAAGCTCCCCCAGGCTCCTCATAAGAAAATCTAGTCTCACAAGAAGTTAAGGACCCCCCCCCCCCACCTTCCCTACCATGGGATTTCTACTCCTGCCTTTATTGGCATGGCAATGCTGGACAAGAAGTTGTATGTCTGTGCTACTGATGGTGCTTCCTGGCAGCTGGTGTGACCAAGAGCACACACAGGTTGGGATGGATTCTGTGGTGTTTGCTGCCACTGTACCTGCCCAGGAAAACCTGTCACCTCCACTGGGCTAAATGACCCAGACAGTGTGTTGCCATCCCCTATGGACAGCAGTGCTGCATTTCTAAAGTAACTCATCATGAGTTCCCAAAGGTAGGACAGACTATAAATACCTGAATCAGAATAAATAAATCCTGTGAGAATGATCCTCATTTGCTAGTGGTGGGGCTCTGGCTGCCCAGAAATAATTCGGTTGGTACATCAGGTTGAGGTCTAGACAGAATCTCTTAACAGAAGATATGGGCCACTTTATTCAGCTTGTGTGTTTCTCCACATTTTATGGGCCTAACTCATTGTTATGAGTTTGTTTGGGGAAACAAACTCAGTTCTTCATATTAGAGGTCACTGCTCTTAACTACTGCACTACGCTAGCTCGCATTAGTAGGAAAGGGCACTCTACTCTCTCTGCCTTGGGTCATCTGACTGGTGGTTATCTGATTGGTATCAGAAAGTTCATAGGCTGAAATGAGAACCCCCCCAAATGAACTGATCAGAAGACAGCCCCCCAATTTTATAAAGCCAGAAGATTTAAAAGTGCATTATATATGATTCCAAGAGTCCCCAACTGGAGTGTGAAGTGGTATAAGTCAGACATTTCTTTACCACAACAGTTAGAACTAAGTGCCAGCTGAAGATCTGTAAACTCAGGCTGCATTTTCATGTTGCTGTTTGCCCACCAAAACTGGGTGGGCACCAAAACTGGGGGTGAGGAGATGGCAATACATCAACATTACTTCTAGTTGTAATCTGGAAGTTATGATGGTGACACTCTAGATATCTTTCTGATATCAATTAAAAACCAAAAGTGTATAATTTAGAAACTGAGATGGTGGTTGCTGCAGTGACTAGAAGAATAACACACAAAATACTTTCAAATAGGACTTGCCACAGACATGGTAGCATAAATGAGTACAACAGAGCACATTAAACATACTATACCAGACCAGAACCAATAAGCTTAATAATGTTTTCAGGTATATGCCCGGAAACCCTAGGAGACTTTTGGGGGTGGGACATAAGGATGGGAAATGGGGGGAAAGGAATTGGCAGTGTAGCAATGCCACTCCCACTGAAACCTGGAAGTGATATCACTAGTGATTTAGGATTTCACCTAATCTCTATGGTAAAAACCATAGTTTTCATTCTGGGATTTCCCCTGTAGAAAGATTGAAAGTGGGCCTGGGACTTGCATGGTCTGTTCTCTTCAATACCATGAACAACTTAACCCAAAGAGGAATGGGAAGGCGACTGTAAGCCGCTTTGAGCCTCCTTCAGGTAGGGAAAAGTGGCATATAAGAACCAACTCTTCTTCTTCTTCTTCAAAGATACCACAGTAATTTGAACAGAAGATCTCACAATCCTGGGAGATTAAGCCCTCTGTAAACTCAGAACAGAGAACGGGATTTCTATACTAATAGCAAAGTTGGCCAAATTTTAGGATACTTAAATCTGGTGACTGTTTTTGCAGATCTTTCTACAAACCAAAAAAGGACCCCAGGTCTACAGAAAGATGGGAAATCTAAAAAAACAAAAAAACCCCCACATACATTTGGGCTGTTTAAAAACATACAAATGGTTAATGGAGTGCCTGTAGATTTAAGCAACACATTTTCTCTGTGGACATGGCTAACCAACCACAATATTTCAAGTAAAGTTTCTGTGAGTAAAAAGGCACGAGGAAGAGCCAGGGCCTTTCCAGGCCAATTTTTGCAGAGAAAAATCCAGCCCTATACAAATTGGTGTTAACCCATTGAAGCAAAAGAGGTCAAGTGGAATCCATTTTTCATGGAAACAGTATTGCTACAACCCAAAAACTAAACAAAAATATGTTTACTTACTAAACTGGCCTCCTCGTGGAGGGTTGGTAAATAGTCAATATAACACTTTTCTTTTCTTTTTTCTTTTCTTTTTCTTGTTTAAAAGAAAGACACAAGACTTCCAAAAGATTTGCTGAGGAAGAATCATTGTAACGTCTGTGAAAGAAAATCCTGTCTTACTCTTTTTCGAGACGGTCAAGAGTCTCAGCAAGCATATAGGTAGACTTCTAAAAAACATTTTGTCTAAGTCTCTTATTGTGGGCTTTTGAGTTATCAGTAACAGGATAAAAGAAATGGTTCTTTTATGGGTTAGTAATTGGTTAAATAACCAAAAGCACAAGGTAGGAGTAAACAGGCAATTGTTACAACAGAGCATATGTAAGTTGTAAATGCTGTAGGTTTCCCCAAGGAACTCCATTGGGGTAAGTGATATTAAATATAGCCATAAATGATCAGGGTCACTGAGGACCAGAGAGAAAGCCACATTTGTGAATGATGCCATATTATTGAGGATGGTGACATCCAAGCAAATTGTGAAGAGCTTCAAGATGGTTTCTCCAAATAGGCAATACATTTTAAAACAATGGAAAATAGAATTCAATTTTATTAAGGGTAAAGCACTGCACATTAAAGCAACACTTAACTTCACATATACACTGTTATTGTCTGAAATACTCACAAGTAACTAGGAGAGTGGTCTGAAGCTATGGGTGGATCATTCAGTAAGAATATAAACCAAAATGTGTAGTTGTGGTAAGAAAAGGGGGCACATTCAATGGTTTGGGTTATTTTTAAGGAACTGTAAAAATGGCTGCTATGGGAGCATCTTTATATGAGATGTCACACCCAACTTATTCAGCAGGTGCACACAACTTTTTTGGCAGTCATGATGAGACAGGAGATGATCCCTGTTTCAATTCATCATCATCTAACGGGAGCAGCTAGCAAATACAGCAGCTAATGGATGTTCAGTATCTGTGGCTAGCAAATTTAGTTTCTGTTGAACAGATTGCATGCATGGGCAGATTTTGCCCCCAGTCTAGTAAAATAAGGGTGTTTAAAATGTCCTATTTTTGTTTGTTTGTTTGTTTGCTTGGGTGGGTAGTTTTCACTGTGCATTTATTTTTTGTTAAAAGTATAGGTATCTATAAACTAAAATAATCTTTTAAAAACACAGGGGCTATTAATAAAACCACAGGTCCCTTCAGACAGGACTTCTAAGAGTCACCATGGGCTCCCGCATATGATCCTGATCCAAACCAAATAAATTAACAAAACAAATCATTTGGCTGGATGTTTCTCGGAGTCTATAACAGTAAAAGGATCTGCAAGTCTGTCCATTTGTGGCAAGTTTATCTCATCAGGAAATAAAGTTAGGGGACTCAACATTGCCTCCAGGGCCCAATTGAAAGGCATCCAAATCGCCTGGACAAGGTTATCTCCAGACTACCACCACCCCATGCTATTTTCAATAGAAGCCAAGCTAAGTTCTACGCTCTGTTCCTTATTTATTACCACTAAGACAGATTGACATTCTTTTATCATGCATGTAAAGGGTGGAGGGGGGTTGACATCCCTTTAAAGCTCTGGTGGATTGTGGAGAAATATTCTGTTCATAATATTATCAAAGGTTCTTGCTATATTGTTGGGCTTACCAGGTGCCTACTAATTGAGGCAAGCTCCTGGTAATGCTTTCTGATGCCTATCAACGCTCATCTTGTCAGTGGGTGGAAACAAGCATGGACAATAAGAGAAGTTATGATCTTCATTGCTGCATGATGACATCTTATCTGGCATGACTAGGAAGTGTTGGCATCACACCAGAATGATGCTTTAGTACCCAGAAACTCTATGGAAACCATAGCATTTTGGGGTAAGTGTTAGAACATCACTCTGGGATAATGCCAGTCTTTACAGGTCACAAAAAGCATGCCTCCTTAAAGTTTCCCCCCAATCAGGAATGATTCTTCCCCCTCCCCCCCAATAAAAGAACTCGAATCATGAAGCGCCTGATCTGGCCGCCTGGGCTTCAGTGCCCATGAAAGTCTATGGTTCCATAGATTATAATTGGAGTTTTGGCATTCCTGCCTTTCCTGGGGCCTAGGGGAGTGGGGGTTTGAGGTAGAGGCTAAAAACTTTCAGAGTACCTCCACGAGGCTTTTCCCTGACTCCCTTCCAAATTCCATAATGATTGGACCAAGGGGTCTACTTCTAGTGGCTCCTGAAGAGGGTGCCCCCATTCCTTTGGACCAATCATTATGGAATTTGGTGGAGAGTCAGGGAAGAGACTCCTGGAGCTATCTTGACATTTTGGAGGCTCTACCTCAAACCCCCAGGCCCTGGGAAAGGCGGGAATGCCAAAAATCCCATTATAGTTAATGGATTGGCTGCCTGGATTGATTGAAAGACAGAAGAGAGTCGCGTTTAAGTCATGTTGCACTCCTCTGCCATTTCCAGCAGCACATGTGGAAGAAGGATGAAATGGTGGCAGACAAGGCAAGGCAGCAGAAAAGGTGAGGAATGGCTGGGAAGTGAAGTTACATTTAGCGCTTTGCCATTCAGCTGGCAAAACTCTATTTTTACTGATGTGCAGAAATGCCCAGAGGCAGAGACAACTATCACACAGTAATAGATCTGGCTGTGCATTCAAAACTATGGAGCTGGGTGGGACTAAAGGAAAGTGAAACCATAGCCTACTAGAGGTAATGATATGATTAGGAGGCCTGTCAAGGACTGTAACTTATCCTAGCTGGTCTTGCTTGCTCTGATGCTGGTTTGTCTTGTGGTTTTAGCAGGTTCTGAGAAGTAAGGCTTTCCCTCAGCCTCTTTTTTATTTAAACAATTGGCTGTGGAGGAGCGTGCAGGGGTGAGATGACTACGGAGGATAAATAACACATTGAGCTTTGTAAAAATGTGCATCTGCAAAATGCTCAGATTGCTGTATACTGTTCTGCTGTTTGAACATGATGAAAAACTAATATATGTTGCATGTTCAAGCAGCTCATGGACAGCAGAAAATGTCAATGAAAAACATAATCTCCCTAGTGGGGAGATTTTGTTAAAAATCAATGAGGGAGCAAATCTGTTAGCCCACATCAAACCCTTAGAGAGGAATACCCTACACCTTTTGTAAGATTTTGCCAAATCACAGCTAAGGCTATTTGTTTCTCTGACTCTATCAGAATTTAACTAGCTTTCATGGCTCCAGTGGGAGGGCTCACCCAGCCCTCCAATATACAAGGACAAACCAGTGGCATCCAAATAATCCCAGACCCTCTCAGATGCAGGATCTCCCACCCAAAGTACATATCTGGCAGTGGTCCAGATGCAGATAGGAGCATGACAGAGCAATCAATTATGACCCATGGTCCACCATTGGCCATGAAGTCCTTGGGGTGGGTGCAGAGGTGGTCTCTTGAGATTCTTATTCAAACATCTTTAAACCACCCTCGGCGCCGCGGACTAAATAAAGCTGTAAGGGCTGGTGGGGAGGAGTTAGGGCGGGCTCTGCCTGGGATAAAAACTCGGAGGAGTGAATCAGGAGCCGCAAAGCTCCCTGGCCGGTGGCCTGACGCGGCAAGAGGCCATGGGGCCGCGATCGCCAGGGCCGCAATCTGTGCTGGTTGCCGAGGAGTTGTAATCGGCGGCGGCAGCCCTGACCTCGCCACTGGCCCTGAGATCGGCGGGCCCGGAGGAGGAGCCACAATTGGTGGCTGCCCCAACATCAGCGGCGGTGCAATTGGCGGGCCCGGTGGAGCCGCGATCGCCCGCAGCGGCACCCCCCCCCACCCTGCCCGCACACAGACCTGCTAAGACTTTGCGGCCTGAGGTAGGCTGCGGCGCGGGTGGGGGGTCCATGACTAACTGCTAGCGCCCGCTGTATTTATACTACAGCGGGCCTATTTTCTAGTATATTGGATAAATCACTAACATTCATTAGGTGGACTAATGGCTTTTGGGGTTACTGATGGCTGTTTATATAATGTGTTAGTTTTTATTTGTCCAACATATATGTTTTGAATAAATGTCTCCACTCTGTATAGAGTTTTTTGTATACTTTTGGAATGTACTTTCCTGCTACTGTGTGTCTTGTCTGTTATTTTGACTCCATCAGGAAAGGGTAGGAACAGGGACAGAGAAGCAAAGCTGTACCCAAACAACCATGACAATGAGGAGCAGGCTAATCCTGATAGGCAGGGTCGAGCAATGGTGAAAAGAATGGAAAGGTGGCATAGAAGGCAGAGGGAAGATAAAAAGAAGCAGATTAGTAGAGGTGAGGGAATAAAAACAAACAGCGTTCCCAAGGCTATTTGGAAAGGGGAGGATGATAATGGCTGAACACCCTCCACTCCCATTGTGAGACCTCGTGCTTCTCCTAGAACCCATAACGGTAATGGCAGAAAAGGTGGGCCATGATAGAGGACAAATACTTTCTTCAGAGTGTAATAGGTACTTGGGCAGAACCATCAGTCATCATTTCAGGACTATTTAGGAGACACCTACTGTCATTAGGAAGCATGGTCATTCCTTTTAGTTGTGGCTGTGGTTTTTCCCAGGCAGGTCACTTTCAGGTGAGCCCATTCAGGTGAAACTGATTCAAATTCACAACAATAATTTATTTTCCTCTTTACAATATATTCAAACTGGACATACCAGGAAAAGGATCCAGGAAATAGCAATCTGTTGCTCCTATTGTGTAAATTGGTTCTTCTGGTAAAGAAGATGTGAAAGCCAATGTATGACAACATCACCTGTTTTAAGTTCAAATAATACTACTAAATGCTGCTATAAATTGGGTGACTACCAAGCATAAATCAAGATTACTAGACAATGTTCTTTGCACTCTTTATGTAAAGTATGCATGAGCTTGAACTATATCATCTAGTACCAGGTCATGAATTTTGTGACATGAAACATGGCAAAACCACTGAGTTTATAATTTAAATTATGCACAAACCATTCACTGTGGTATAATTTTCATAGGGTACCAAGACATCTAATTTTACATCCTACAGAAATAATGATACTCTTTTCTCTAATTTTATTTCGGTTGAGCTACAAAATTATACACCACATAAGTATACTCTCGTATATGCTTGCGTTAAGATCAATAGCTGTATTTATTGGATAAGTCTGAATGACAAAGGCAACAGAAAGTCTATAAAAGATGAATTGTGTATATTTCTAAAAGCAAATATTGCAAACAATATTAACTTTCCATGTAATGTTAAATTCTGTATACAGAAGTGTCAAGGTATTTTATTTACCCTTTAGAATTGAACAAAGTTTTAAGGTCCTTGATAATAGCCGTGATTAGTGAGTCCAATTAGTGATAACATTCTTAATTGGACTGCTATATTTCAAGATGTTCTTGTTTGTATGCTGACCCTGCTGACCAAAATATTTTCTTTGACCTCTGATCTCTTAGCACTATTGCCTTAGTCAAGGGTTAATATCATGTAGATGTATATGGTTGGTTTTTCTTTTCTCCCTAACAGAAATATAGATGTATTCCAAACAGAGGGAAGAGTGAATTATGTTTGGGAACAGAATGGATGAATGCAGTCCAAAATAAAACTCTGGCCTCCTTCCTTCTTCTTATCCACCAAAAGGAACTCTATCTGTTCTCAGAACCCCTCTCTAGTTTTCAGCAAGAATGATGATCACTATCACTAAACATTATAAAGTTGAAGCCAACTCATATCCTACCTGTGTGTGCTGACAATAGGAAGATACCACTCTGCCAGTGAGGGCCAATCAGTTCAAATTGCCCTCTGCCAAGTAGGGCCAAGCAGTTCAAATTGCACTCTGCAAATGAAGGCCAATCACGTTAAACTGGATGCAGACAAACTAATCCCTACCTGATTGGCCCTCCCTGGGAGTATGCAGCCAATAGGGAAAGATCACTCTGCCAATGCCAACCTCCCAGCCTCAAATTAATATAGGCTGTTAGCAGCCTCTCAGTCCTCACTCTGTGATGACTCGTTGGCAGAGTGCAATTTGAACTGATTGGCCCACATTAGCAAAGCGCTCTCTCACTCTCTCTATTGGCAGCACACCCCCAAGAGGGCCAATCAGATAGGGAGTGAGTTGTTAACTTAAGCTTTATATTTAGTGATGATGATATATGAATAATTTTTAAATGCCTTGCTCTTTGGATAAGCTACCACAAGGCAGCTTACATTGTAATAAAAACTTGTTACAAAGTCATAGTTTAAGTATAATTAAACATTACAAAATCTCAGAAAACAATGCACAATAATCAAGCAAAATGGCCCCAAACTTACAGCCCAGCAAAATCATCATCAGCTTAAACAAGTAAAAAGCTACCCTTGCATCAGTAATAATCCAAAACACAATGTTAGCACATTATACTGACAGTCTGTCAGAAAAGTTTTCAGCTATTTTCCAGATCATGCCAGATGGGGCCAGATGAGTTTACAGAAAAGTGACCCTGCCGTAATCGTGGTGTTGGTGTCTTGGAAAGAAACAGGAAAACACGCTGTGTGATACACGGCCACTCACCCAGTCTCCATTGTTGTTGGTTCACAAATCTAGGTCTCGCCAGTCAAGCGCAGTGTCTGTTGAAGGGAAGCAGTCCGATCTTTAGGAAATGGCTCTAGAGCTGAATGTTAAGCAGCTGGAGCCCAGATA
This sequence comes from Paroedura picta, assembly GCF_049243985.1. Classification (NCBI taxonomy): domain Eukaryota; kingdom Metazoa; phylum Chordata; class Lepidosauria; order Squamata; family Gekkonidae; genus Paroedura; species Paroedura picta. Next base: position 145,775,800 of record NC_135369.1, read on the forward strand.
CGTTTGTGTGTGCCGTTGGTTGTGACAACATTCAGGGACTGTGGTGTGTAGGATGCTGGTAACAACTGCTACTGGGCTTCTGCTATAGACATTGCCAGTGAACAAGTCCTGTCCCCAAATATTATCTTGATGACACTTTTTCATTTTGATATTTGTTGCTGGCATTGCACTTTTGAAGTGACAGAAGGCCTTTCTTGCTGGTGTAGAAAACATTATTGATTTTTTAAAGTTGGGGATTTAAAAAAAAACCTTCATGCAGTCATCTTATTAATAGATATAATCTCAGTTAAGGCTCTCCAGTTATTTATGATGACTAGAGAGCACAACCTCAATATCTCCCGGTTTGCAACCACAGAAAATGAGTTTGCATCTCTGTATAAAATGATTCCTTCTAGGCTCTAAATATATTCTTCACTGACAATAGCTGTGTTTTTTATGTTAATGGTTATTTTTGGTTTATTTGCTACTAGCATATAATAAATCTCAGTGTCCTTTTCTGCTCGTTTCAGTTTGTATTCTTCTATCTTATACTTAACAGAAAGGTTCATTTAAAACCAAAGACAGTCCATTCTGCATCCTGAAGGCTACAGCACACATAGCTAGTTTGATTGTATTTAAACCTGTAACAAACTGCAGGTGGATTTTTCACAGAGACTCGGGAAATACAATTGAATGAAGTCTTTTGAGTGTCTGTGTCTCTCTACCTATTTTACTGTTTACATAAAATGTGGGAGATAGTTTTATCTCAGAAGGTACCCGGTGGAAGATAAACTGTTTAGGCAGATTGGGCTGTGTGTTATCATTCTTTGTGGTGATGGACAGATAAATAGTTTTGAAGTTAGCAATGTGCTATACACATATACATTTGTTGTGCTATTTCACACCAACATGGTTACTCATTTGAATCTCTTCTGGAAATAGTGCTATCTCTCAGATTTAGTCCCATTCCTTTCTTCTATTTGAAGCCCTGGCCAGAAGCTCTAAAGTTTGCAGCAATCCCAAGACAATGATATGCAAGAGCCAGGTTTGGGGCACTTCTTACATGTTTACCTAATGAGCAGCACTGCAAGCTCTTCAGTTTTGCATTCCCACGTCTCTTTTGAAGAGAGGCTGTCCTGCAGAGTTTCTCTTGACAGTACTCGCAAATCTCTTTCATTCACAGGTTCCATTTCTAATTTGGGTGCTTTTCCCTTCTGTACTAATTCTTTCCATCTAGCTTTTCTCTGAGCTGTGAGCAGAAGTTGTGCCAGCAGACTGGCACTCTGCTTCTCCTTAGCTATCAGTTTCTCCAGAGTCTCTATGGCAGCTTCCAAATTAGCCAGGGTGCAATCTTTCTCCATCTCTGGCTGAGTCACTGGTCTAGTCAGGACAGCCAAGCGTTTTTGGACTAAATCTCACATTTCATATTGGTGCCAGCTGGGGAGCTGATTTTTCGTGCAGCCTCCCTACCCCCTTCCCTCAGAATCTCAGCATATCAATGCTTTGGGAATCCTGCCAACTACACCATTGTTTAGAGCCCTGATCAGCAGCACCAAGGTTCACAGCAATCACAAGGAAAAAATATGCAAGAACCAGATTTGCTTACAAGGAGATTTTAATAAATCATCAAACTTACAGAAACAACTGGCTAAGCTTTCATTCCCTGGGCCTTGAGCACACACACAGATAGCAAAGTTAGCCAGAATCCGAGAAGAGGGTACATAGTGAAAACTGAACATCTTATACCCTAAGAATAACACCATCAAAGCTGAAAGAAAAGCCAAGCCGTAACTTGCACCTGGTACCTGATGGTTGAGGAAAACAATGACCTTCTATGCACAAGAACTGATAGCCAAATGATTAGCTACCTGCTCACAACTGGCAGGTGGGCAGGGGTGGCACTGTCACATGGCTCTGTAATAGTGATCCATGGAAACGAGCAAACAGTGGCTGAGACTGGACTAGAATCCAGACCAATGCCAGGCAGTTTTAGGGACTGGAAAGAAATCACCAAGGCTACTGCTCCTTGCTTCTTTAACAAATTTGAAGCTATTGCCTTTGCAAGATAAGCATTGTGTTGCGGCCATCACTGCCTCTATGAATATTTTAGAGGAACAGTTAACACAACCAAGTGTACAAACACAGAGAAGGAATCAAAGCAATTAAACTTAAGAAGATGAGCAAATATTTGTCAATCATTTTATGCAGTATCAGCCCAGCTGCCCGCATGTATTCCCTTGCCTTTTGCCATCCCCAGCAAACTTCTCTGTTTGTTTTTCTGTTTCCGGACAGACTTTGATGTACTTGGCCATTTGGCTGATAGATCTCTGGCAGGGCTCCATACACGCTCCACTGCTACTGTATTTGCTAGAAAAGGCCTCGCTTTTTGCGACCTAGAGAACACACATATGGTACAAACACACAGGGAGCAACAGGTCTATTGTTATTTTCACTGGTTTTTCTTCTGTTTTGCTACTATGTGAAAACATCACTTCACCACTATAAATGGCTAACTTGGAAGAGCAGAGATGCCTTGCACATCTTAATGCTATAATTGTTTTCAGCTAGGTCTGAAGTAAAGGACACAGTGTTATAGGCACACCTCTTGATACTGCAGTTGTTCTAACATATTGGATCAACTGGGCTAGATCATCAGGGTTGTTCAATAACTATTTGGACAAAAGGTCCAATTATGCATTCTGCAGTTTTCTTTGCTGATGAGCATTAGCCCGGATTTGTTGTCCTGCCTTTCCCCCAAATGCACAAAAAGTCCTGCGACTTATTTTCTCTCTTCACAAGATTGGGTTGTTCTTTTGTATTCAGGAATTAAATCAGAAGTGAGGACACTGAACTGTGAAATTGGCCTGAGGTGTCAGTGTACTAAGTACAGCAAATACGGGAAATGCAGATTTCCAGCGTTAGGCAATCCCAAATGACTATGATGTCAATCTTTATTCCCCGTGCTGTGTCTTCACACCAAATAAATTCTTGCTGCCACTGTATTCCTCCTCATGGCTTGTCACATGTCAATATTTTTCTTCTTTTTATAAATTGCTATCTCATTTTTAAGTGGAGAGAATAAGGTGTCAGACCAGGGCAAAACAAAGAGGAAAAACAATTGGTGCAGGAGGAAAGAACCTTTAATAACTGAGCAACCTCCACATACTTTGCATGCAGTTAGATCAGAGGGAATTTACTGAGAAAATATCAAACAAAAATTTATTTAATACATAATTTGACAAAGTTGGTGAAATAGTTGTTAAAGAATGATACTGCCCTTTCAGATTCTGTTTGGTTTCCTTCCTATACATAATGTCCTTCTTCATTTTGTCTGTTTTTATAAGAAAGAAACTTTTATCGAACTGTTAATAAGGTGGAAAAGGTACAGGCATAGAAGTCTCTGTGAGCAGATATTGTGGTCTTTTCAACTGATAATACTGTGAGGAGAACAACAGCTAGAGGAATCAGACCATATATAGATCACTGTAAAGTACCACTGGGTCCCCCAGTTGGGCAGGAAAGAAGTGGTAGCTACAAAATAGAACTTGTTGGCAGACAACTTTGGAGAAGGACAGGCTGACTTGCAACCCTTGATCACCAACTCATAATAGTCTTCCTTTAAAACTACATAGGGCATAGGTAATTGTGTGGGTGGGTATTTTGGGGGAGAAGAATCTTTAGTATTGCTCTCATGCTGTCACTTAAGAAGTGATCTGTAGCAGGTTTGGAGTCTTTTGTTAGTATCTGTGGGGTAGTTCCTTATTGGTTTAGTGGTATCTCATGGCTAGGAATATGGCATACTGATGCCATATCATGCCATATCTTGAATATAGAAAATTGATGAAAATCCTGGAAGACTTGAAAAACATTCTTCAAACATCTTCAATAAACAAGACCAATCATTCATACATGCATCTAGGAAGTTTAGTCTCAATGTTAGGCCCATCTTTGTAACTGCAGAAATGATAGAATGATGGAACCTGTTCCAAGATATAAATGGTGGTACTTGTATCACAGAGAAACTTTAACATACTGAAAGTCATGAGGTACATCTTGCACTGGAAGAAAGAAGATAAGAGATAGTTTACTGGGAGGGGTGGTATAGAAATGTGCAAATATATAAATATAAATAAATAAAATCTAAGGGATAAGGCCAAAGGTCCATACATGCCAATATCCTTTGTTATTATTTCTTAAATGCCATATACAAATAAATTTACCACCATGAGCAGCATCCAGTTTCCCACAACTGCCAACCAAATTCCTCTGTAAGCCTCACAAGCAGGGCAAGGAGGCTATATTGTGTTTCCCTGGCTACTAGCACTCAGAGGTATGCTGGGTTGGATCCAACTGACTTTTTCACTCAGTCTCACCAAATTTCCCTCCATATTACAGCTCCTCTCACACACATATTTTATCATGTAGCTCCTATGATCCCCAGTAGAACCTTTTTGGTGGTCAGAGATACCTCTTCCTTCTATTTTTACCAGTAGGAAAGCTGATTGGATTCAATCCAGTGCCTCCAAACATAGTAATTCAATATAACCATCATCTATCAATGATAATGACAGCAGATGAACCTATGTCTAATCGCCTAGTGGATCATTCCATTCATATATTACAACAATCCGTGGGATTTGGACAACTACTGCCCAGACTCGCATCTTGAGTTTTTGGGTAAGGTGGTTGAATGGGTTGCCGTGGATCAGCCTCTGGCATTCTTGGAGGAAACTTTGGCACTCAATCCATACCAGTCTGGTTTCTGTCCTGGCCACAGTGTGGAGTAGGTGCTGGTGGACTTGATGGATGATCTCTGGTGCCAGCTGGATAGGGGCAGCTCGGCTACGTTGTGTTGCTAGATTTGCCAGTCACGTTTGACGTGATCAAACATGAGTTGTTGGCCAGCTGCCTTGTCAGGGCTGGGTTATGTGGGACAGCCCTTCAGTAGCTGATCTTCTTTCTCCAGAACTGAGGGTTGCAATGGGGAAAGAGTTGTCGCACCCTTGTGGAGTTCCACAGGGGGCTTTTCTCTCCCCCTTTTCAATATCTACACATGTCTGCTGGTCCAGCTGGTCCAGAGCTTTGGGCCCGGGTTGTCACCAGTATGTGGATGACACCCAGCTTTATCTCCTGATGGATGGCCTCCTGGGCTCCCTACAGAAACATTTGCCAGAAGTTTGAAAGCCATAGCTGGATGGCTTGAAAAGAATCACCTGAAACTTAACACCTCCAAAACAGAGGTCCTGTGGCTGGGAAAGAAGGTTCTAGATCAGGAAGCATGTCTTCCCAATCCGGCCGGGGTGCAACTTAAGACCTCACCTGAGACCAGGAATTTGGGGATGCTGGGTGCCTCTGGATGCTTCCTTATCAAAGTAAGCACAGGTCACCAGAGTAGCCAGGCAGGCATTTCTCCACCTACGCCAACTGAGGCTACTAGCAATCTGTCCTCTGAGCCCTATCTGTCCTCTGAGCAACGGTCACCTCCAGGCTTCTGTAACTCAATCTATTTATTTATTTATTATTTATTTATCATACTTCTATACCGCCCTCCCCGGAGGCTCAGGGCGGTTTACATTATAACAGAAAACAATACATAAAACAGTCTGTAGAACATGTGGGTCTTCACTTGTCCTTGACCTGGAAATAGCAGCTGATGCAGAACACAGCTGCTAGGGTCCTCACAGGAACATCTTGGAGGGCCCACATCCATCTTGTGCTGAAGCAGCTGCACTGGTTACAAGTTATGTTCTGGATTGAGTTCCAGTTCTGGTACAGACCTTTAAGGTCATCTGCGGCCTTGGCCCCACACATCTGAGGCCAGTGTAGTGGAGATCAGAGGGTCCCTCCTCAGAATAGCCAGAACATCAGACATACCCCCTTATTAACAGCTCACTGGGGCACTGGTTGGGGGGCTTACTCAGCTGTGGGGAGGGGGGTTTAGATTATTTTATCACCAAGCTGATTGTAAGGATGGGTTTTAAATGTGGTTTTATTGTTGGGCTTTTATTTGTAACCTGCTATGAGCCAGCTGGTCTAGGGGTGGCGGAAAATAATGAATTAAAATATATAAAATATTTAAAGTAGGCAGTTTCCAGAAATGTGGCTTTGGGACAATTCCATCTTTAGACATCTCAACTAAAGGATCCAGCCTCTTCTTGACTAAGTCTCCAAGAACCGTGGATAAGATTCATTAATAGGAGAGTACACAGTTCACAGGGATACTTTACCATATCAATTTCTTACAGTCTCTGGAAGCCTTGAGTTGATACCACATGAACATTGCAATAATTCCCTCATCTCATTATATCAATCCTGTTTTCCTTTTTAATCTGAGTTTGTATGAGTAAGAACAGATTTAATTAGTATCAATAATATCATCAGAAGCATCTGACTTAACAACGTCTCAGTAACTGTACTGTCCAAGATGGTTTGTCCAAATGTCCAGATGTCCATGGACTACAGTTTCCATGAGCTCATGGGAATTGTAATCCATGGACATCTCGAGAGCCACAGTTTGGCCACCCCTGACTGTACTAGTATATACCTGTTATGGCTTTGGAAATTGTGCATACAATTTTTAATGCACTTTCTAAAATAGCTGTTTTGCACTATAGAGTACTCTGGGATTAAAAGGACTTTCCATATTGTGGTTCTACAGGACACTTATTAACTTTGCCAATAGCAGATAACCTGTTAAATAACCTTATCCATTCCAAATCGACAATTTTTAAGTGTAAATTATCATCGCTGCCAATACTGTGGGGGGGGGTGTTGCAGATAAACGATGCTCTCTGTAGACATGATCTTTGCAGTCCTCTCTCTTAAGCAAGCCTTGGAGGGAAGTGGGATTTTTTTTTGAGGTTATCCACTCTGTATTTATTCTGTTTTTGTTAAATGATTTTTCAGTTTTCCACAGTCAGAGAAAATACTGGTTCTCATCCATCCCCTCCACCTTCATCATTAACAACTGCTGCTGTGGAAGTTATTCATAACGATAGGGGTAGTATGTGAATTATACAGAATCACGCTGCACCAGTGAGAGTAATCCAGAGTAAGCGATTTGAAGATTGTGGTTGGAAGATTGCACCTTTAACCTTGAGACCTCCTAAATTGGTTCTGCAGTACTTAAAGAATGATACATATATGGTCTGATTAAAAAAAACCCTGAAATATTAAACAAGGTGATTTTCATAGGGCAGACTGAGTATAAATTTAATTTCCCCAACTAAACTTTCTTTCCTTGTATGTGTCCTTTAAATATCTGGAACATAACCTTACACAGTAATTTGAACGCATGAGTCACACCGCTAAACCAATATTTTTGCCTCCTGGTATATTTCAGCCAAGTTTTTGCTATTTACAATATCTATGGCTATTTGTCGACTGATTTAGAACTTGATATATTCTTCATAAACGTGTGGAGCCAGCAAGTTGACTAAAGAACTGAGTCAAAGTGTTGCTCCAACTTTCTACATTGCACAGAACTCTTCTTCAGGCAAAACCAGTTTTTAGAGTGAAAAATAAGAAGCATAAGATCGTTTATGAACATTATAGTTGATCAATCGTCTAGGCCTAACTGCTTTTATTTCTTTATTTTGTTAGCATGTTTCTATCCCACCCTTCTTCTAGGGAGCTCAAGACTATAGTGACCAGATCTAATGCTTTTGGCAGGACCGCCCCTAATGCTTTTGGCAGGACTTTGGGGCATCTGCCCCGCCTCCCTCGACATTCTCAAAATGTCCCGATTTTTTAAAATAAATATTTTTTAAAAAAAATTTTGGCCACTGCATGCCACGCGGGGTGGGGGAAGAGAGAGAGAGAGAGAGAGAGAAAGGTGCCTCCTTTCCAGTCATGTCTCTCAGCAACGGCTTGAGTTGTGGGAATGAGGTAAAAGGGGGCAGGGGCGGCGAGCGCGAGTCGGCAAAGAAGCAAGAGGAGGAGAAGAAGGAGGCAGCGCCCGAGGAACTCACTGGTGAGGGGGCAGGGGGTGGGGGAGTGCCCACCGCCGCTGCTGCCGAACTCACGGGGGAGTGCCTGCTGAATTTGCGGGGGGTGCCCACTGCCACCGAACTCACTGGGGTGGGGGTGGGGGGAGTGCCTGCTGCTGCTGAACTCATGGGGGAGTGCCCACCGCTACTGCCAAACTCACTGGGAAGGGGGGAGGGGGAGTGCCCGCTGCTGCCGAACTCACTGGGGAGGAGGGAGGGGGCAGGGGAGTGCCCAATGCAGCCGCTGCCATCACCACTACCGCCAAACTCACTGGGGCGCCTTTCGGTGGCGAAATTCTGGTTGCTCAAGACAGTTTACAACATTCTTTTTCCTCCTGTGAGGAAGGTTAAACTGAGAGAGAGAGAGAGAGAGAGAGACTGGTTCGAGGTCAGGCACTGAGCATGTGTGAGTGAGTAGGGATTTGAACCTATGTCTTTGTAGTCCAACACTGTAAGCACTAAAATGCAATGGCTTGGAACTTGATTGGCAGATTTCAGCAGTGGTAAATCATCAAATCTCAATAGATTTCAATTTCTGTCAGTTCTGCTGAAGTTCTTTGCTGTGCTCATGAGAGTCCTAAGCCTTGAGGTGAATAGGGCACATAAGGGTATTTGTCTTTAGCCAGTAAATTATGTCTGAAGAACTCCTGGAATTACAACTGATTTCCAGGTGATAGAGATCAATTCATCTGGAGGAAGTGGTGGAATCTGTGGCATTATCCCAATCTCCTCAGGTTTTGCCCCCAAACCTTCAGATATTTCTGACCCTACTTTATTTATTTTTAAATTTATATCCTGCACTTTCCTAGACAACTATACGCATTTCATAGTTAAACAGTGGCAGCTACAAGTTGACCACCAATGCCATTTTACAGAAGACTTTGACCCTTTAAAAATGTCATGAGGGTTGAATCCTGATTTGGTCCACAGTACATGGGACCAGGCAATCTTGTTTTCTGACATACATGCTTTATTTTTAACAGCTATGGAAAGGAATCTATTTCAGCAGTTGAAAAAGTATGGGTAGGGAAACAAATAGGAACATGAGTACCCAGATGGGACCAGGGGATCCTCTGGTTTTACAGCTCTTCTCCAGGTGACAGAGATTAGTTCCCCTGAAGAAAATGGCTGCTTTGGAGAGTGGACTCCATAGCATTATACTCCATTGAGGTCTTTCTCTGCACCAATCCCACCCACTCCCAGCTATGCCCCCAGTGTCCAGATATTTCCCAACCCAGAGCTGGCAACCCTAAAAACAAGACTAACTTCCCATCTTACCATAGGCCAAACACACACAACATTTTTTAGTGGTCATTTTCCCTATATAACGGAATCAGTGGTCAAGTGTTAAATCTGTGACCTCTATAACATGTAGGTTGGACCAAGGACGTGTGCATTGCATGTTCTCATGACACAGAGGTGTGGCTACTGCAAGCATCTTCTTCTCTTCTCAATGAATGTTCTTCTCTTTTACCTCTTATCTAGATAAGCCTTGACATGTTAACCTAAAGGCTACCCAGTTTAGTTGACAGATTAATTTGCTGATGCTTTGCCTGAACAACCTGAAACCTGAACCTCAGTGAAATCAGCCCTCTTAATAGCTAAGGGGGAAAAAAACTAATAAATTTAATTGGTCCATCTTGTAAGAGCTTACTATACCTTGTAATAAGTATACACCCTGTCCCGTGGCAGAGGTAGGCTACACCTCCTATGACACTGTTTATTCTATGTATATATTACATGCTTGTTGCTGTATAATACTGAGCACCTAACTGGCTTTTAACAGAGCTTCCATCTAGTACATATGAACTGGTATCTATGATGGCTAGTGAGCATTTTTACATCCAGAGCTGTGGTGCAGTAACATGGGTCGTAATATATTGAGGGTGATCCCTTTCTCCATCACTTCTACTCTTTGGACCACCTGTTTGTAACAGCTGTGGCTTCAAGGCAGCCAGAAAGCATCTCACTAAGGCAGAGGGGGGGACACAGTGGGAAATTAGCTTCAGTCTGCCTTTTCTTGATCCATTATATCACTTGCATCAGCAAGGTTACAACTTCTGTTCAGAGTACAGTGTAATGGCTAGAGCAGCCACATGGACGTTCCATCTGCAGCTGCCCTTGCAGTTTCTCCTTGGACACGGAGAACGTGAAACTTTTAATCTATCCAGATCAAAAGGGGGAAAGGGGAGCTAGATGAATCATACCCAGATCTGACTTGACATCTTGTATACGGCATATGGATACATCTTGAATGCACACAACTCCCAGGAACAACACTCCCCAAAGAGGGGATTGATAACAGTGTCGGCTGTAATCACTCGTCCATCATGCTGTACATTCCTCAAGCACTCTAGACAGGAAAGCTGCTTCATTAGTAGGAGAACATAAACTTGCCATCCAATTAAAATGTAATTTTATCCAATACAAATGGGGAAGCCCACAGTTGCCAAATTCATTTGTTTCAAATAGCTGTAATCTGGGTGTTAAAGCCTTTCTGATTGCTCAGGCTTGACTATCTATGCCATCACTGGCGTTTACCAAATGAGTTAGCAGAATCATCAACCGGGATGAATGGCTGCCAAACTGGCCTTCTGAACATACAAAACAGCCAAATAGGTGGTGGGGGGGGGGGAAGGCGTGTAAAGCAGCATTTATTTTAAAACGCTTCTACTTCTCTCCTACCAAACAGGATGCAAGAAACTTACATAGCTATTCGATGCAATCTCTCTATCGTTTGATGTTACACACATGCAGAGCTACTGGAAATGCAATACTAGATCAAAGTTGTGTGAGTACAGGCATCGTGAAGAGGAATCTATGGGCTTCTATGAAAGAAATGCTTTGCCTAGCCATACAGCACAGAAGAGAACAACACCTGGTTGCAGAAAATATATAATACTCTCTGAACGCGTGCTATGTATATTTAATGTATTTATAACCACTGAGGAAGGCTGTAGAAGTCAAAACATGTCTGGTTTTATGTGGTTCATAGGACATTCATCCACTAGGAATACTTGCAAATTGTACAGTATGCTATTTAGACACCTAATGTTTTTTTTTAATTTGATATGTACATACTATCTAATAAATCTTTTTTTTTATTTGTTGTAGCTTGCTTGCCCTTTTGACACAAATTGGAAGATTTGGGGGTTGAATTTGTTTCTCCTCTTTTCCTATTTGCTTGGGTAGGCTTTGATGCCACATGGTTCTATAATTTCCTCATTCTCCCTCCCCTTCCCATGTCATTCTCAGTGTTTTCTCTTTTCTGCCATTCTATGTTATCATTGTATATGCAGAAAAGTAGGTTCTGTCATTGACAAAGTACATGAGGACAAGTTTAGCATGCTTCATAATAATTGAAAGAGGCAAAGCCCGTTGTATCCAGGAATACAATGGGTGCTAGAGCTTGGCAGTGGGAAGAGGAAGGGGAGGAGTTGCCCAGTCTGTAAGGGCATGGGGTTGAATGTGTGTTGTGTGGGAGGTTGTGGTGGCATGGTGACAAATGAAGGCCTGCATGTTTTGAACATCATGAATGCAGTCCTGTGCAGAAGTTATATTGAAAACCTGGATAAATGGAAGATGAGAACATACTTGGTGAGCAGAAGGTATAAACACAATCACATGCTCCTTAGGCAAGAAGAATTTATGTATTTAGAGCCTTATGTGGGACTCCAAAGTCAGTATTATGTTGGCCTTGGGATGAGAAAATTAATTGGAAATGTTTGGGGAGGGAGGTATATAAGTATAATGGAAGGAAGGAAGAAAGGAAGAAAGGAAGAAAGGAAGAGAAAGGACTGTTAATAGGTCAAATATGTTTGTTATCCTCAAAGACAAAACCTGGAGGTATTTTCAACCACTGGCATGCAATAAAGTCAGGGACTATCTCTTAGGCAAAAATTGAGTTTTAGGCATAGGGTCTAAAAACGGCACATAAAATAGTTATTATAATGGCCCATTAAAATTATGTACCCTAATGGCAAAAAAACTATCCTCCCAGCCCCACAACAACTAACTCCCTCTTGGTGTGCCATAGGGAGATCTACAGATGCTGGCAGTCTGCCATGAGGCAATGGTCTGGCCCTGGTGGCAATCTCTCCTTGAGGGACCCATCTGTTCATCCATACTCTGACCTCAACTGTAGACCTAGCATAAGAGCTCCATTTTGCAGGTCCTGCGGAACATAGGCAGCTCCTGCAGCTATCCCTGCAGCTATCTCCTGCAGCTCCTCAGCTATCCCAGGAGCTCATTCCACCAGGTTGGGGCCAGGACCAAAAAGGCCCTGGCCATGGTCGAGGCCAGGCAAGCTTCCTGGGGGCCAGGAACCACCAACAGGTTCATACCCAGAGAAAATAAAACCATGCTGGGGGCATAGTGCTTTATGCAAAATTATTTTGTTGTTTATATGTACTTTGGCCCTGACTTGGATAGACAAGGCCAGAACAATATAATCAGATCTCAGAAGCTAAGCAGGAATGGCCATGATTAATATTTGGATGGGAGATCATAAAAGACTACTAGGATCACAATGGAGAGGCAGGCAACCACCTCCAGTTATCTCTTCCTTTGAAAATCACGCCAGGTCACCATAAATTGGCTTTGATGGTACTTTTCACCACCATAAGTTTAATCTGATAATAGTTTTGGCTTTCTTCTTTTTTAAATCTGTTACCTTATTGAATTTTTGTGGCTATTATTTCTGGCAGTGATGTTTATTCAGTTTTCATCCATTAATCCACCTTGTTTTAAGTATGTTATTGTTACAATATGGTGTTTTCCTGGTTGTTTCAGAAGCCTGTGTCTAGGCAATGGATTACAAATAATAATAATAATAAAAAATAAGTGACAGGGGATGCCCTTGAAAACTATTCCTGTGATATCATCTGTATTTGGGGACTGAACTAGATGAGAAGTGAACTTTATTTTTCTTTTCTTTTTTTAGTTAAGAGCCACCGCATGTGATCACAAACTGGGTCAGAGCTGTGATATTGGAGGACGAGGGGGTTAATCCTTCCCCTGACGCCATTTTCACTATGGAAATTGCCACCTTGGATGTGCTATCGGCCTCATGGGTGTTACCCAAATGGACTTGTTTGCCTGGTATGCCAACACTCAATGAAGGGACACAACAGGGAGGTTCCAGAAGTAGAAAGAACTTTATTGCAATAAAGGGAACTCAGCGGCAATGACCCAAGAATTATGTTAGTCAAGTCATAATACTCGCCCTTTATACATTGTGATAAACAACTTTTTAAACATGTCCAGATGTCATCCGATTACCACTTATTGCATGGCGTCGAGGCAGAAATATTCAGGATATTATCATGCCTATTAACAATTTAACATTGGGCAATCATCGTTGTGACAAATGCATCGAATGTAAATATATGCTGGAAATTAGGGAGTATCAACATACCAATGGCTTTAAGGTACATATTAAGCAATTTATTAATTGTGAATCCAGTGACATAGTATACATGATTATAAGGTAACGGTATCCCCTGTGCAAGCACTGAGTTATGTCTTACCCTTGGGGTGACACCCTCTAGCATTTTCATGGCAGACTCAATATGGGGTGGTTTGCCAGTGCCTTCCCCAGTCATTACCGTTTACCCCCCAGTAAGCTGGGTACTCATTTTACCAACCTCGGAAGGATGGAAGGCTGAGTCAACCTTGATCCGGCTGCTGGGATTGAACTCCCAACCTCATGGGCAGAGCTTTCAGACTGCATATCTGCTGCCTTACCACTCTGCGCCACAAGAGGCGCCTATATATGATTATATGATTATATGCAAATATCAATTTTGTTATGTGGGAATGTCCACTAGACCTCTTAAAGTTTGAATATCAGAACACAAGAGCCGACTGAGAAACTAGATCAAAGATGCTCCCCTCATCCTATGAACATAATCATAGCTTAGAAGAATTTACATTCTTAGGACTGGAACAACTTCAAACTTCACTATATGCTAAGGACAACATTCTGATCTGCCTTTAACAATGGGAAAGTTTTTTCATTCATCATCTGAATACTGTGATGCCATGGGGTCTTAATTTTAACATTGATTAAAATTGTTTTTTGTAAAAATCAGTTTTGGTTATTTGCTGTAATGGATCTGGCCCCTTTAACTAACTGACTACACCTGTAACTGCCAGCTTCTCTATAAATGTTAATTGAAGGTAGCCCTCATGGGCACTTTATGAAATCCCCAGACTGTGATGAGCATTTGCCAATGTGATACATATTACTATAACATAACTAAATTGATGAAGATGCACAGAAAGCGGGCTATTTACTTAGGATCCTGTTTTGATTGACTCTTTATCATTAGATAGCCAGTTTGGTGTAGTGGTTAGGAGTGCGGACATCTAATTTGGCATGCCAGGTTCGATTCTGCGCTCCCCCACATGCAGCCGGCTGGGTGACCTTGGGCTCGCCACGGCACTGATAAAACTGTTCTGACAATTCATTAATATCAGGGCTCTCTCAGCCTCACCCACCCCATAGGGTGTCTGTTGTGGGGAGAGGAATGGGAAGGCGACTGTAAGCCGCTTTAAGCCTCCTTCGGGTAGGGAAAAGCGGCATATAAGAACCAACTCTTCTTCTTCTTCTATTTGGACTTTTACTAATAATACAGGGAGGACAATTACATTATCTTGCCTTGTGATTCCTTTTTTCCCCCATCCGATTACCACATACATATGCTCTCATAGCTGTATAAGTATATTTTGTCAACTTTCAAATACGCCTTAACCTTATGTGACAAATTTATGGTTTCTGTAGATTTATCAAAAACAAGCTTCACAAAAAAAATCCCCCTTATCTCCCTACATTGTTTCGCATATTCATCTGTGTTCCCAGGCATCCTGCAAGACATTTTGCTCTTTTTACCCTCATCCTTCTTTATAGCAACAGTAACTTTTCAAACAGTAGCTGAAACCTTCTCAAATTAAAGTTAGACGTTAGCCCATAATCTCAGCCCGTGCACTCTTAAAATGGCGGTAGCTTTGTCATGCTTCCTAGCTTGCTTATCATGGAGAAGATAAGTACCAGCCTGTATTTTCCTCTCAGAGTCAATGGCAGCTTTGTGACAGGGGACAATTAAGTGGTGCTGGAGAAAGGGTGAACCTGCTTGCCAGTTCCATAGTTCTGTAATTGCTCTTAAGTAAAAGAAACTCATGGAGAGATCTGATAACCTTGCACTGCATCTAGTTTGGCTGCTGGAAATTAGAGACATTTCCATGTTAAGAAACCTTTTCCTACAGTTAAGGTTGTTATTAAACTGCATGGTACAAAACAGTCTGTTAATTGGTCTGGTTGAAAGCATCAAAGTGAGTTTCTGAGGGACTCTCACTCTTTGTCACTCATTTCACCATTCTTCTGTATTCTTCTTTCACACTGTTTTGTATTTTATTTTGCTTGAACATCCTGCCCGCATCTATGTACTCTTTTCTCTCAGGGATGTGATGTGCCACATATATCTCTTCAGTGCTTTCTCATCCAAAAGGAAATCAAATGCTATGGTACATCCCTGGGATTTCTTGCCACTTATGAAAGTGGGGAGTGTATAACCATTCAAAACCAATGGCATGCAACGAGAAAATAAACACAGAATGCGAAGGTCTTTAATAGATTCAGAAATTCACTGGGTTTTTTTTAAATGTAGGATGGGATTCGGAACTGGATCATGTGCCAAGTACTTTTTCACAGATATAGAAAGGGGGTGGCCAGTTTTCCCTCCCAACGGGAACCCATCACAATACATAGATTGCTGATCTTGAGTGACTGCATGCTTTTGCCTTTGCTGATGGGCTTTATGAGGGGTGATCATCAGAAGGTGGAGATAAAATGACTATGTCCACATCCAGAGCACTACACACTTTCAAAAAGACCTACTTTTTTTTTTTGCAGAAGTCATCTCTATCAAATGCAGAGTTTGTGGAGGGCATTTGTATCTTAGCTGAAAATTTGTCCAGAAGGAATGGTGATGTGTACTAAGAAAAGCAGCATTAGAGGATGCAATTAAGGAACACTTTCTCCTAAACCATTCTATCTTCTGTGAGATAATTGCAGGCAAAAGATTGGATTAGTCTTCATCAGCAAGAACTGGTACATCATCCTCTAAAGAAATGTTGACCTCTTGCAATGAATATATCCCAAATTTGTCAGATGACATATGAAAATGGAAAAGGAACAAACAGGACATTCTGATCTATAGGGCTTTTAAATTAAAAAAAGCCCTGCAAAATGTTCTCTGGGATTTAGACGGGTCAAAAGGACAAAATTCTAATCTTAGTGAAGGAAGAGAACAGGGGAGTGGGGGATCATTATAATGATGTGAGAGCAGAAACTTTGCTCAATGTCCTAAGAAGTAGATTACATCTTTTAAAATGTTGACACATTCCCAGTTATTTATTTCTAAGAATTAACTGTAACATAATAAAACTGGTTTGTCTCTTTATTTGAAAGCAGAATGTTGCTGACTAAATTGGGTCAAATAAGCTATGTCAATATGCCAGTGATCTAGAGGACTGTGAATGTGGTGTATATTTCTCCGCTTTCAAGCATCTCCATGGGAAACGAGCTTGCTCCATATACCCTGGGCAGCTCAGCGTACTTCATACGGGTGTTGTGTAATGTCTGAATGTGACCTGGAAATCTTTCTCAATCATGAATTCACTAGAGGGTCTAAGGCAAGCCATTGACCTGATTTCACTGGTTTCTTTGGGGGATGTTTTGATGTCTGTTTGACAACTGGTTATTTTATTTTATCTCCTTCATTTATATCTTGTTTTCCTCCTCAAATAAGGATATATGGAAGCTTATGTCATTCTCCTCTCCTTCATATTATCTTCCTGACAACCCTGTGATGAAGATTAAGCAAAGCGGTTGTGATTGGTCCAAAGAAAGCTTCCAAACAAGGGTCTGCTAGGTACTAGGTAGAAACTTTAACCACTTAGTAACATCACGCATGGCAAACCTATTGTTATGCGTACTTCCATGACACACATGACAGAAATGTTACCTGCTTTTCATGTAAAACACTAACAAAAGGGTTTATTTGGATCTCTTGTACATTTAACAGAACTGACAGGGAAGTATCTACTCATAAGTGATACCCAATGAAGAAATAACATGAAACCATTCTGAGTCATTAGCTTAACAGAAGTATAGTAAACGAATATGCACAACAATAAGGAATAAAGGGAGCACCAGAACTGCTACTGTGCCTACCTCTCGTTCCTTAACTATTTTTTTGTATCACAATGTCTGTCAGGTGCTTGGTGGACTTAAGGTTGCTATCATCTGTAAGGAGCTGGGAGCCAGTAATGGGGATATGAAACCCTTTGCTGAAGCCATCCAGTAGTTGGTGGCTGCCGCATTAGGGTACAAGTATTTATTTTTATTTTTGCATTTATATCCCGCTGCTCTCAACAAGCTGGCTCCTTGCAGGTTACACATAAAACCCCATAAAAAAGCTATATAAAACCAATCTCACCTTACAATTTGTCTACAGCCCAGCAGCAGGTAAAAACAGATGCAAACTCCCACCTTCCCGAAGTCCCAGGAGTTCACCGCATTGTACTGCTGGTACATCTACGGTTATCTCCATGGCAACCACTATGGGGGAAGGAAGAGGTGTGTGCAAATTGCAGTATATGAATAGGGGTCATACCTAGGGTCACATCCAACGACTGAGAGCCCTCATGGTTGCTTGGTGGAAATGGTGGCCAGGAACCAGCTGCACCTGACTCTCCTTCCTTCTTATTGTTAGAGCTAGTGGAGGGCTGGGATCCCTGAAAGGGCTGCTGTGAGTTCTCACCTTGAAGGCAGGAGGGCCTGACGTGGGGACCAAACATAAGTTGCAGCTGTAATCAAACCAGCAATGCATGTAGTGGCATCTGCCCTCATATTCCCAGCACACACATTTGCATTGTTAGGGTCTGACCAGGACTTTAAATGTAGCCCCCACTATCAGAACCCTGGTGTTACTCTTGCCACAGCTCACACCCACTGGCCCGATGCTCTGTGGTGCTTGGTGCTTCCAACCACTAGTCCCTGATACTGTCAGGCCCTAGTAATGCAGAGGCCCCCATAGAGTCCATCTCTTCTGCTGAAGAACATCACGTTGCTGGGTGGTCAACGCCGGTCACCTTGGGGAAAAACAACAGGTCAATTGCAGGTCACTGCAGGGGTACAGCAGGAGTAATCCCTTGTTCAAGATACAATCCAACTGGCTGCCCCCAGAGGACATGGCTGCCATACATAACGGTGCCCATGAAAGCTCATACCTTGAAAAAACATTTGTTGGATTTAAAGGACTCGAAATTAAAACAGCCTGAATACATCATCAGCCATTCTGCTTTGAAACATCTTATACCAAATTATAGTACTGCTTTTTTAATTTGAGGAAGGGGTTTGAAAGCTATTTGGAAGCTAGCTCTAGAACTTTGGATGCGGAAGTTCTAAGAAAATCTCCAGCTCCTGTGGTTCAAGGCCCTGCATCCCACATACACCTTCTACATCTTAATTCATGCATCATCGTATACCAGAAATATGTTGATGAAAAACATTGGCAAAACCTCAAATAACAGCTGCTGTAATCAGATGCTGCTGCAGGAAGCTGGAATACATATTTAATTTGGGTCTTGTAGAGACCAGAAAAATGTTGATTAGAAAAAATTCCAACAAGGTTAAATGTGGAATAGCTTGGGACAGATTCAGATCAGATATATCAAACCAACACGTGCACTTTGTATGTGGTAAAGGTATCCCCTGTGCAAGCACTGGGTCATGTCTGACCCTTGGGGTCACGTCTTCTAGTGTTTTCAATACGGGGTGGTTTGCCAGTGCCTTCCCCAGTCATTACTGTTTATCCCCCAGCAAGCTGGGTACTCATTTTACCGACCTCGGAAGGATGGAAGGCTGAGTCAACCTGAGCCGGCTGCTGGGATTGGACTCCCAGCCTCATGGGCAGAGCTTTCAGACTGCATGTCTGCTGCCTTACCACTCTGCGCCACAAGAGGCTCTTATGTGGTTGTATGTGGAGTGGTTAGTTATAATCGTATTCCAGTTATAAGCATCTTTACAATTTTCATTTATCCTCTTCAGGGATGGCATGTACACTTTCAAATTAAGAGCAGAGATTTCTCCCAAGGATAAGCTCTTACACTGCCAAGCAGCCTTTCCTAAGAGATCAATAAGATCCACCATCATGCTAGTAGACTTCTTTTTTGGAAGACAGCCCCAGCAGTGGAGCCATTTCTTCCATGGAAATGAATTGGCACTTAGTGCTAGCTCTGCTAATGAGAAGAGGCGGACACCTTCTGATGTCTGAAGCAGGGCACATCTGCACATTTCAGTACTGAGTCACAAAACAGGTTGCTGATGAATGCCATATAAAGAGGCAGATACAAACAGTGGGATTAAATGGGTCACTGTTTTATTGAGGAACATAATAACTAATATATAACCATCCCAGGGAAGTGTGGAGGAAAGCTTATTTGCCAAAGGTAGGCCTGTTCGCTGAAAGACTGATATGAGATCCAACTGAGCTACCTCTTGGATCCAGGCTCAAGACTCACTGATCCAATGGCACTGGGACACAGCAGGAGGAAGGTGAAAAGCTAGAGTTGCAAGAGTTGCTAACGGGGGATGATGGGGTGCGTATTCTGGATGTGGGAAGGAGCATGAAAATGAAAATGATGTGCTGACATTACTTGGATGTGATGTCAATGGGGGGGCAATGCTTTGGCGCAAAAGCTCTATGGTAGAATTAGCTTCTTACCATAGAGTTTTGCCCCCAAATCAGAGTGTCACCCCATCACTGATGTGCCGGTGTCATTTCTGGGTGGCATTGTGTTTATTTCCTGCTTCTTCCCTCCCTGTGCCTGTAAGTTTCCTCAGTTTCTGACAACCCTAAAATGGAAGGAGAGGCTCCAGACTGGGGGATCCAACTGGGGACTGACAAGTTATGAAAAGCAGGTTTCTTTTGAATCAGTAGCAATTCTTCAGGCTCTCCTATCTGATGCTCCCAAGAAGGAAGCTACTCCCTAGAGAACACTCCTCGTTTATTCTAAACTTTTCTTACTATATTTTAGCCTGCTACTTCTCAAAGGAGCTCAAGGCAACATACATTATTCTATCCTCCTCCACTATATGTTCAAAATATCCCATGAAGCAGCTTAGCCTGAAAGAGTGACTGGATCAAGATTGGCCAGCAAGGTTCATGCTAGAACAACTTCATGTGGGGAAACTCAATTATTCTCAGGTCTACTTAGGCTCAGTAAAGCCAGTTTTTCCTACTGCTGTCATTTGCACTCTCAAAAACAAAACAAAAACTAAGATGATAAGCATAGGCTGTCCAATTTCAGTCTAATAGGCCCTCCGTGTTATTGATTCAACAATGCATTCTTAGTCTACATTTGGAATAATGACGAGTAAGTTTGGGTGGAGAGCCCCAAGAGTCTCGATTCTGCTCTCCTCCCAATCTGACCGAACATAAAAAGTCTGGCTTGTGGGAATGTGGTGCATCATATGCTGTGTGCTGGACACTCCCCCTAACTCTTGGATGGTGAAGGGAACACAGATGCTCCTGACAAGCAAGTGAGAGCTCCAGCCCTGTTAGAAGCAAGTGTGAGTTGAGTATCTCCCCAGACAGGAAAGGTGCTGATGAAGTCTGTGTATCTGGGAATGCCAGCTGCTGTATGACAGGCATCTTGGGAGATGTGTGACTCTTACATCCTGCTTATGGACTTCCTTGATGCATCTGCCCGGTTGCTTTTGGAAGAATGATGCTAAACAAGTTGATGCCATAACTGTGTAGAGGTGTTGTCTCCTTTTCAAATCCTTCAGGAATGACAAAGGTGAAAGTTCCAAATGGCACGCACACGCACACACACACACACACACACACACACAAGTGCCTTACTCATCCAATGTTTTATTTCCAACTTATTTGGAATCTCTCCATGCCTGTCTGTTGTTTGGTATCCATTGTGTTGTTTCTATAACAGAAAATGAAATAGCAATAGGTAAACAGTTTCTTTTAAAAATACTTTGAAGATGAAGGCATGCCACTTACACGCCACAGTTCTGAACTTCTATACCAAGAAGAGTTATACTGATTCATGCCATGCTATGAATGAATGAATAAGCAGTTGTCAGTTAAATGCTAGAGAACCAACCTATCCAAAGCTTTGATGAATGTTCTTTTAAGAAAAGGAAAAATACTCTATTTCCTGTGAGTGGAATAAAGATGGCTTTTCTTTTGTTAGGTACTGAAAAGACAAATCAGAAGCTGTTTATGATGTTTTCCCCTCTCTTGAAGAGTTTCTCAAGGCACTTATTTAAACCTATTATATGTCACTCTGAAGAAGTGACAAAAATTAAGTTGCTTTTCTTAACGTACAAAGAGCCCATGTCTGACGCTATTCAGAAAAGATGTAATCTCTTCATAATGTTGTCATAAGATTCTTTTCCAATTGCATGCTACGCTGATATAGACTTTACATTATATACATGCATACTGCTGACGTATGTGTTAATTCTCTTAATAACTTCACTCTGTGTACCACAGAGTGTTCCCCTCCCCCAAGGAATTTTAAAAATTATTTGTTGTTATTTCCAGTCAGCATTTTGTCATATTACAAGAACCTATTAGTAATGAGTAGGTCAAATCTGTCAAGTATGTTTTATCATATGTTTTATTTTTGGCAGTTAAGGCTTTCAATATTTGCTACAACGCTTTGTACCCAATTCATCATTTTACAAATTACTTGTAAGTAGTTGCAATTTTGCAAGCCTGGGATTAAATGCATTTTCTCTTTGAATGGGTTAGGGTACTTTTGTAACAAAGTGCCACACAAAAAGACATGTAGCTGAGGTTAAAACTCCTTCCAGGCACAAAGCAGTGCAATTGTAATGTGAGTTTTTTTGTTCTGTTGTGATTTTTTGGGGAGAGGTGTGTGTGTGTGTGTTTGTCATCAAGTCACAGCTGGTTTATGGTTTATGATGACCCTGTAGGGGTGCTTTGCCATTTTCTGCCTCTGTATAGCGAACATGCTGTTGCTTGATGGTTCCTCATCCAAACACTAAACAGGGCAGACCCTGCTTAGCTTCTGAGAGCTGATGAGAGTGAACTAGCCTTGCCTCTTTAGGCAAGGACACTGTGATAATGATCTAGGCCAGGGGTAGTCAAACTGCGGCCCTCCAGATGTCCATGGACTACAATTCCCAGGAGCCCCTGCCAGCATTCGCTGGCAGGGGCTCCTGGGAAATGTAGTCCATGGACATCTGGAGGGCCGCAGTTTGACTACCCCTGATCTAGGCTAAATACAGAAAAACTACCTTAACTAGTCATGTCATGCTGCAGTCTGGACCACCTGAACCCAGGTTATGATTTATGATGAACCATGTTGTTGTCTTTGGGAAGGAGCCTCCTTTAGGCTTGTTTTCTTATCAGAAATCCCCTCTCCTTCTTCTTCCCCTCTCCTTTCATCCCACGCAACACACAAATAAACTTCATTGTACCACTTTCTTCTCTCCTTTAAAACCACTGTTTAATCTATGTCAGATTCCAAACTAGACTGCCTTGACTTAAACATGTGCTTCTGTGACCTCCTACTTTTCTCACTAGCCCATCATCAGTCTCTCCCCTCCTGTGCTCCAAGTCATGTGAATATAGTGTAAACTATCTAGCTGCTGTTCACATGCAACAGGTTTGGCCCCTGTGGGATTATGTCAGGGAAAGGTTTTTGGGTCCATGGGAATTGTAGAGTGGCTGGCAAAGAGGAAATCTCTAAGGATAAAGCAAAAGTCAGAACTATGAAGACAGACAGCTTCGTATAGGGAACAGCCTTTCAAGCTGCATGAAAGAGATCTATAGCCTCCTGAGAAAGCAAGCCAATCAACAAGGAAGTCTGTGAAAGGTTTTTAGAAGGCATAATAGGAATAAGAAAAAAGGGCTCTGTCGTTCTCTAGTTTTAGCTTCAATTGTGTCATCTAGGGTAAGCTTGAATACTTGTATGTATACATGTTTTTCTGTCTTCGTTTCTCATCTGTCTTTGTCAAGTAACTTTGAATTTTAAGTACTTTCCGTGAAGGTTTCCTCAGAGTTTAGAACTGCTTTTTCCCAATCTTTTGACCATGGAGGAACCACTGAAATGTTTTTCAGACTTCAAGGAACCCTGGAAGTGGTGTCATGCCCCTTCAGAGAAACAGGCATGGAAGTAAGATCTGGGGGCCAGCCAATTTACTGTTTCCATTTTGGAGAAAGCGACTGGGCCTATAGAGAAATGGGGGAAGTGGGCTCCAGTAATGTCTAGTGATGTCAGCAGTCATCTGAACATCTGAGAAAGGCTGCGTAACCCCTGGGGACCTCTTCTGTAACCTCAGGGTTCCTCTAATTTAGAGTGCTATTTTAAGCTTGCATCAGCCTGTCTGTCTGTCTGTCTGTCTGTCTGTCTGTCTGTCTGTCTGCCTTCCTTCCTTCCTTCCTTCCTTCCTTCCTTCCTTCCTTCCTTCCTTCCTTCCTATCCATCCATCCATCCATCCATCCATCCATCCATCCATCCAGCAGCTCTTCTTAGAAAGGTAGGTTCCAGTAGGTAGATCCACCATTTATTTTCCTCTTTACATCCCCTCTCCTTCTGTTATCCTATAACTAACCAACTTTTAAACAAAGTTGGTTTTAAAAAGTAGGGTTACAGTTAGCTATTTTCTCTCTCTCCCCCTGCCCATATGGATCTGAACTGTTTGATGAGTGAACACATGGAGCTTGACTGTATTAACCTCAGAGATCTTGGCTGCAATTCCAAGCCCATTTACTAGGGAGTAAGTCCTGTTGTGCTCAGTGGGATATGCTTCTGAGTAAACACACTTCAGGTGGCACTGCTTGATTTGAAGGTATATCGTAGAGATTGATTGTACATCAGTTGAACTCTGTTTACCCCTTATGTTCTCACTGTTTTGCATTCCTGATTCCTCTCTTTTTTCTTTTCTCATCAGAATTTTCTGATGCCTGGCGGATATTTTCCAATAGGCAGCAAATTCATGGCCTTCACAGAAACAGCAGAAGAACTGCCTATTAGCTTGTTTGTATCATTCCATTAAGTGTTATCTTGAATTTTTAAGTGTCATTTCAGGGTATTTGAATGGCACATCTGTTATCTCATTATGTTAAAGAGCTGCTGTAAGTTTATATTAATTCCTATTCTTCAGTGGTTGGCAAAGTATATGAAAAATTTCACATACTCTGTGTACAAATAACATCTACAAGTTAGGTTAGATAATTCTGTTAGTGTCCAACAACAAATTAAATAGCCCAAAGGTCTCGAGTTAAAGGAAATCCAAGCAAGAATAAGTGTTTGAAGAATCCGAGAAAATCACTTATTGTACTCAAATGCATGAGGGTTAATTTCAATAAGGAGAGGGGAGTATTCTTTTGAATACATTTCTTTTGGAAGAATAGAATACATTTTGGTGTTGAATACATTTTTTCTGCAAGAACAGTAAGAGAATTCGTTTGTTTTTTAACCAGCTTGAAGAAAGAAAACATGTCACAAATTTTCAATTCATAAAAAAAAATCGGCATGGCATGATACAAGAAATGCGACATTGATTAAAAATACCTACGTATTATCAAGAGCAACAATCTGAGACTTTGCTGCCTTAAAAAAAGAAGAAATTAGCAATGAAAAGCAGGAAGTTTAATTTATTAATTCAGAGTAATTATTTTTCTATTCAGCCCAGAGCGATAAAATGATTTCCCCTATTATGTAATTTCACTCTAGAATGTGATTACTTAAAAAAATAAGATTTATTTCAGTCTTCCCAATGCTTTACTTGGTGTCCTAAGTTTTGATGACCTTGTTCAAGGCCAAAGTCTATTCTCAAATTCTTATTATTTGCGTCTAAAAATGTCTGATAAGTAACAGTCAATTTTACTAGATAGTAGACTATCTACAGCTTTCTTTATGAGATTCAGCATTGGTGGCTAAGGTTAATGATTTTAGAAAAAGGAAATAAAGAGCTGACACAAACAGAATCCAATTATAGAACTCGTTTTAGGATCAGTTCCAGATAGAACAAGGAGAAACAAAACCCCCTAAAAAGCTATTGAGGAATCTAAACTCAAGGTGTCTTGGTTCTTTGGAACGACAACAATATGCAAACAAATAGTCACATATCTAAGTCATTCTACTGGGGTTACAAATTGATCTCCATGTGATGGAAATGGCTGTACAGCTTTAGCAAGTATTATATGCTGTGCACAATAATTTATTTTTTCTCTGTCTGCTAAAGGGGAAATAAAATCAATTTCTCAAACTTTCTATAACTCTAAACTTTTTATCAAGGAGATTATGCGCAAACAGGCCTCTTGAAGGAAACAGTATGACCTGGAAACACAAACTTCCTCACCACATCCTGGGAAACACAATTGCTATACAGAGCAATATGAACAATTTTACTCAGAAGAAAGCCTCAGCAAGCTCAATGGGTCCAACTCCCTAGTACGTGCCTTTAGGATAGCAGCTGTAGGTGACTAAATATTCAAGATAACTCAGCCAAGCACTATCATTTCAGGTCTGAGTCTAGATTCTGTTTTTCACTTTTTCTTCTGTGTCAAGTTCTGCTCAAGAAAGCCTATTGGAGTTCTTCTGGCCCACCAGCTTGGTGATAGCTAGTGTGGTGTAGAGTGGTGGCTTCTAATCTGGTGAACCAGGTTTGATTCCCCAGTCCTCCACAGGCAGCCAGCTGGGTGACCTTGGGCCAATCAAAGTTTTCTCAAAGTTCTCTTCTCAGCCCACCTACCTCACAGAAACAAAGGAATATAGATGAGGCCCAAATGAAAATGAGTTCCAGAAAAAGGTCCAACTTTTCATTCTTTATCAGTTGCACTTCTAAGATTTTGGAATGTGGTCACACTGATTACATTGGTAGAATTGACTTTTGTAATTTGATATTCTTATTTATTGATAACAAAATTTACATCCCACCTTTCTGTCTTCACAGGGGCCACCAATGCAGCTAAGAATAAAAACATATATGGTAAAAGCACATTTTAAAATCATTAAGATTCCTTCCTCAAAAAACACACTTCATTAAAACAAATTTAAGAGAGCCAAAATAACAACACTTGAGACATTCTGCAGGAAGGAAAATCACTAAGGGAATGGCTAATAAAACAAAAAGCTTTCACCCTCTGGTGGAAGATTGCAAAAAAAAGGGGGCAGACAAATCTTCCTGGGTAGAGTTCCACTGGTTTGGTGCCATGGCCAAGAAGGACCTCTCTTGGTGTGACATCTGCCTAATCTCAGAAAGAGAGTGCACTCAGAGCAGGGCCTCTGAAGGTGACTGTTGTGACTGGTCATGTTCTGTAAGTGGGTAGGCAATCCTTCATGTATGTTGGTCCCAAACCATATAGGTCAGAGATGTCCAGGACTCATAGCCAGCTTATGAGCAGCTGGCTTTCTACTGCTTCCTTCCTCAGGGTTACTGCTGTGACACCACTGCTCACTGTTGCTTGTCTCCCACAATTGTGCGGGGAGGGATACAAAGCCAAGCCTCCTTCCCTCCATTGGCTAAAATCTCTTCCCTTTATTCTTTGCTGCTCCTGACTGAGATGGGCTGGAAGGTGGAAAGAGGAAGGCAGGGAAGGAACGAGTGAATGAGCAAGAGAAGAACATTTGAGTCCAGTGGCACCTTCAAGACCAATTAAGTTTCACTCAAGGCACAGGCTTCTGTGTGCATGTGCACTTCTTCAGAGGGGGTGAGTGTGTGGGTGTGGGGGAGCCTTCTGACATGCACATTTGTGTCCATTGATATCACCCTGCTCTGCTGTTCACATTAAGGCTTGATCTTGTTTGTTTATTTAGCCTTCCTTCCCTGAGGCTCAATAGAACAGTATAACAATGGTGAAAAAGTCAATTCAACTACAGCATACGGCTGGCTCCTTGGGTTGGACAAATCAGTGGTGAATTTCATTGGAGGTAGGCTCAGGGGCCAATGGAAAGTGATTGGTTCAGGCAAATCTCAACCAAATGCCTGGAGGAGGAGCTCCCTTTTGCAGGCCCTGTGGGATTGTTCATGCTTCATTAGGGCCCTGATCTCCTCTGGGAGTGTTCCACCAAGTGAGGGCCAGGATGGAGAAAGCTCTGGCCCTGATTGAGGTCAAGTGAGCTTCCTTGGGGCCAGGGATCACCAGCCAGTTGGAGGTAGCAGAATGTAAGGCTCTTTGAGGGGTGTAGGTGGAAAGGCGGTCCCTCAGGTACACTGGGCCCAGACTGCACATGGTTTTAAAGGTGATTACCAGAACCTTAAGCCTGATCCAGAGTTCGACTGGAAGCCAGCGCAGCTGTTGGAGGATGAGCTGAATGTGAGCCCTCCATGGTGCTGCTGTGAGGACCCTGGCCACTGTATTCTGGACCAGCTGTAGTTTCCAGGCCTGCGTTGAGAGAGTTGCAGAAGTCCAGTCTAGAGGTGACCCTGATTAGGAATTACACTTGGATTGGATTCCATTGTTTAATAACTGCAAGTAGATGGCTAAGAATTTCATTCCTATACCCTTGACCAAAGAACAGTATACTCCTTCTATCTGGGATAGTTGTCCCCTTCCACTGAGCACACAGCTTTGGGAGGGACACACATGGAGCAATGAGGAAGGTAGGGGACGCCCGCCTAGCCAGCCATATTATCCAAATCAAGCCTGGCAATACTAGGATAACTGATGTTGCAGTCAGATCATTCTCACATCCTCTAAGAATTTCAAAATACATTTTTGGTACTATATATTCCAGATCTACAGATCCCCTTTCTTCCCTCCCAGTTCCCTGGTTGCCTTTCTTCATATTAAGCCCCTCCCCATTTTTTGTTTGCTTTTTTAACTCTTTCATTGTCATCGCTAGCACTGAGTGGATTTTGCCCAATTTAAAATTAACATATCATTCCACTTGGAGAGATCCCCTTCTGCATTTCTAACAATTAAAAAAGAGAAAGAAACCTACCAGCACAGCTTGCAATTTTTATTAGTGGAAAGGAGCAAGATTCCAGTAGCATTCTAATGACTACCAAAATTTGAGGATGGGTGTGAGCTTTCATGAGTTACAGCCAGAATGTGAGTCCTTCTGTCCTTATTTCTTGAAGAGTCAGATGTCAAATTACATTGGCAATGAAACCTAATTCTCAATACAGTCCAGGGTGATGCAATGTCTTATTTATATTTATTTTCCATCACTCCTCTTGGCCAAGCCATCTCGGGGCGGGGCTTCATTATCGGTTGCAATTCAGCAACCTTTCTTTGAAATTCCTTTCTAAGAGAACTGCTACTTTTAGGTCAGCAACTAAATGTCCTAGGAGATTAAAGTGCCCCTCCCCCATTTTTTTTTTAATATTGTAGTTTTTAATGTCCAATTATTCTTTGAACCTGTGCCTGACATTTCTTCCAAAAGGAATTTCCTGCCTTGACCTTACTCCTGTTGAGTTTACACTGCCACAGTGGAAAGTCTCCCATGCCACCAAGCGAGCAGAAGGCTTTTTTCAAGGTCATGGATTTACAGTGCACAGATAGTAATCATAACAGCAAAGGTTGAAGTCGAAAATGTAAACTTCCAGCTCAGGATTCAAACTGGCACAGTCGGAATGTTACAGCAGCCCAATGTCTCTCACTCTTCCTGATGTGCCACTGACAGTCCTGGCTGTCTTAGGCAGGGGTAGTCAAACTGCGGCCCTCCAGATGTCCATGGACTACAATTCCCAGGAGCCCCCCGCCAGCGAATGCTGGCAGGGGGCTCCTGGGAATTGTAGTCCATGGACATCTGGAGGGCCGCAGTTTGACTACCCCTGGTCTTAGGTATTTCTCAGCTGTATTTGGTAAAGACTCATGCATGGTGTCCAGTGAAGTATAAGGTACCATATTTTTTTGCAAGAAACATAATGAGGGGATGGTGCTGAGGAAGTGTTTTAACATGCTTGGACCCGTTCTATTTAAAAGGCAGCACACATCTTGGTGGCCAGGAGGAGAATGATTTTCAGGGTGGGGGTTAAAATGGTTTTATTGTTCACACACACTTCCACTGGAAGTCTTCAGAATTAAAGCATCACCTTTAAAAAAAAACTCCCTTAATTATCAATTGCTGTTTACTTATTGCTGTGGCCCATCTTGCGCTCCCTGCTGGAGTAAGTTGCAATGGTGGGGGGTGGCGCGGAGCAAGGGGCAGGTCACCCTCCCACTGGTGGATGAGGGCTGCAAGCAGTAGGGAGCTGTCCATGCACCCATTGATAGATAAGGATAGGGGAGGAGAAAGAAAACATGGAACATTTATGCATGCAAAACAAAAAAGACAGCCATGGTATTGATGAAAAGGGAGGAAAAGTATCGCAAAGCAAGTTTTAGATACAACAAAATGACATGGAAAATATACACTCACCACCAAAGGAGTGACTTCCCTCCAGGACTTCCATGGGGAAACTGGTGGCAAATGCAGAAACTGGTGAAAATGCAGAAATTTTTGCCAAATAACACAGTAATCCACTCTGTTTGGATTGGATTATATCAATGTGCTAGACGAGGTCTGCTTGGAAACATTTGATCATCTTTCAGGTAGCATCAATACATCCACTGTCAACATCTACTCCATGTACTTCTATTCAAATTCAGATTTCAGTATTCCCCTTTTAATACAAAGGGCATATTATCCTATCATATTCTAAAGTTCTTAATGTACCATAAACAGAGGTTCAGATCCACAGCTGCATCACCCCAAACCCACCAATGACAGCTAGATCCCAAATGTGGCCAACTATAATTTTTCCTCATTGACATCAAGATATAAGTTTAGTCACATAGAAGAGGCTCTCCGAGCACTCCATTGTTTGAAGATAGCTTCCATTCAGAGCCATCTCTCAATCACCACAAAGATGACAATATTGAATACCTTCCATTCTCCCTTCCTTCCAAAATTTAGCTTTTCATGTCTTTCCCCTCTTATATTTTTCCCACTTTATATTCTCAAAGATGCAGGAGTAAACCAAGCTGAAAGGCAAGTTACATGGTTATTTAGACTGTGCTAGTCTAAAATTTGTCCTGGATTTTTTAATAGGTAGTAAATAGTTCCACTGAAGTGTCTCAGACAGATTGCACTGTCCTCATAATGTACCATGTAAAACCAGTAAGCAAGCCAGCAATGCTGGTATAATCCAATGTGCTATGAAACAATAGACAAGGCTAAGAAATGCAATAGATTAATTATATATTCATGTCAATAACATAAGCACACAAATCAAGCTGATTGGTGTTTTTTTTTAAAAAAATTCTTAATTCTACTCATAGTAGATTAGCCTATTTTAAGTGAACAAATTTGATTATATTGAGTTGATTGGAAATCTATCCACAAATTTGCTTTAAAAAGCTATTTCCCTTTCTGCATTAATTTGAAATAACTCAGTCAAAAACAAATTGGCAAATTTGTTCTGCATGGCCCCATCATGATGAATTCTTTTGTGGAACTCCTGCATTTTAGGGGTGCCTATTAAGCCAACTTCTCCATCATTTGTACCCAAAATCAGCAGCATAAATAGAATTTATTTAAGAAATCCTTGATGGTGCTTCATTTCTTTTCAGAGTCCAAGGAAGCAGCTGGACAAGTGCAAATAATAGAAGGGAAACTGCATCACAGTATATTTGGCTTATTTATTTCACTGGCAGAATGTTACCTAATTATAAAATCCCTGCACCATCCTTTTAACTTGCCAAATGAGACCTGATTGCAGATTTCCCTGATAGATTACTTTCATAAAACACATATGAAGCTACCTCTGATGATATATGCAGTTGAAAGAATACACAAATCTTAGCCAAATAGCGTGATGTCCCCCCAACCCCTCGCAGTGGAGTCCAGAGTTGGATAGAGAGAAGACCTGTGCTATTAACATAGCTGGGCATGGTGCTTTCCTTTTCAAACAAGCTTATGATTATGCTGCCTAATGATTCATTGTGAATTATAGTGGCAGCCTGAACCTGTGCTACTGGCTGTTGCTTTGGGGAAATCAGCTGTGCCATGTGTGAGTTTTTGGCTGTTTTTATTTATTTATTTTTGTCAGTTGGACCATGGCTAGAAATGTGAGGCTTTGACAACAATGTTCCAGAAGCTGGCCCATTTTAAACATCCTAATCACATGTTGTTGACAGGCTGGATGCTACTAGCAGGAAAGCCCCTAGTCACCAAACACCTAACTGGGCATGGAAATCACCACAGGCCGGCATAATAACAGGGCTTTCATAGCAAATTGTGGCAGCTCTGTCTCTCTGAATGAGGGCAATTTCTACTCTGTAGTCCGACTCCCAAAGCTGATTATCTAAAAGGCTGGGATGTTCCAGGCCATGCAGAGGAAGCAGACACAGAGGACATAGGCAACAGAATTTCTTTCTGGCATAGTAAATGGCCACAGCTTTATTGTGAACATGAGCATTAGCACACCAAGGAGGTGGATCCACCTAAGAATGGCCAGTGGACCATTCAAAGCCTACCACACCAGCAGGCTGACCATTTTGGGACCGAGCAACACCCCTGGTCAAGCTCACCCCAACCTCTAGGCCTGCTGGGCCCCACGGGAGGGTGGTATTGGTGGAGGCCCTGTGGACATTAGCCTCTATTAGGGCTTCCACAATCAACTGCACAGCGAGGCAGCTCCTCCCCCATAGAGGGTCTGCTGCACAGCGTACACCCAGCCTTTTTATGGAGCCCCCCAATATCAACCAAGCCCGGCATATAGGTGTGGTCTTCGCAAAACTAGGATCTGCCTGTTTCCACCACCAGCTGTGACAAAGAAAGCATGTACACAAGGGAAACACAACCCGAACAAAATGATACAACAGGCTGTCTCTAATGGACACAGGGAGGGAGGGAAACAATGATGTGCTGGGAGTCACAAAATAAAGGGAGGTCTCTGGCATGGGCCCCCAGCCATTAAGGCTCCTGGCCCTGCCCCCTGCCCTGTCCCGCCCTGTCCCCTCCCTTGCAGCCAGGTAAGCCCTGCACTACACGTGCACGCTAAGGGGGTGTGCACGCTAAGGGGGGGGGTGAGACCAGTGGCACCATCTCCTTGGAGCTGGCACCAGCCATGTCAGTAATAGTGGTCTAGCCAGCAGCTACCTTTGTTTTTTCTGCCTTAAGCAGTATACTAAAAATTGCAGGATTTATCTCCCGTTTGTGGCCCATTTCCCCATGGAGTCCTGGGCTTGAAGACTTATTTAGCCACCCCGATAACGTCCCTGGTTTTCCTTGTCACTCCATGTTTTAATGTAACGTAGCACTGTTAGACAAGTGCTGTGACATGGTAAAGTCAGCACCAATAAACAGAACGGAAGTGCAACTCGTGTCTCCTCATGGTATAACTATCAAAGGTTTGATTCATCTTTATCTCTGGCAGAGAGAGATCGACCATGCAAGAGAATCTTCAGGTCTTGTCATGGGGGCGGGGTGGGGATAACTCCCACTGTTGTTTCAGTGGCTCAAAATGAGAAGGAGCCAGTGACTCATGTGTGCTTTTTCAGTGTCTCCTTTAACATTCAAAGCCACCCAGAGATTTCATCTGTCTATTGCCAGGCTTCATGAATGAAGTGTCAATTACTCCTTGGTGGTCAAGTTTCACAATTCCACTAAGGCTATGAATAGCTGGAACGTTTTCAGAGAGGCGGGACTATTAGTGCCAGCAGTGCATATGGTATATCTCTTTCTGTCCTGCTGTGAGCACGGACCAAAGTAATTTTATAAGTTTCCAGTGTGCTTCAAGCTGAATCCAAGAAAATGTGATTTCTTCTCCCAGAAGGGAAATAAAGGGATGATGGTGCCATCCTAAGCAAAGTTCGGCTTTTTTTAGTCCACTGGCTCCCAAACGCTTAGGAGGCATAACCCTGCTTAGGAGGGGACTGCTTATCTGTAGTTCTGCATTTGGCTGTTGTGGTACTCCATTAGTTGGGTCTTGCGGCATGGCAGGAATCAGAGATCCTCTCTCTCATCTTCAAAAGAGTTTTGCAGCTGGTTTTGTAAAATAGTTTGGAGAAAAAATGGCCACACACATATGTGAAGTTCTGTGAGATACAACAGTACAAGGGGACTCATTTTCTTACTGTACAGCCAGTGCCTCACCGCTTTGTAAGATCACTTCAATCCTCATCCCCACACATTCAGAACATATTCAACATGGCTGATGCTAATACTAACACACTTTGAATTTTAATAGCACAGGCATTTCCCCTTGAAAGCCGAGCAATTTCCCCCTCCTCGGTTATATTTGTGTTCTATTGAACTACTAGAGGAGGTCTGGAGCAACAGTGGGGAGGAGGAAATCAGGTCACTAATGTATGGCTTAGGTCTAGGATACAAATTGTAACACGACCTTATCACCAGAATTGGCTCCTCTTGGGCAATATGTGTCTTAATTTGTTATCCATAACAGGCACTATGCAGTGCCGCACCTGGTGAGCTTTGGAAACTTTAAAAAATATAAAAGTACTTCTGCAAATTACCCAAGAACAAATCCACTCCTAAGTGATTCTCGCCTGAATTTTCTTCATTTGTTCCAAGCTTCCAATTAGCATTGACATCGGAGCAACTTCTGCTGTCCCCTTGACATCTGGAAAATGGATGTCCCCCTGGCACTGACTGAAATTACACATGCAGATTGACTGCAGACTATGCACTATGGCAAGCTTAAAGTGTAGGGATAGGACGCATGCTGCATTCCAGATGAAGCTATTGTGACTCTTGTGAGAGCTCCCCTGTTCAATAGAGAGACTCTGACTGCATTCCTTTGGTGTTGGGATCCAAATCCAGCCACAGACTGAAATGCCAAAAAGTGCAGCTTTAGTTTGCTCCCCTTCTCCAAATACATTGAAAATATACATTAAAAAGGCTAACATTCAGTAATATCTCGGAATTTCTTCCCTAGCTGAATGTTACATGGTAAGATCCATTTTACATTACAAGGCTAAAGAATTGTAGATAGATAATAGGATGGCATGAACAATGAAACTACGTGGATTCCCAGAGGATGTATCAAAATGAAAAGTAACCTGAATGAGTTTCATGTGGGAAGGAGAAATGTACAAATATGTCTCTCTATTTCTTTCATTATCTTCTATTTTAGGGTTTTTCTTCTGCCTGTCTTTGTTGCTGATGTTTTCAGATTGATTTTTATGCCTATTTTACTCATTTTACCTACCATTTCTGTTTGTTTGAGGCATGAAGGAACAATTTATGATGTTGTTTCACATTCCTCTTGGATCTACACAATCATCCCCTCTCCCCAGGGTTGATTATCTATTAGCCCACGTACAAATAGGTGAAATAGGGGAAGTGCAACAAGACCTGCATTTGTCTCCTCTCTTCTCAAGGGTGCAGATTGCACTGTGCGCTGTACCACATTGCCTCCTTTGCAGACTAAGGGAACATGCCAAAGCAACTTTACTTGGAGGCAAGTTCCATTAAATTCATAGGCCTTACTCCAAGGAAAGTGTTCTTATGATTCCAGCCTTGTTGCTGCTTTAATCTACAGTGGGCAGTTTAATCTACGTCAGCGGTTGCACTGGGCCACTGGCGGTGCAGTGTTGTGGAGTTTTATGCTCTGCAGCTTTCTGTATCCCCATGGGGGACGCATTTCAGTGCTGGATCTGCTCTGGCGCTGAAATGTGTCCCTGCAGGAAACATGTCCCCTTGGGAAACATAGTGGCAGTGGATAGGTTCTGCTACACAGGAAGGGGGAGGGGGTTTATTTTGCAGATAGCGGTTTATTTCCCAAAAAACAAACAACAACAACAAAAGCTCTGGTATCTCTCACAGTACAGTAAAGCACCACAAAGCTAACTGGGGCATTTTTTGCCCTTTCTGGGCTACTGTAGGATGAGGAAGAGCTGGAGCTGGAAGGCCTGGCTCATTCCTGTCCACATGGCCTGCCATGGGACAGGCTCCATTGGTCCATGTTGCGGAGGATTCTCCTGTGTTCCTTTAGCCCGGGGCAAATGAGGGCCCAATCCACAGCAGGCCCAGGAGAGGGCCTCCCTGGCAGCTGCATCATGTAGAAGCAGGGATTAGCCCAGTTTACACATGAGCGCCCTCTCGGCCTTTTCCTCCTGTGTGGAATTGGCCAGTGATATCCTTGTCTGCTCTTAACAAGGATTCAAATAGTGCTAAGGAGAAGGCATTTAGATTTACCTGCTGTCTCACACCACTGTTCTTTACAAGATATCATTCACTTCTTGTTTTACCAACACAATAATACTCTCCCCTCTCCTTAGTTCCTCCATTTTAAAGGCTTTAAAGAAATGTACTTTAAAGGAGTAAGATCCAGAGTAAATTTGCTCTTAATGGATGTATTCCTGTCAGCAGAACCAACCATTCTTTCCTTTTCTGCCTCCTCTGTGGTTTATTGATCTCCTCAGAGTGCTATTCTTGGAGGAGAGGAAATCCTCAGAAATGACAGGAAGGGCAAATCAGTAGTCTGCAAAAGTGCAATGAAATGGGTGGAAACGATGCTTCCTTTTCTATAAGCAAAATTTTTAGTCTGGATGAACCCAAGGTCTTTTTAATAGAAACATACATGGCTGAACTCCAAAAGCAGAGTATACAATCTGGAAGCAATGAGTTCTGTAAACTACAGAAGGGCTCTATGTAATGTCACCAGCCATTCTTATAATAGTCCTTTCATGCAATTTCTTCTAATAATGGTCCTCATTTCCATGATATATCAGATGGAATTAAACCAAAGTAGCTTGCCAGATTAATTGTGGCTGCTAACAATAAATGCTCACAAGTACGTATTATGCAGATTGAGCAGAGTCCTGTAAGTAATCTAATAGAATTACTATAGCGTCCATTGTTAACAAAAGCCCAGCAATAATCATTTACTTTTGCCCAATAAGGCATTAGTGGCCAAAACCACGAAGGGAATTTGCGCTTTATCATGGCGGCTCTAAAATACATCCTAGCAACAGTGATCTACATAATCCTGATTCTTTGGCAGAACAAATATTATTAGTAAAGGACTTTTATAAATAAAATCACACGCACATAATACCTTTATTGGCATGAAGCAGGTTAGCAAGATAAGCAGAGATAGTCAAAATACATCAGTCAGTTTGAATTTAAAAACTGAAGACAGAACTTCAGCCATTTAATCTAAGAGACTTTATAAATCGGCGTCTGAGAGCTCCATCTCAGTGAGATCATCCCTCTTCAAAGTACTTAGAGCACATACAGCTTGGGAGAGAAAGTGTTAATGGCCATTTCTTTTTTAAGGTCAAGGTCCACCCACATATTTCTTTTTTTCACAGATTTTTAACTGCATATTTACATATTTTGATGGGTTTTTCTTTTTTGGTGTGGTGTCCTTCTAGCCTGAGGGCTTTCTAATGAATGTCATGTTAGCCCACTGGGTGAGATTTTATGTTTTGTTTTAATGGTTTGTTGTTGTTTTTATGATTTCATGGTATAGTTTTACCTTGTGAATCACCTTGAACCACTCACTGTATTTTCTTTTGTATGAATAATAGATAAATAAAAGTTAATGACTCAGCAGTGCCCCCTGGGTGTGCAGGAAGTTTGGACATGGACACAGGAAGAGAGAACATGGTTTGCATTAATCTGAAGCAACACTGAGGAGCAGTCCACGGTTTGTGAAAGCTTCAGGCCCCTTTAATACAAAAGGGGGAAAAACCTAAATAGAACATTTCTTAGGCTCTTCCCAAGGACCTCTTCTATATTGTGAGCTGACCTAACAAGCCTTTTAGTTTCTCTCTCTCTTTTTCTTTGTAAGTCAGCTAATACTCCTCTGTCGGGAAAGCAGATGAGAAAGATTACATATTCTATAGCATGACCCTATTTTGGTAATGCACGTGATAGTTAAGCTTAAATAGTGTTAGGGACTTAATTCATTCCTCATTATCCTTACAATTTTGAACATTTATCTCACTAATTTTTCAATACTTTTTGCATTATTTAGAAAATAAAGATGTGAAGGAGATAAAGGTAAAGCAAGCACTGGGTCATGTCTGACCCTTGGGGTGACACCCTCTAGCGTTTTCATGGCAGACTCAATACAGGGTGATTTGCCAGTGCCTTCCCCAGTCATTACCGTTTACCCCCCAGCAAGCTGTGTACTCATTTTACCGACCTCGGAAGGATGAAAGGCTGAGTCAACCTTGAGCCGGCTGCTGGGATCGAACTGCCAACCTCGTGGGCAGAGCTTTCAGACAGTATATCTGCTGCCTTACCACTCTGCGCAACAAGAGGGTCTGTGAAGGAGATACAGAAATGCAAAAAGGGTTGCATATCATTATTGTGTATATTGAAAATAATTATTCAAAATAGGTTGCATAAAACAAAAAGTATTTCTTCCCAGCACTCCCTTCATTATAATTTTTAAAACACGTAGTAGTAATACTTACATTTGTATTCAACATTTTAGATTTCAGGCTCCATAACTAATCTGTTTTACCTCTATATTATTGATTTCATCTTTATTACATATTCAGTATTATACATTTTTCCACTTCTATCTACTCAGTGTAACTTTTAACAATAAGTAATATATCAGAATACTGAAAGAAAATCCATTGTATATCTCATAATAAGAAGGCAGAAGATATTTGCAATGCCAAGGAGGGACAGAGGCGGAGGAAGCAAAGGAATAAGTGCACCCACACATATTTTTGGCAACAAGAAAGCCACAATTATATATTGTGCACAAACCAAAAGGAGTGAGGGCACAGAATGTGGATGGATCCTCACATCAGATGACTCACCTGGCCTCTTATGAACCCCATCCTCAGCCCACCTGCTGGGAATGATTGCGGAGTGTCAAGATAATGGGATACATGTGGGCCCTGGCCTCTACATCATTCCCACACCACCTGGTGGTGTAAGCCAGCCAGCAGACCCTGCCTGGACATGAAACTATGTGGTTCCATTCCCCCCAAGGCCCCTTATGGGGACTCCCCCCAAATGAGGAAGGCAGGGAGGAACACACACACTCCAGCCAGACCTCAAATTTCATGATTGATTTTTTTCAGATAACTTGCTAATTTTGCCAGTACTGCAAATTTGACACATCTATTTCCCCATTTTTCTAGGCAGGGGCAGATATCCAGTTTCCATTTTGCTGTGTAGATAATACTAGCCATTGTCATCGTGTATTTGAATACCTATTCCAGAATTTTTGGTAATTTATTAGGGCAGAATGAGGCAGGAGGAAAGAAATGGCAAATTGAATAGTTAATTGAAAGGATTTTCCACAAGTAAAAATTTCAACTAAATTCAACTAATAAAAAGTTCAACTGAGAAATGAAAATGCAGATTGCAGATGGATGAGGCTTCCCTGCCTGAATCTGGTCTCTATACCTGCTCTGTTTTATGTTAGAGTTTTCTTGAGAGGAAATGTTAAATTAAGCACAGTTCAATACTTTACCTTCTCCTATGAGAAAAATCTCATGAACTCTTGCTGGTTCTCTGTAATTTGTTTTTTTTTAAACCTATTACTACTGAGATACAATGATGCTGGCAGTCTGCCAGTCTTTCAAAGTGAATGACAGTTCCAGAATTGGTCTTTGAGGACTAGACAAAAGCTTGGGGATTTGTAAAAAGAGAAGAAAAAAAGGTAAGAGTAGATGTAAATAGGAGGTTGTCCTTAAGGGCAAATACCACTTATTCTCCACTGAACTTTGTATTAGCAGAACCCAAGTGGAGCCTGTATAGAATCATAGAATCATAGAGTTGGAAGGGGCCATACAGACCACATAGTCCAACCCCCTGCTCAACGCAGGATCAGCCCAAAGCATCCTAAAGCATCCAAGAAAAGTGTGTATCCAACCTTTGCTTGAAGACTGCCAGTGAGGGGTAGCTCACCACCTCCTTAGGCAGCCTATTCCACTGCTGAACTACGCTGACTGTGAATTTTTTCCCCCTGATATCTAGCCTATATATATTAAACCAGGCCCTCTCCATAGATTGTATCTGTCAATTGCTTCTCCCTCGGGAGGAGAAGTGGGAATATGGGAAGAAATCTTCTCTATCCTCAGTGAGATGTCCCATTTCCACGAAAATCTTGCTTCTATTTTTTTTTATTTTAATAGAAAGATTGAGATATAAAAGGGAAACAAAAGAGAAAAGGGATTATATATAACAAATCATATTATTTAAAATGACCATACATTGTAGGGCATATAAAACAAACAAGTGAAAAAAACTCCCCAATATACTTGACATCAGTCTCTACAATAGACTTTACCCCAAATATGCTAACTTCTAAACATTATAAAACAGACTAGTTATAATGCTATATTATTAATGTTCCTCATTATCTCACTTCTTTGATTGCTCCCTTTTGTTCCACCCACCTCTCAATAGTCTCTGTGTCATTAAACTAACTTTCATCAATCCGTCTCCCACAATTCATTTCTAATTTCTCAAGTTTTTTGTCCTTTCCTCCCTTCATACACTATAATATCTCAAGATGATCTCTGTTACTGTTAATTGGTGTGTCCATTTCTGTTTCATATTTCTTCAACACCCCCTTAATAACTGAATCCTAATAGTATCTTTGTCCTTTCATAGTTCTCATCAAAACATACCTCTGAAGAAACTCAGTTACTATTCTAGGGGAATCTTCTGTACCAATACCACCCATTTAATCATGGCATACAATAGTATTTAAAAACAAATTTCAAGATGCTGCTTAGGAAAAAAATGGTTCAGAGGAGTGAATCAATGAAAACTGTTAATATTCAAGGACACTTGAAATGTTTGTAGAGTGGCACTGTTAAACTGGCGTAACTCTGCATAGGACAGCACTGTACATCACATAGTTCAGTGCTTACATTCCAGGGATTTTGATGAGAAGAATGCCATCAGTAAAGTTACCTGATCAAGTTGATTGCGCTAAATAGCCTTCAAACTGTGAGCATCAAACCTTGAAATGCAGAGATGAAGGCTTCAGGCAATACATCTCCACATATCTGAATATTCTTGTAGTAAGATTTTTAGCTCTCTTATTCATATACACCAAATTAATGCATTAAGTAAACTGTAAAGGTATACAGGAGCAAAGGAGTCAGAAGTTATGTGTATCTAAGTTGCCAGCTATTTTTCTGACATCTCTCCAACACACCAAAGTCCCCGACATGTAGAATATTTAGCAGGCATTCGATATGAGGAAAGTCTCAACCTGATTTATATCTGCTTGCAAGGTTGCTGGTAATAGCACAGGAAGCCTGCAGAGTATAACAGACTGATGAGATTGAGCTGTGCATCAGAAGGTCCCCGGTTCAGAGTTTCCCTCTCCTACAAACTCATTCATTGGCCTTTGGCATGCCAGCACACTTCCAGATGTAATATGGGGATAATAATACTTCTATGGGTTGTATTTCGTGGCATTGTTGTAAAGATTAAAGGAAGATTGCACAGGAGACATGCGA
Source organism: Paroedura picta (assembly GCF_049243985.1). NCBI lineage: Eukaryota > Metazoa > Chordata > Lepidosauria > Squamata > Gekkonidae > Paroedura > Paroedura picta. The sequence goes on from NC_135369.1 coordinate 145,816,235, forward strand.
GGAAGAACACGGTGAGCCACCCCTTGCCTTGAAAACCAGTTGAGGGGTTGCCATAACTCAGTTAGGATTTGATGGCACTTAATTAATTTAATAAAATACATGAAGCACTTTGAACAGTTGAAAATATTATACAAATACGGCGTACTTTTATGGTTATTTGGAGAATAGTTTTCAGTATGGCCATTATTAATAGGAGGAATCTAAGAAGAGATGTTACAGGAAACAGTGCAATAATTTGACTTCTTTTAGACTAATTATGCATGGGGCAGGAAATCCAGGAGGGCATCAGCAGGGCAGCCACAATTGTGCATGATGCTGCCACCATCCCAGCCCTGGCCCCGCACAGTACCCTGGAAGACCCAAGGCAAGGGAACGTGGAATTCCCTGGGATTCCGCGGGGACCAGGGAGGCTGGGTTGGGCTAGCGCTGTGCATAATCGGCAGAGCCAGGTTTTTTGACCCAGCCCTTCAACCAACCTATGGTGACTCTGCAGAGACACGGCACAACCCTGACCTCCACGTAGTTGTGTAGCTGGCCAGGAAGTCCCCCCACCCTCACCTTGGTGAGAGAGCGGCATGCTGCTCCCTGCCATCATGTGGTGGGGGCCTCATGCCTTCTGCTTCCCCCTGCTTCTGCCGCCTCCAGGCAGCATGCCATGCCAGAGCAGCTCACATGCACTGGGGGATTCCCCCCCCCCCCTATGCATACAAGGGAAGCACCAGGGCATACTGCCCTGGCACTATGCCCGGCAGCAGCCCGGCATGGCTGCTGCTATGCATAATGAGTCTTAAAGTGAAATCTGTGATTCTAGTACCGGTTAATTTTTCAGAATTCTAGTTTATCCAAAGTGCAATGAAAATTTCTTGATATTTTTCTGCACAGAAGAGAAAAATCAAAGGAGTAGGAGATTAGAATTAATGGATGGGATTTTGGAGAATATCATTCCAAATATTCCCTGAGAAGGTCTGACTCCAAACTAAAAATTTCCTTTGCCATCTAAAGATGAGGCCTAGTTCTGTGAGTGGACAAATCAACCCTTTTCTAGTGAAGGCTGGGAGCCACCATCTTTGTGTATGGCACTGAAAATAGCTAATTGAGTCAACTGAACAAACAAGGAATCACAATTCTGTCACCAGGCCATTGGCTAAGGAACTGAGAGAAGATAACAGAGTAGCAGATTTCTAGCGTTTTTGCATACCTATGGACTCTTCAGAGACTCCCTTCTGGAGCATGCCTATTCTGCATAAATTATACTTATGCAACATGCACGGGGATGTGGCATGGCAAAGCATGGTGAATTCTACTTTCTACATAGCTATGTTTTTCTGCTTGCTTGGCAAAGGATCTGTCTTCAGCTCACTGGAACCCAAGGCCTAGTTTGTGTGTTGTTCTGCTGAAGCGAATACATGGGATCATTGATTATGTCCCAACAGGTAAGGCCAACTTTTCAGTGGAAACTGACTTTTGGCTATCGAAAAAGCTGTCCATATTCGAAAGACTATTGGGTTGTAACTACCGGTAAATATGCACCGGTAGCTAGCTGCTGCATTAGTATTCAGTCAATGTGGGACAATGCAAGGTGTTCAGAAGAAAGGAAATTATTACCATCTAATAATTTCAATAACGTTACTAGCTCACTAGACTTGGAAAGTCTAGTTCATATTAAGAAAAACATGCTGTCCTGCAAGATTGTGTGGCAGTTTTTGACAGGTATTCTCACACCCAGATAAAGATTTGAAGCAGAAAATGCTTAGAATGGCTGGATAGATTTAAACAGTACAATGTTATGTATTATTACTACAAGAAAATGCTCTGGTGAAGTAATTGTCTGAATGAAGCAGACCAAAACAGGGACATATTACTTTGTTCCAAAATTGTCAGGCACAGTGGGATGGACTTGGAGGAGAAAAAGCAATCTGAATAGCCTTACTTTGGGGCACTGGAATGGAATTCAGCCTCTCTTATTTTGAAGCTTTTATTGGCTGCTCAGGAAGAAAGAAAATGTTTTTTAAAAAGCGCAGTGGGGGGCATTTCGGTTATCTGGAAATCACTGACATAATGCAGCAGTTTATCAGTCATAGACAGATGGGGGAAGGCAGGAATCTGGTGAATCTCTTTTTTCATTTTAAGCAGGAGGGAATGCAGATCAGGAAAGGTCCTGCCTTGGGTACTTGGTAGGCAGGAGGGCTAACAAGCATATCCTGAGCAAGTGGGGTGACTCTAAATCTCTAAGAAGGTTAAAGGGAGATTTTTAAAAAAAACCTCTCAGGCAAATAAACTGGCTAGCAATTGCTCAAAGTACCACAGAAGGAACTTCTAACTCTACAGTTTTAACCACTTCAGAGATCTGGGCTGCATAATCAGAAATGTCAACAGACAGGGTCGACAAAACATTCCCCTGCCTACAAGAACAGAAATGTACTATGTATGGATTGCTCCCCTCCCCAGGTATGGACTGCCAGTATCATGCCGTTTTCCCTTCTTTAATCCTCCAGCAGTGGCCATATCCCTCCCATCGGCTACTAGGGAATATGCAATTTGAAAAAGGCAACTGAATATTATTATAGCAATGTGCCATGTATACCAATATATCATGGGTGAGGAAGTTAGCCTTCCTCTCCTCGCAAGATCAAGATGCCTTTTTCTCGACTATGATTATCTTCTTGGACCAGTCACTACCTCTAAATGTAACCTGGTTTAACGTGTTGTCTTCATTGGCAAAGTTTAAACTTGAAAAGTGGAGTAAAGTACCAAGCTGCTTAAAGAATTAAATAGTCTTTATTCAGAAGAGGAACAACTTTGTATAGAAAAGGATAGGAGAGTCCGAGTGGTCTAACTAGTTGTTGGTCTGACTAGTGGTCTAACTTTGTTGTTCTGGAGGCAAGTATGCTGAAGGAGCAGGAAGTCTCCAATTGAGCCAGACGGGATGCTGGAGAAAATTATTTGAAAAAAATGCCAGGAAATTCATATTCTAAGTATGCTAAAAACACATTTCAACTGATGCCCCTTGCAGGACATGATTCATATTCTGTTCAATCATATACACTGTAAATCTGTTCCACTTAATATTTCTGGTAAGGGTTTGGAGGAGGAGCTGGCCTCATGGCTTAAGTGCCACTCAAGGCGGCTGTCCCACCGCTGAGTGCCTCTTCCTCCAACTGGCTTGCCTATCTGTCCAGTGGCCAGTCAATTGTCTTCCGTCCTCCACCCCTGACCACCCCCTCCTCTCCTCACTTCCCTCCAAGGCTCAGAGGCTGCAGATCCCTGCTGCATGAGAGCTTCCCCTGCCGGTGAGTTCTCTTCCCGGGTGCCTCCAGCCTGCAGCCTTTCCAGGTTCTGGGGGAAGGGAGAGGCCATCCACAGAGTTCTTCCATCCTCCTATCTAGTGCCTGTTGCACTCCTGAATGCAACAGGATTGGCCCCTAGTCTTGCATATTACAACAGTCTTGAAGATAAAGTTGGAACGTTTGGATAAAAATTGATTGATTGAATTAATGGATACTCAATATATGAAATATGGACCAGTTGAAGAAGAAGCTGTGTTGTATTAAAAACTGAGTTGTCCCTAGGAGCATATCCATGGCATGGCCACCAAGGCACATGCCCTAGGGACCAGATGAGGGGGCTCAGGAGGATTCTGACAAGTAGGCCAGCTGGCAGCCCTCCCTCAGCTGGGTCCCTCAGTGGTTGGCAGAGAGACATATAGGGCATGTAGGATGGCCAGCAAAGGAAACATGTGGAGAGGACCAGAGGAGACACATGGGGTGGGCAGAAGAGATGGGCAAGTGGAGAAGATGCATGGGCAGGCTGGAGCAGATGAGCAGGGAGGAGATGGGTAGGGTGGGAAAGTAGAGGAGATATATGTGGTGGGCTGGAGAAGAAGATGCATAGGCAGGCAAGTGGAGGAGATGTGTAGGGCTGGTTGGCCAGTGAAAGAGATGTGTGGGGTGGGGTGGCAGGCTGGCAAAGGATACATGTGGGGCAAGTAGGCCAGTGGAAGAGATGTGTGGGGTTTATGATGGGTGGATCCATAAGGCCCAGTTCTTCAGGGGACAGGTCCAGGAAATCAGGAAGCATGCTGAGAAGTTCCAGAGTGAGGTGGCTGCATTGTACCGAAGGACATTATGGAACCAGACCAGGAGAAATGGGGCAGGAGTAGAAAGCCTTGCAGCTGGAGAAGTAGGTGAACCAAGCTCTGTTGGGAATGCACAAGCTGAGAAGGAAAGCCCCCATCTGTGTGTCTTCCTGAAGTCTAAATAACTGGAGCAGCAAGTAAAGGCCATCAAGAGATCGGGAGACCACATCACCAAGCTGAAGTGCCTAGGATTGCCACAGCGAGCTGTACGGGATGAGACTTCCTTTAACATTCTTCTAGAGTCAAAATAATAACAATGATAATAATCAAATTGGCATTAAAGGAAAAAAAATTCCTTGGATTTCTTAAAAAGCAATAGTTTCCAGTATTCTTCTGTTCTTGTAGCTTTTTTCCAACCTACAGTGTGTATAGTTAATGCAAAGTATCTAATCTTTCTTTCATCCAGCATTTTTTCAAAGCTTATCTTTTGGAGCTATGTGTTTGGCAAGATGTAAAAGAGGCATGAGGTTCATCAAAAGTGACAGCTCTCACCATGAATAATACTGTAGATGTGAAGCAGGGTCATGTAGTTTTAAAATCATGCATCGTTATAGAGGTTTTAGAGTTTGTTGCTTCTGGCTGTTGTTGGCAAGTGAAGTTGGTCTGTGGTCTGAACCTAAGAGAAAAGCTTGCTGTCTGAAATCAATATAAGAAGTGGACATTAAACACAATAGCCCTGCTGATTATTATTATATGTGGCAGATAATTACAGCATCTTTGTGCGGCATAAACAACAGCCATGTAAAACTTCAATATTAATGGGATGCACTCCAGCACATCTAATGTTTCTAATAGTTCAAATGTGGTCTATGGGAGGATACCGGGATCTGAAAGGGCTACAGTGTACACAACTTTTGCCCATAAATATTTATTACAGTCTATTCATCAGATATTTTAAAAGAAGCCCTTTGTAATAGGTACTGTTGCCACCACTCGTATTACTTGGTTGAACCTGGATGATATGGCCTGAACATGAACTTCAGAGTAAAATTTCTCTGGTCTACATGTAGAACAATACTGGCTGGATATCGGGGTGGGTGGGATTTCACAGTCAGAGTAGTGGAATTGGTTGCCTAAGGAGATGAGGAGCTCCCTCTTGCTGGCAGTCTTTAAGCAGCAGCTGGACAGATACTCATCATGGATGCTTTAGACTGATCCTGCATCAAGCAGGGGGTTGGACTAGATGGCATCCATGGAGCCTTCCAATTCTATGATTCTAGGATTCTGAAATGCTCCAAGAGCTGGATTAATGCACACATTCAGTAAATTACATTTTGGGGCCTCAGACTGTAGGTCCTAAGTACAACATTAAAACATAACTCAATTAGCTTTTTTGGTAAGGCAATGGGGTCTCCTAAACTTGCATGTCTTAATCTGGCATTGATCAAGAGATTTAGAGGAAGTAAGGAATCAGGTGAGCCTCTTGTGGCGCAGAGTGGTAAGCAGCAGAAATGCTGTCTGAAGCTGTCTGTCCATGAGGTTGGGAGTTCGATCCCAGCAGCTGGCTCAAGGTTGACTCAGCCTTCCATCCTTCCAAGGTCGGTAAAATGAGTACCCAGCTTGCTGCTGGGGGGTAAAAAAAGTAATGACTGGGGAAGGGAATGGCAAACCACCCTGTATTGAGTCTGCCAAGAGAATAATAGAGGGCATCACCCCAAGGGTCAGACATGACCCGGTGCTTGCACAGGGGATACCTTTACCTTTAAGGGATCAGGTATTCCACACCATGGCATGTTTATGCTACGCATTACCTTTTCAGAATCCCTGTAGGCTTTTTAAAAATAGTTCTTGACTTATTCCATTGTTTGTTAAATTATATCCACTCTTCCGCAAGAGGAATTCTACAGGGCACATGGCAGTTTTTTTTTTTTTTTTTACAAACTCAATGAACTCAGAAAAACCCTGAAACATCTCTATTTCCATTCTGTGATAAATCCCGGGGTTTGAATGATCTCAGTCTTGAGCATTTTGCAAGACTTGGTTGACCATCTTGAACTGAATGAAATGCTCCCGATACAACTGATACCTGGCACTCTTGACTAGACATTTATCTGACTATAGGGATGATTTTACATTTCTCATCCCTGCTTTTCAACCTTTAAAAAATCTCCATTTTAAATTCATTTCTCCTTTGTACAAAGAGAACCAATTACTTCTTTTTCCTACACACATAAATGTTGCATATTGTTTGTTGGCATGCTATACACAATTGCATCTAAAATCATACCGTATGAGTACACAAGGAGGAGACAGATCAACAAAACTAAGAGTGAAGAGCGCGTAGCTTTAACCGGTTGATGAAAATATCAATGAATAAAAAAGATGTAAAATAATCCCTCACTTCTGCCTCTCACTAGGTTATAAAGTGCCAGACTTTTAAAGTGCCTGGTAAGGGGTTGTATGGTCCAAGCCAGATTGATTTCCAATGGGACCCTGGTCTTGGCCTCCAATTCCAAGACTTGTTCCCTCTGATTCCAGTAGTACAACAATCATCTCATCTCAGGCTCAGGGAATGGCCCTTAGACCGTTTATGCACTGGAGGTTTCATGCTGGGCTGCAGGTTGGAGTTTTAGTCGTGGAGGGTTACCCCGCCTCTTGCTGCATGCACACAGGGGAGCATTTGGCCCAGTGTACCTCATCCACCCCCAATTTGTGCTCCTGCAAGAGAGCTGGGGCAGTGAAGTTCCCAGTGCATAAACGGTCTTAGAGGTCCATAACCTGAATGATGTTCCAAAAGGACAGAGCCTCCATGACAGTAACAGTCAAGTTAGTGACTTCCATTTTGTAAATTACGTTGAGAATTTTTAAAGTTGTAAAAGCTAACGATAAATGCATTACAAAAAACAAAACCAGAGTCCGGTGGCACCTTTAAGACCAACAAGGATTTATTCGAGTGCAAGCACTCGAGTGCAAGCACTTATTTCGAGTGCAAGCACTCTTCCTCATATCAATGCATTAGATGGATAGATACTTCTAAACTAGCTCCCCACCACATCTTATCTCTCACAGTGCAGGGTATGGAGCAAGACACATCGATTCCCCTGTCAATGCTGCCTGAGCTCCCTGAACCCCACAAGTCATGATGCGGAAATGGGAGTCCATTGGTCATGCATCAAGATAAAAAATAAATAAAGCATTCAGTATATTCAATAATGCTGGTGAACTGGTGACTACAAAATTCTACTAGGCATTTAGCAATCACAGCTTTGCTTCCCTCCACCCCATCAAACGGATATTTGGATTGAAGGAAGAACCAGTGATCCAGTGAGTAGTCTGACAGTAGGCCACATTTGTTGGTGCTTTCCCCCCTCATCTCCCCCCCCCCAGGATCTGCGCCGACTTTAAACACAGAAGGAGAATTTACATGCAAAATCATAGAATGCGTACACGTACAACATCACAATTTAGGAATGAAAGTAGTGGCATACTTGTGTATTACAAAACCGTAAGATAACAGGAAGAAATCCCTTTCAAGCCAGCCCTTTGTGTGCTGAAAAGCAGTGTTTTCGTAAGGGTGTTTGGGGGGTACTGCTGAAGAGGTCTTGCAGAAATGGCTAGTAGTATTCTTTTAGTTATCTAAAGCAAGAGATAAATCATTAGAATCATCTTCAGTACTTAACCTTTTGCTTATCACAAATCTTATAGTTTTTTGGGGAGGAGTTTAATTTTTTTCATTAAAGAATGTGCTAATTTGAATGGGAAGGAAAGAGGCATGGTATGGGCCAATCTTGTCAAATCTCAGAAGCTAAGCAGAGCTGATACTTGAGTGGGAGACCTCCATGGAAGAATCTGAAGATGATGATCATGAACCACCTCTGGATCTCACTGGGGTGGAAAGCCCCTTTCTGTGTGTTGTATGCAGGACCCCTGCCTCAGCGACGGGCATATGGTCTTCTACAACCAGTGGCACCCCTCTATAGTCTAGGCTTAAGCCAAACCCATGACATTGTGAAAATCTGATGTAACAGCAAGCATCTATTTTAATGGCAATATTTATATCCAATTTTGTTATTATGATTAGTAAAAACATAGCTACAGTTTGGCCCCAAGATTGGAAAAAAGTAAATGAAATATTTATAAACCAGTATATAAATATAAGAAATATAAGAAATAAATAAATACATAAATATGAACATTTTTTACAGAATCAAGTCACAAAATCTGATTTAAAAATAATTAATCAGGAGGCATCTATGGCCACAAATTATTAAATGTTTCTACTTTCCATGCTTCTAGTTGGAGTGCATTGTTTCTAAATACTAGTTACTAACAGACTTTCTCTGCTCTTTACATACTTTTGGTTTTACTCACTGTGATAAATCTCTCCAACATCAGTGGTGACTTGCTGTTTATTTTAACGTGGTACACTGAACTTAAGCTACTTTAGTTACTGAAATAAAAATTTGTAAAAATTAGTGCAAAACCAATGAGAACTTTTAAGTTAGAACAGATCACAGCTGTATTGTAAACCCTAGGAGATGCATTGTTTTATTATGAAAATGTTTAAAGCCAGTGGGCACCAAGATTGTCCAGATGGACTTGTGTTTTAATAAGTGTGTCATAAAATACCTTGACTGAATATAATGTTTTGTTCTCCCTAGTGTGCTGTTCTATATAAAGCAAACATATTGATTAATACAGGAACTGACTGCTATGTGTTTCTGAGAAATCACAGTGCTTATACATTTGTGTATTCATCATAACAGGTCAATTTATTCTGGAATGTCTACAGTGAATCGCAGGATAATTTTACACCATCATAGAAGAGTAAAGATGGATGGGGAAGGCTAAAGACACTTAAGGAAAAAGACAACAGTTCTTAAAATATGATACCAGTCTCTCCTCTAACATGCCTTTTATTGTGAGAAACATAACGTGAAATATGCCCAGCTACTACATGTTTCTAGATCTGTTGAATTTAGACAAAGCCTTCTTTATTTATTTTTATTTATTTATTATTGTATTTATTGATCACCACTCTTGGCCAAAAAGAAGCTGAGCTAGAGGGCGCATACAGACATTGAAAAGCATGGGGGAGAATATTGCCCCTTGTAGTACTCCACAAAGAAGAACAAAGGGCTCATATAATTTACCCCACTGCAACCCTCTGTGTCTGGTTCTGGAGGAAGGGGACCAGCCATTGTAAGGCTGTCCCCCTAATCTCCATCTTGGCGAAGTGGTGGGCTAAAAACTCATGGTAGACCACGTCAAATGCAGCCGACAGGTCTAAAACATGAGAATAGACAACCCGCCTAGAGCCAGCTGGCATTGGAGATCATCCATCAGAACAACCAGTACAGTCTCCACCCAGTGGTCAGGATGGAAGCAAGACTGGTCCAGGGCCAAAGTTTCCTCCAAGAATGTTCTTGGCAACCCTCTCAACCACCTTTCACAGTAATGCAAGATGGATGTGGAACTGGGAGGTAGCTAGTGGGATCGTGTGGATCCAGTGATGTTTTTTCTCTGAAGAGGATGAACCACTGCCCCGATGTTAGGGAGCCATTAACAATCTCCCTCAAAGGGCCTCCTTTCCATCAATCACATGATTTGAGCACCCATGACCTACAGGGGTCCAAATGGCAAGTGGTCGCCCTCAATGATCCCAATTTGTCCACTCTGGTGAAAGAGAGCCATGTGAAGCAATCAAATGTCATCCCCCACGATGGCCACTGAGCTCCCAATTCACATTCTGTATCAATTGTGGCTGAAAGGTCCTGGTGGAGTGACAAGACTTAGTCTTCAAAGAAGCTCGCTAATGCCGCACAGCTCAAATCCAATCCATTACAATTTTGGCACCTTTCTTCGAGGGTGGTAAGAGCTTGAACTATCCTAAATAGTGTGTAGTGGTTAGGAGTGTGTAGTGGTGTAGTGTCTAGTGTGTAGTGGTGTAGTGGTTAGGAGTGCGGACTTGTAATCTGGCATGCCAGGTTCGATTCTGCGCTCCCCCACATGCAACCAGCTGGGTGACCTTGGGCTTGCCACGGCACTGATAAAACTGTTCTGACCGGGCAGTGATATCAGGGCTCTCTCAGCCTCACCCACCCCACAGGGTGTCTGTTGTGGGGAGAGGAATGGGAAGGCGACTGTAAGCCGCTTTGAGCCTCCTTCGGGTAGGGAAAAGCGGCATATAAGAACCAACTCTTCTTCTTCTTCTTCTTCTAAATAATTGTGCTGGGTGAGAGCTAACAAATGCAATGTCAGCAGCAAAAAATTCACATTTTGCCACTTTCACCACCATCTCATACATCCTCATAAGCATGCGATAATAGGTTCTTGCCACCTCATCACTAGTTTTCTGCCACACTTGGTTTAGCCATCTCATTTCCCTCTTCCTTTCACAAAATAAAACTACTGGAAGTACCATGGAGCCTGCTTGAGGTGTGGGTGGGGAGGGCACCTAGGAGCAATATTGTTGATAGTGGCTATAAGGTGGGACTGCCAGTCCTCTATCAAGACTGCCAATGGGGCGCCGGAGGGCATAGCATCCCACAGAACATTCAGGAATCCCTCGGATTCCATAAGTCTCCACGGGTGGGCTAAAATATGCCCATCATCCAAAAAGGGAGGGGTTTGTATCCTCAGCCAGGCCATCAGGGCACAGAGGTCTGACCATGGGATGGGATTGCTCACCACCAGATCCACCTCACTGGCAGTCTTCAACCAAAGGTTGGATAGACACTTTTCTTGGATGCTTTAGGATGCTTAGGGCTGATCCTGCATTGAGCAGGGGGGTGGACTAGATAGCTTGTATGGTCCCTTCCAACTCTATGATTCTATGATTCTCTATCCCAATGCCAAAGATCAAGTCGAGGGTATGGTCAGTCTGATGGGTGGGGCTGGCAACAAATTGTGAGAACTCTAGCGTCACCATGGCCGACACGAGGTCCGAGCCAAGATAGTGAGTCTGCATGGACATTGAAGTCCCCAAGAATCAGGAGACTAGGGAACTGCAATGCCCCAGCAGGCCTGACACGGCAACCAGAGGTACAGTGGGTGAATGGTACACCAACCAGATGGCCATATTGTCAATGGACTCCCATCTTAGACACATTCAACCCCTAAGATCAATGGTGCCAGGATAGCCCTGTAGTTGTAAGCCTCCCCAATCAGGACCACCCCCCCTCTCCTACCATGGAGCTGAGGCTGATGAAGGACTGAAATCCAGGTGGGGGTCAGATCATTCAGGGTGACCATTTTGCCTTCCCATGCCCAGATTTTGGTCATTTATGCTAGGTCAACCGAGTGCCTTGCAAAATAATCCTGCAAGGTTGAGGATTTGTTTTTAATTGGTCTGGAATTACAAAGCATCAGTAACGGTTCCACACTAGCCCTCTTTCCCCCAAATCTGAGGATGGAATAGAGGTTAGAAGGGTAGTGTACAGCTGATGGCTGTAAGAAACCCACAGTCTCTTCTCCAAGACTCCAGATGAAAGCCACTCCTCGAGTTTCTTTGGATGTTCCTCCCCTGACAAGGGGCCCCAATGGTTGATCGATCCTGGCACAAGGTCCTCAATGACACCCAGCCCTTCAGATCATTATGCCTACCTCCTCTGATCCCCTGCACTCATGCTGCGTGTTGGAGCTCTGGGCTGCTCAGCCTCACACCAATGGTCACCACAACTGGATATCTGGAGAGCTGTGGGACACACCAGGCATGGGCTCCCCCAGGGCCTAGTTAGGGGCCGAGTTATTTTCTAGTAAGCCTGGGGGGAACCCCAAAAGCTTTGGCCCAGGGAATATTTCTTCCGCTGCTCCACCAAAGAGAAGCAGATTTTGCCTTGCAGAGCCAGCAAAAGAAAAGCCCCTCTCATTGTTCCACAACTTCTTACATCTGCAGGGCTGGGTTATCAAGGGGGGGGGGAGAGGAGAGTCTGGATATTTCCACAGCAGCTGGCTTTCCCCCTCTCACTGGTAGCTCGCTGCTGGCCTAGCCTCCACTGTCTTGCATCTTCTCTCTGTCCCAGGCAATGTACCCTGGGTGCATGTGTTGCATGAGCTCACTGGTACCGGTGCAGCCTCCCGCCTTCTATTCCCCTCGTCTTCTGGCCATTGGGCTGTCTTTCCATCACTGCCTGTTCCAATGTTCAGTGTAAGCCGCCCAGAGCTGCAAAGAAATGGGTGGTATAGAAATCTAAAAATAAATAAATACATAAATAAATAAATAAATTGTCCTACTAAATCAGACAAAATCTGGTTTAGATTAACACACTGAGGATTCATGAGTGATACTTGATCATTAATGAATCCAGTAAATAGAACACATTATCTGGGAACATGATGCCGTACTGACCTTTATGCCTTACATGTTGATCTGTTGTGTAAATGAAGTATCAGATTCTAAACCAATCCACCTAAACAGTTGTGAGTGTAGGCAAAAATGGGGCCAGATTAGGGTAAAAACTAACATTGTATTGAAGTCAAGAGAAGTAGTATGGTAGTCCAGGGAAAGACCCACACAAGCTAAAGTTTTTCATGGAAACCTGTCCAGGAAAGTGAAGTAACGATATAGCGGGACAAACTTGAGCAAATACCTTTCTCATTAAAAAAAAATTGCTGTTGGGCTAAAGATTTGTTGCATTTGATGATTTCTGTTCAAATTTTATATCGCATAGTGGTTTCTCACCTTGTTAAAGTACCAAAAATAATCTTTAACATCTACTGACTCTTTTTTTTTTACCTTGCTCAAAGAGTTATGGCAACATTTCTACATGCTTCACAAAACACTAGAGGTCAAATTGGCACACAACTGCCACTGTAACGTCAACTTCTGAAGACAGATATTCCGTTCCCCAGATTGATTCTGGTAGGTAACCATGTTGGTCTGAAGCAATAGAACAAAGTTTGAGTCCAGTGGCACCTTTAAGATAACAAAACCTAATTCCGGGTATAAATCACTCAGTTCTCACTTATGCCCAGAATTAAACTATGTTGGTCTTAAAAGTGCCATTGGACTCAAATTTAGTCCTCACATCTGTTTGTTAGCTCTCTTATGAGCGTGCTGATTTGCTGCTATTCACAGGTCTTACCCACTGTTTTAATCCAAACTCAGCTATACTATACTCAGCTATATATGTTCAGTCACTTATGTGTTTTAACTCTAACAAGTCCTTCCTTGCAACTCCCCACCCTCTCTCTAAATATATGTAAGGATTGAGGGATTCTATTTCAATGTATCAGAATATGCGTACATGCACAGAGAATTAAAACTTTGTTGGTCTTAAAAGCACCACTGGACTCCGTTGGTGTTCCTCAGACTGGTGTTATAGTTTGGCCTGGGAAAATTGTTTTGTTGGTGTGAATTCTTTACTTTGGTAAAGTTATACTATCAGGGCATTTAGCCTGCTTTCAATAGCATTTATATTCATATGTCTAAGACTAGCATATAATTTAGGCCATAATTATTTTAAGCATCCTTTAACACTTTGTGGTGTAAATGTTGTTACCCCATCAAAATTAAATTCTACTTTTATTATAGGCAATAAAAACCCTGAAAATTTTACAAAGGCACCTCAAAAGTTGTGTTCCCCCCCAAAAAAACTACAGTGTTAACACTGCTTACTTCAGGCATATTTGTAACTATCGTGTAATGATAGGCATGTGTCCCATTCTATCTATGTTGTTTGTTCTTATGTAAACCGCCCTAAGCCCCTGGGGAGGGCGGTATATAAATATAATAAATAAACAAATAAATATTTTTTCCATGCTACTCCCCTATCCTTTCCTCTTAACCTCTTTGATAATTGGGGGAGGGATGGGATTTTTAGCCATCATGTTAATAGATTGATGTTTTAATGGGAATTTTAATGGGGTTAGTTTTTGTGACCCACCTCGAGCCTGTCGGGAGAGGCGGGAAATAAATCTAATAACAATAATAATAAATCTAATTTCCTACTGTATTTAGCACTACTTTATGTTTTTGTGATGTCACCATGCTGCATTATTTCATTACTTTTCTAACTAACTGGTTCTCACTGGTTGGAACAAGAAAGTAAAGAATGTTACAATAGCCCAGTTTGAGATATGAACAGAGAGAGAGAGAGAGAGAGAGAGAGAGAACAATGGTGAGACTTTGAAGAATGAGTGGGAATTTCAATCCTTTCTACAAGTTTCTCTTTGGCCAAAATTGAATTATGAGAAACTTTAAAAAAGGATAAGGAACTGATAGTTGGATTCCAGTGAGAAACTGGGTAAACAGAAATTAAGAGAATTTAGACTCCTCGTGCATTGCCAACGGAGGGTGTGCTGAAGCTCATAACTGGCTCTGCTTATAGGGTCTAGGCCCCCTGGATTCTAATAGGTGAGGATAAAGAACAGCAACGATTTAGTGGTGAATCAGATACATGTTTCCTGTGATCACAAGATACTTATCTGAAATGCTCAAAAGGCATCCATAGTATAGAAAAGGTTTTGTTTGTTCATATGTTAGTGGTCAGACCCCTCCTCGCCTTGAGGGGTAGGATATAGCCAGCACAAACTTGCATACTTCTATAACATCCCAGATATTAATTTGCAGAACACTATCTAGCAGGGGTGGGCAGTGGAAGTAATGTAAGTTCGATTTAAGTAGGTCTGGAATGCACCGTCTGCTCTCAAGCAGGAAACATGGATGCCAGCCAAGTGTCATTCTCCAGGACATACCTGGACAATTAGATTAGATTCTGTGATATTGCAAGGGCTGATTCATTAATGGGTTTCTCTTCCCACCCAGAATAGGAATGCATATCCTTGGCAGAATAGGTTCTCCGAGAAAGGTGGCAGTAATCGCATCAGTTCCCAATCTCTCCTTCCCCTCACACTCATGGAACTCAATTAGCAATCACTAACAGCCTGCCTCACCTAAGTAGTTTTCCATCTACCAATTTAGGAGTTGTCAAGATGCATTAACATCTTTGGTGCTACTCCAGTAGAGCAATCATGGGTATTGTTTGTTTCATGAGAAATCTTCATGGTTTCACCTTGGGTATTGTACTCACTCAGGACAAACCTATCACATGCCTTCTAGCTCCTTTGTCACACACAAGAAATCACAACAGTATATTGCTTTAGAGGGTAGCATATCAGCCATAGGCCAAGGATGCAATTTCACGATAAAAAGTAGAGCACCTAGCTGCAGTGTCTCCGTTTGGGTGTTCTCTGCACATCCTGCATGCACCACTTACCTTTATGTAGGTTTCCCCTTTCCACAAAGCAATGGTCATTCTGCTGAAGCAGAATGATTCTTCTCCATGTCATGATGGTAACTATTGCTTCCCACTTCCCAAATTTATCTCCATTCAAGTCTGCTTTTCCTTAGATGAATTATTGTGTGTATGTTTCATGAGCTTTAGTATATGTATTTGTATTTTGCTTTTAATTCGTCTTAATAAGACAACTTTCCAGTTTACTCTGCATTGGTTTATTTAAGAGTTTCATAAGGGAATAATCTGGTATACACAGGGGGGAGTTCCTATAGTTTCCCACCTTTCACTAAATCACCAAATAATTTGCTAATTTCCCCAATTAAATTCAGGAGACCTCCAATTTGGGTTGCATATATATTTACCTCATTTGTAGTCAGCCTTTCTCAGTGAGACTCCAGTGAAGTAAAATTACTTTAAAAATAAATTAAAATGTACCGTAAAATCAAATAGCAGATTCAGTAAAACTCTCTAGAAATTGTTCACAGACACTGAACCTTAACTGTTCCCTTTAAAAAATGTCCTCTGCTTTTCCATTTTTCTAGCAGCCACATGTGCCTCAAAAAGGTGGTGCCAGGAGATGAAAACTTGTGTGACATGGGAAGGCTGCACTGAAGAGTACAAAATGAATGAAATTATCTTCTCATGATCTTCATAAGTGGAGCCTCCAAAACCCACAGAAGTGCAACTGGTAAAATGAGAAGGACATGTATTTTTATCCACTTTATCCTGACCTGGCTTTTCATTCATGTGAGTTCCTTGACTTCTAAAACGGATTTTTCAATTCATAGAATCATAGAATCATAGAGTTGGAAGGGGCCATACAGGCCATCTAGTCCAACCCCTTGCTCAACGCAGGATCAGCCCAAAGCATCCAAGAAAAGTGTGCATCCAACCTTTGCTTGAAGACTGCCAGTGAGGGGGAGCTCACCACCTCCTTAGGCAGCCTATTCCACTGCTGAACTACTCTGACTGTGAATTTTTTTCTCCTGATATATAGCCTATATCGTTGTAAAGGTAAAGGTATCCTCTGTGCAAGCACTGAGTCATGTCTGACCCTTGGGGTGACGCCCTCTAGCGTTTTCTTGGCAGACTCAATATGGGGTGGTTTGCCAGTGCCTTCCCCAGTCATTACCATTTATCCCCCAGCAAGCTGGGTTGTAGTTTAGACCCATTACTGCGTGTCCTCTCCTCTGCAGCCAATGGAAACAGCATCCTGCCCTCCTCCAAGTGACAACCTTTCAAATACTTAACGAGGGCTATCATGTCCCCTCTCAACCTCCTTTTCTCCAGGCTGAACATTCCCAAGTCCCTCAACCTATCTTCATACGGCTTCGTCCCTTGGCCCCAGATCATCCTCGTCGCTCTCCTCTGTACCCTTTCAATTTTATCGACGTTCTTCTTGAATTGAGGCCTCCAGAACTGCACACAGTACGCCAGGTGTGGTCTGACCAGTGCCATATACAATGGGACTATGACATCTTGTGATTTTGATGTGATGCCCCTGTTGATGCCCCTGTTGATGCCCAAAGTGGCATTTGCCTTTTTTACCACTGTATCACACTGCCTGCTCATGTTTCGTTTACAATCCACAAGTACCCCAAGGTCTCGTTCACACACAGTGTTACCTAGAAGCGTATCCCCCATCCAATAGGCATGCTTTTCATTTTTCTGTACCCAGATGCAGAACTTTACACTTATCTTTATTAAATTGCATTTTGTTCTCATTTGCCCATTTTTCCATTGTGTTCAGATCTCGTTGAACTCTGTGTCTATCTTGTGGAGTATTTGCCAGTCCTCCCAATTTGGGGTCATCTGCAAACATGATGAATAGTCCCTCCATGAGCTGCTGCTGAGGAAAGAGGGAAACAGGCAACATGCCTTGCTGTAACAGGCAGCTGTATCTTAGGAGCTGCACAGGATCCAACTCAGTACATTTCTTTAAGAACCGTTGAGAAGCAAAGAAATCAGCCATGACCATGTTCCATTTATCAAAGCAACCTCAGGCCAGTTCTGCCATTTTTGACAGCATGCTTCTACTAATCAAATCATATTTTCAACCTATGTTGCATTTTAGACTTAGGAAGATTAATTGGAATTATGTATGTTGTTCCTCAAAAGAGGGAAGTGGAATCTTCAGGGAGGAAAAAAAGAAGCTTGTTATAAGCAATCTCTTCTTGTCTGATCTGTACAGAGTGCAGTGTCAACTATCAAAAGAAGACTGGGATCAAAAACAAGCCATGAGATTCATAGATATTAAATGGCCTACTCAACCAAGTCTACAACCCTTCAGAGAACCATATAGCTAGAACCTTTTTGATGTCCTGAAGTGAAGAATCTGCAAAGATTTCTATTTATAATAGGATGTTGATTTGAGTTGTTGACACGTTGCTGGTCATGTGGCCATATTTTCATTCAGTTTTTAAAATATAAGTTCTTATATTCTTCACTTGTAACTTCATTATAAATACTCTCAATTGAAACATTCAAAAGAATAAAAAAAAGAATTGGCCTCACTTATCAGTTTTTCTTCCATCCAAGAGGAAGGTAACGCTGAGAAATAATGCAAAGTGTTTTATTGGCTGACCTCTGTGCTTCAGCCAGATAATTAGATAATAGCACTAATGCATAGAACTTAGAGGCCTAGTTATGAAAAATATCCCAAAGTGGATGTTTATCCAAAGATGAGGGCATAAAAGGCCCAAATGATACACTTACCCAGGTGGCAATCGATTTGTGCAGTAGAGAGACAGGAAAGCATACTGTCCTTTACATCTTCCAGCATGGGTGATTTGTTTGTGTCATTAAGGCAGCAAAGGACACAGGTAGCAAAAGATCACAGTATGTCTATATTATGGCACACAGCCAGGCTTGTATTCCTATTTGCAGTTGCTCCTCCGTATCACTCATATACTCTATGGCTCAGAAGACAGGACGGGAAACCAGACACATTTATGTTTCCTGACCATATTCTGCACGATCACGCTACTTCTGGGTTTTCTCAGAGCCTGAAGAAGGTTTCAAGAGTTTCTCAACGGTAAAAAAGTTGAGAAAGGCTAGCATAGGCCAACATCCTTTGTGGGGAAACACTGCTATCTTGCTAGACTCCTCAGTTGAAATTTCAGGGCCTGTGACAGTGCCAGGAAATTTTTTTTTTAAGGCAGAAGGCTTGGTGGAGAAAGGAATCACCAGATCTGGCAAGCAGTTGGTTTCTCCTCTTGGCCCTGTCACTTGAACCAGAGAGAGGGCTCCTTGTTAGCAAGGATATAGAGGATGGAAATGGGTGTGGCTGGAGAGCTGCATGTAACAGGCAGAAGAAACAGGAGGATAGTGAGCATGAAAGAAAGTTATAACTCTGGAAGACTCTGGAAAAGACAAAAGGTATAAACTATTTCATTGCTTTAATTTAGGACCAAACTTGTTCTATATATTTATCAAATAAAACATAGATCTCTCATCTTTTCTTGGGGTTCAAGATGTCTTCCAATAATAGTTAACAACATTTTCAGTTGAAAAAAAAAATAAAACGGCAAATCCCAGATCTCTTCTCCACTCCATTTTATCATGCCTTTATCCTTTAGACAGTAAGAAATCTACTAAATGCAGACAATAAAAGAAAGTAACAAAGGAGTAGATATGTTTTATTTATCTTTATTTTTTTTATTGTTGTATTTCTATTCTGCCCTTCCCTGGAAGCTCAGGGCAGATTACAACATTTTAAAACATACAAGTTTAAAAGCTACTTTCCTCAACAACACATAATTAACAAAGAGTGCAATGGGCAGCATAATAAACCCAAGGGATTTAAATTGAGTTAAATAAAGTTAAATAGGGTTTGGCAGTGAGACAAGTACATTTGATAGCTATTGATAGATTTCTCAACCATAGGCCCATTGGAACAACTCTGTTTTGTATGCCCTGTGGAATTGTTTAAGATTCTGCAAGGCTCTGTTCTCATTAGACAGAGTATTCCACCAGGCTGGGGCCAGGGCTGCAGAGGCCCTAGCTGAGAGCAATTTAATTTCCTTGGGGTTGGGGATCCTCAGCAAAAGTTTTGCTCACTTGAGCTTAAAGTTCTCCGTGCTAGAGGAATATATTTAAAATGTTCAATTATCTTTCTATTGATTAGCTACATGGCTGCATCTTTGAGTTGCCCTACTGAGATGTCATAGAATGCTCAAAAAACTCAATGTGGTGATAATAGTGGCAGTAGCGGCATGCCACAGTTGTTCAGATTTGCTGGCTCATGGGACTTGTAGTCCATGAACATCTGGAGGACCACAGGTTGACTACCCCTGCTTTAGGATACAGTTTCTTTAGAGTTTGAATCTAAAGTAAGTGTACCAGTAAATCATAGATTATTTATTTTGAAATTCTGTAAATGTGGCCAAAAAAAAAGTTCCTACAGGCAAAAGCAACCAAATCTCAAAAACCTTAATTCAGCAAAGCACCAAAATGTTTGTGTTACTTGAGGAGTGATGAAGAGACAAAGGAAGCAGTATTATGAAAATGAATAAAAAATACATGCGAATCATTGCCAAGTAGTCTTAGCTTAGTGATTGCTATTCCACAGGACAAAGCACAAACCAGGTAGAACAAAGATTTAGCTTAGAGATACATGATGTAAAATGTATAGTGGCTGCTTAAAAAATAAAGAAGATCCCATCTCTAAAGACAGCATATGTTTTTTATGTTTTACACTTTACTAGAGTGTGTCATAGATTACAGTTGGAATATGCAAGACCTGCAGTGTGCACGATTCAACCGCATACATGCAAACTTTCCTACAGGGGGCATCAGAGGAGATGGTACATTTAGATCAGGAACTTCCTAGTATGTTACAAATACTTTCACCCAGTGTCCTGATAGGATCCATGGACATTTCCTGCTCCTTCAAACATATTTCCTCCCTGTTTGCCTCCAGAAAACAAAATGACTGAAGACAACAGAACAGTTAGACTGTTAGGATTATCTCTCCTCTCTTCTTTACAAAGTTATTTCTATTCTCAGTAAAGCTATGTGTTTATTTCTATATGTAATAACTCTCAAAATTACAACTGATTGGCAGATTACAGTAATCAGTTCTCCTGGGGGGAATGGTTGTTTTGGAAGGAGTGACTCTATGGCATAATACTCCACGGAGTCCCCTCCCCAATCCCCATCTTCCCCAGTTTCCACCCACACCTCTACAAAAGCCTCACAACCCAGAGGTAGCCACCATACCACAGATCTTCACTGCTGACTTGCAGGCTCCTGTATCTGACACGCCCTCTTAAGGGGTGCCAGTTCAAGGTTTAGAAATTCATGGGGATTTTGGGGGTGGAGCCTGAGGAGGGCGGAATTTGGAGTGAGGAAAGACATCAGCAGGGTATTATGCCCCACAATCCACCCTACAAAGCAGCCATTTTATCTAGGGAAACTGATCTCTGTCATCTGAGGATCAGATGTAATACCAAGAGATCTCATTCTGCACACATTGGATAATGCACTTCCAATGCGTTTTTTCAAGCTGGACTTACTTGTGCAAAGCAGGAAAATTTACTTCCAAAGTGCATTAGAAGTGCATTAACCATTGGGTGTGGAATGGGCCCAGGTGCCATCTGAATCACAAACTATTTGGGACCACAAATTCCCCTAACCAGATGTTCCACAGCCTGTCCCTCCTTTACCCAAGAAAGGTTCCAAAATTATTTTTAAAAAGCCTTAAGCTTCCACCCTTCAGGTACTTAGAATACATTTTTTTCTCCTTTAAATGTTTCATCAGCCAGAATACATTTTCTAAACTTCCTCTATAAGAAGTAAAAGTATCTCAAAATCAACAAGGACATATTATTTCTCTTGGAATATTTCATGTTAGCCACCTTAAGCCCCTTACGAGGAGGACAGGTAAAACAGGAATATAAATGAATAAACAACCTGGTAAGTACAAACAAATCGAAGTACAGGTAAAGAATGAAGTTGCAGATTTTTCAATAGGAGGCAAATAAGAAAAGGCTGTAATGTGCCCCTGTGTATGTGTTTGATATATGACAGACAGCCAAAACAAAGCTGAACTGAATCCCTGGGATTGTTTCTAGAAATATATGCCAGTAAATAGCAGACCTGATCATGTAATACAGTAGCAATGTCCAACCCAAGTGAACTGATTGATATTACCTTTGTTACTGTTTGGTTCCTTCTTTGCATGCTGCAATGAATGCCCAGTTTCCTGATGTCTAATTTCCCACAGGGATATTCTTTCTAATTGTAATACATATGAATACAGACTGGAGCCAACACATGCCTGATATTCATTTTCTGTTCCATTGAAACCAGCGAACTCCTAAAAGGAAACACTTCCGGAATAGGGCTAGTTATAGTTAGACTGCATACGCTGAATTTAACCGTACCCAATGGCATGCATGCATTCACGCTGCATCAACATCACTGAATGTTTAATCGTTAACTATTTAAGTCGTTTAATGTTTGACCATAAACTAGCAGATTGGTCAGATTGAAATTTCCTCACAATGTTTCCAGGGGGCGTATCTGATATGAGGGGGTTCTGGGAGGCAGTTATAGACTATTTTGACACATCAATGACAGACGATGGTTTGGCAAGACTCGAGCCTTTTTGTTTGCTTGCTGCCCGTTGCCATTTTATCCTTCTCTTCTACTTCCATGATCCAATTCAGTTGGTAGTTGTGTTTTGTAGAAGTAACAGATTATTGTTTAATCTGTAGTAGAAAGCTACAGTTTGCATAGCAGTTTCTCTATAAATCAGGGGTTAGAGTTCATTGATGCCTTTCCCTTATTCATTTATTTCTCTGGATAATTTCTACACCATCTCTCCAGAGAGCCTACTAATAACAGAAGCTCTTCTGCTGTCCCTTCTCTTTGAATCTGGGGCAAATACCTTGCGCCAGAGGAAGGAGCCACTGTTAATGGACCAGATCCACAGAATCCGGCACCACAATTGTAAGCAATGGTTTGAAGCAGGTGAATCCAACTACAGCTTAAATTCAAATTTCCAACTATGTCTTAACTCTCCCATGCACTACGATCTGTAGAATGCACACAATAAGGCAATGTATGGACTAGCTCTGAGATAATATCGTGGTGTGTTTTAATACTATATTATTTGCCATTAATATTTTCTTGCTATAGATTTTGAGTACATTTTTACACAATCTATATTGACCTTAGAAGAGCATAGAGAATGACATGAGAAATGAAGGTGACATAACTATTTTATGAACACCTTGTTCAGCCATTCGAAAGACTGCCTTCCTTCAGTGAAAGATAGACTGGTCTCTGAATATGCAAGCTACATTCTCCAGTCCAAAATGTATAGGAATCTGGGGAAATGAGGTTCATAAATTCAGTCAGGCCCCAGGTTGCTTCATCTTGCACAAGCAGTACTTATGCAGCAAATATCCATTGATCTTCCTAACCTTGGCAGCTTTACAGAACTCATATTTTCCTGTAGAACCAACTGTTCTTGAGCAATTCATCCAATGTACAAGCACTTTTCTTCCAATGTAAGTAATAGGAGCAGCATAAAGAAGATAATCCTAGAGGTCGACTCTGCCTTTTAGCAAGACTGCAACAAAGTACAAGTATGTAGTTTCTAATCCTATTTCTCTCTGTCTTCTTTGAAAGATAATTGGCAGGCTAGTAATCTTTGCTACTTTTCTGTCTATAGATATAACTTTTATTACTCCTTGTAAAAGCATGCATGGATTTTAAAGATCTTGACAGTGGCATTGTGCTTTTCCTCCATTGGGTCTTCCTAGATGACTCCTCTGAGGAACTGAACAACATGGTTACTTGTTTTCCAATTTAATTTTGTGTCTAACATATGAGAGCTTTCTCCCTTAGGTAGCACTGCGACTTCTAATATTGATCAATAGCATCCTCTTACGAAGCCTCCTAAACTCTCTGAACAATCTCTTTTTTATTCATGTAGGAAGAAGAAAATTGCACACAGGAATATTATGGTTAGTAATGTAAATTTAATGGGAGATAAGGTGGTATGGTACAGCGGGCTCTCAACAATGGCAGCACAGTGGAGGGTGGCGGAATCACATCTGGGATTTCCTTATTGGAAAACTGTGAGTTACATTCTAAAGGGGAAATAAATGCTGGAAAGCAGGATTCGGAAACCACAGGGTAAGTGGCAAAGGGACTCGGATCTTCTTCTGGGAAAGGAACTTTGGCACAGAACTTTTGTGTCAGTAGTAATGGGCTGTTATTTGGGGACATTGTTTACTACTGGACAGATGACAATATCCTTAGAGGGAACATTCTTGAGTAACTCGTCTCTACATTTTGCCAGGTTAGGGAATATCCCCATGGATATTTCCAGAAATTTATTAATTATGAGATCCTATTCAACTTTCCCTATGGAACTCGGATGTCAAGCATATGTTGTAATTAGCTTTCTAATAACTATAATCAGAAAAATACAGACAGCCTCTTTTGTCAAGCAAATTTTCTTTTCCCCTGCGTGAGATGCTAAGAATGCTTGCTAGTATTTACTAACAGTTAAATAATCAATATAGATGGATAATACAGCTCCTGTACATAGTACACATTCTTCGATTTCCAATGCAAAGGCAGACAGCTCGGAGCACCTGCCACTAAGCTATCTGAGCCATTCCAGAATCAAAATACGTGTTCATTGTTGTGAGCTAAGTCACCATTCATTGGGCTGAGTGGATATCATCCACTGAGATGATGTGTTCAAAATCGAGGAAAGCACTTCACCAGTGTTCCTCTCAATTTTCTGTGACAGAGTTTTAGCAAATGCTCCAGAATGTTAGTGCAGTGCCGCACTGAGTTCTCTTATATTATCGTAGTGCATTTCCAAAATTGCTTTTCAAATTCGGTTCCATTCTGCTGATGGACTGCTCCAGTGTTGGGTGTGAAATCCTGACCCCAGCAAACTGCATGGAAATTTGCCATTGCAAGGTTTCATTTCTGTTACCGCTATCTCTAAGTGGGATATCAACAGAGAAAGAAGAAAACGAATGTGACATACTGATGACTGCAGACATGTTGGGAATACTTCCCTCTCTGAGACACCGTACTGGCTTTCGCTGGCTACATGTTAGTGTTGCGATATCAAGATTTAAAAACTTGCATTTGTTAATTAATGCCTTCACAAGGTATGGTAAACATAGTATTAAGAACTCAAAGCAGAATACTAGCATGTGACATAGAGTTCTACTTTAGATTCAGGTGGGTAGCTGTGTTGGTCTGGAGCAGCAAAGTTTGAGTCCATTGTGACCTTAAAGACCAGTGGAGTTTATTTCTTGGTATAAGCTTTTGTGTGCATGCCTAGGTGTGCATTCATACAAAAGCTTATATCCAAAATTAAACCATGGGGGTCTTAAAGGTCCTAGTGCACCGTAGGTGAAACTTTTTTTGTTGGGTTTTGAAACGCTGGACCTTTTCTCTTCTTTTGCAGCGTTGCACATTCAATTGCTGCTTCCCTATGATTACTCTGGTAATATTAATCTGCTAACAAATGGCATCCCCGATAATTTTTAAAAAAAGAATAATATCACATTTACATTAATTACAAAGGAAATTACTGTTTCTGAAGCAAATGTCAATTGTCACAGCAATACTTGATTCCATTTTAATTAGCATTCAGCCATTAAAAAGCCCTTCAAGATTGCAAAAAAATATTTCTTGACTCAATTTTAGATTTCTTGTCTAGAACAAAGCTATCTCCTTTAATCTGTTCCCCCCCAGCATTTGATTAAAAACAATTAATGATTGCAGATCTTCAAACTAAGTTATGTTTGCTTTTAAAATTTAACAACGCACAATTTGGGGTGTGTCGACCAACTAACAATGCTTAGTAAAAAAGAACTTAAGTGTCTCATAGGCTTTTTTTAATGTATAAAAAGTGCTGAAAAGAAGTTAAAACACCCAACATCAATGCCATTAATAAAGGAACATGTGTGAATGGTCAAGAAAGGCCAAGACAACATCCTGCACAAGGAGGCGAAGGAAGATGAATGCTGCATGCACAGGTATTGCAGGTCAGAAAACATCTTTCTGTATGGAACTCTGTAAAGGACTGAATCAGTTGGATCTAGACGCCGAATCTCTGTACAGATCTGCCACAGTAAGTAAAGGCTAGAATAATTCATAGGATATTTACTCAGCCAAGGGTCAATTGGATAAGGATGATTCTAAATTTCTCATACATGATGTTTGAGATGAAAAAAACTATATTAATGTCCCCTCTCCTTTGTGCCAGTCAAACCCAGAATTCTTTATTTTTAGCCATTTTTGCTTCCTCATAACAATTTCCCTAAAATATTTGTTTATTTGAAGCATTTCTTTAAACATAAAACATATGCATCTTCAAAATTATCTGTTTGTTCAATTTTAGAAGGGAAAGAATTGGAGGAAACAAGGCTGTTTTGTTTGCTATAGGAGGAGGAGGAGGAGGAGGAGGAGGAGGAGGAGGGTTGGTTCTTCTATGCCACTTTTCTCTACCTGAAGGAGTCTCAAAGCAGCTTGCAATCCTCTTCCCTTTCCTCTCCCCACAACAGACACCCTGTGATGTAGGTTAGGCTGAGATAGCCCTGATATTACTGCTCGGTCGGAACAGCTTTATCAGTGCTGTGGTGAGTTCAAGATTACCCAGCTGACTGCACATGGGGGGGGGGGGGGGAGCGGAGATTCAAACCCGACTTGCCAGATTAGAAGTCCGCTCTCCTAACCACTACACCAAGCTGGCTCTATAGGGATTCACTCCAGTGTGTACAGCCATGTGTACAATGGAATCTTTCTCATCATATAAGCTTTCTTGCTAGGCTGAAATCTGGGTTATCACTAAGTACCTCTTTCCTAATTTTGGCAACATGTGGTCACCTATACAAAAGATAGTGTATAATTTTACATGACATTAAGATCAAGTTCTAAGAAGACAAACAATACACATTTTTTTCTTTGTCATCAGTGTAATTCTAGATGTTTGGTTAAAATGTTAAGTCATCTTTCTACTCCATAAAAATTTGCAAGTGTCCATGGAAAATAGGTACTTTAATCCCAAGAACAGCCTGCAATAAAAAAAAAATGTATACCTGTCATTATGCCAGGTCCAGGGGAGGCAATTTTCAGGTCCCTCCTCCTGTGCCTGGTAGCTTTCCCCAGAGCAAATCCTGTAGCATCATAAGTGATGTATGAAGTGCTGGCATCTCAAGATGAATGTGGTCATTCTTATTAAATGGGCCACTATTTGTTCTGTGGAAAGAAGACGCATGGCGAGTGCAAGGTGATGTATATATTTCTGCGGCAGCTTGTAAGCACAGCCCATTAGAAAGGACTCCTATCCCTCTACAGTAGGGTCCAGAAGCATAGAATACATGGCTAAAAGACCAGCTGAAAGAGTATTCTGTTCTGATCTGCATCACCGATAATCTTACCCACACACATTCTCCCAAATATTTGAATACCGAGCAAGATGCTTCCAATATTTGTGGCAGGGGTAGTCAAACTGCGGCCCTCCAGATGTCCATGGACTACAATTCCCATGAGCCCCTGCCAGCATTTGCTGGCAGGGGCTCATGGGAATTGTAGTCCATGGACATCTGGAGGGCCGCAGTTTGACTACCCCTGATTTGTGGCTTGTCGCTACAGCAGAATATCTAAAAAGAAGGGCTGTCTATTAGTGTCAGGGCATGACAAATTGTGTATCCCCCCCCCCCCCAGCCTGCCCAGGATCCAGAAGCCTGACTAATGCCTTACAGTAAAGGGTCCTCCCTCCCCACTTCCATTTATTCTTCCGTTGCATAGGGTTGGCAGCATTACTTACCCAATAATTTGTCTCTTTCTTTGCTTCCTGTGATAAATGGCAGAGGAATCATTTTTTAAAAAAATAATGTTTACATACTTTGATTAAACAAATGCTGAATATGCACAAAAAGAGTGTTTTAGGAGAATATTAGTTTGATATATTTGCCTGCTGGTGGTTGTGTTCAGCAATTTTTTGCGTGCTTTGTTTAATTTTTTTTTTTTTTTTGGCTTTCAATTAGAAATGAATAAAGTTGAGTTTACAAAGGAAGGTGTATGATTACATTTGCCCTGAATTTGCCTAACACTTCCACCTTAATTAAAAAGAGGCTCGACAACAAGCCCAGACGAAGAGTTTCTCTGGATGCGGAGCTGTTTTCTCCAATCAGTTGCCGTAAATATCTGCCTGTAATATTTGGTTGGCAGCCATGGAATGCTCATGTTCCTCTGAGAGATATAATTGCATGGAACATACTGTTGTATCGTTCCATGAACGGTTGCAGCTGCCCACACTATCTTTATCTGTTGCCTTTCTGGCAGAAAATGTGAAAGCTCAGTGAAGATGATAGGCAGTAGCCAAAAAACCCGAGCATTATCTCTTTAAAAAAAGCAAAGTGGAACAGATGTTAAAGACTAATTCATTTTTTTTTAAATGCCTGCCTGGCCAAACATTATCTGTACAAATGAGTACATACAATAAAGTTCTGGATCACTGGTATTAGAATGCTCAACTTTGTATGTACAGCACTAAAATATAAAACTAGCACCATGTTTCACAGCAAACAAGCTTTTTTTAAATACCAGTTCAGATACAATCAGTGCATGCATATTTGTCAACGGTACTGGCCCAGGAATCAAGAGATTAGGCTCAAATTCTTGAGGGTACAAAGGCCACAATTGAATTATTACCATGATCAAGCTGAACTATGTCTTTATTATAATTGTGTATCCCTCCCAATGCCTCTTGGGATGAAATTTTGGTGACCCAGTCTCAGTCAAAGATTACCCTCAAGTTCCTGACAGAGTGCAGTTGTTAGCTGCGCCCCATCAAGGTAAGAGAGACATGATTCCTCTTTCAGCTGCTTCCTTCCCAGCCATGGGACCTCCCTGGAGGTCCATTTAGCTGGCTGAGTGGTTGAGTGGTTGCAGGAACAAGGCAGAGATGGCTGGCAGGTGCTGATTGTGCTGTTAAAAGCAATCTCCCATTTTTTACTTCAGCCTGTATTTTAGAACTCTTCTTTTGGATTTCCCCTTGGATTCAATGCCATGAGTTTGGACTAACTAGTATTTGGACTTTGGACTGGTATCTGGACAGATTCTGATGGTTAGTTGCACCATTTGTCTACAGGCTGGGTCTGTAGCAGGACATACCACACCTTCTGTCTTGCAGCTCCCTTCTTATCTTCCTCCTATGTTGTTCCTGAGGCTCTGGTGAAAAGGGGGATAAACTGGCTGGCAGGTGACTGTTGCCAACTCAGAATTAAGGGCTATGATGTCATTATACTGGGACCTGGTTGTGGATCCATGCTGGCCCCTCAGAGACTGCCTCCTCCTACAGTGTCTCTGTTACTGCCTGTGGGTTTGGATCAGGTCTGCTGTCTGCCCCTTCATCTGCAGAGTCCTCTTTGCCACTTGGCTCTGCTGGAGTTGGCTGGTACACAACATGATGTCATCATGTCAGGGTAAGGTTTTTGGATTTGCCCACAACTCTACGGTTAAACCAAAGAGGTTTGGGTGAATTCTAGAGCATTGCCCCAACATAATAACATCACTTTCAGTTATTCATCAGAACTGTATCAGTCTAGCCACCCTTTTTTCATGCTTTCTTGTTAAGCACCAGTAGAGAACAGGAATAATTGCCAGGAGGTCTCCTGCTATAGTGGGAGATCTGGCCTTCATAACAACCAACCTGTATGACTTGCAGGAGGCCACCTTGGCCTCAAGGAAGACATGCACATATTTCTGTTGGCTTAAATAAGGCCACAGATTTATTAATAACTCCACAGGAGACAGAGCCTGACTTGCAGTCAGCTGACCACAAGAACCCAGACCCCAGTGGCACCCTGGAGCCCACTCAGTTCCTCTGCCAGGAATGCGGAGAACCTTGCCACTGGGATCCCACCCCAGGGAAGTGTCCAGCAGAGCTCTCAGGCCCACCTGGTTCCCCCACTAGGAACATGGGTCCCCTTGCTGCTGGATTCCAGCCATAGGGAAGTGTCTCACCTGGGGTGCCAAGAGAAATCACAGACTTCCCTTGGTCCCACCCCAGGTCACCCAGCACTGTAAACTATGGAGTGCCAAGGAGAGATGGCCATCTCCCTTGGTCCCAACAGCAGGTTACCTGGCACTGTGAGCCTCATGCCTCCTCCGCCAGGTCAGTCCCACTTGTAGACCTGCCACCTCTTAAGGATGTGCAGACCGAACTTCCCCCAAACAGGCTCCATCCCATACAAAAACCATCAGCTATGATGAAATGTGATTCAGAGACATTTGACTATGGCCATTCAAACATAAACACTGTTAGCTAACATAACAGGGTGTATAGGAGGGAAGCTGTTCTGGTGGTAGGTCTGGTGCAGGAGGCTGGGCCCCTCACACACGGTATATTTTTAAGGCACCCCAGGCCCACACCTCCTTGCCCCCATAGCAGGCGTGACACATCCTTACCACACCTGCCCTGTGTGCCACTATGTCTTGTCCCCTGGGGCGTACTCATGCTGTCCAGCTCACAGGGGCTGCAGTGAATCTTTGCTGCTTTTTCATAATTTACTCTGTTCATTTCTGGGCTCAATTCAAGGTGTTAATTTAAAAACTCAATATATGCTGGGAATAAGTATCTGCAGGTCTGCCTGCTCTGATACTTTTCTATCTGAAAAGCATATTATTTCTCAGGGGCCATGCTTTAGGTCCCCTGTCCACACACTTTTGGAAGTGAGTCAAGTGGTAACTATGGACTGTTTTAGGAGTGTGTAATTTTTTTTATTATGTTGTGAACTTTCTTGATATGAATGCAGCAAGGTATTCTAAAAATATTTGACATAAAATAAATGAAATAATACAAATAATTGGCTTCAGTTACCAGGGAAAACAGGAAGAGCTTCAGTATATATATGGAACATATAAACACCATTTTACATACACACACACACACAAACTTGGCACCTTGTCTTTTCTTTGTGCCACAGAGTGTGCAGCACACTATTTCTTCTGCATGTCAGAAATAAATTATGGAACCATTCCTTATTTTCTTTTCTCTTGAAATAAGTATGCAACTGGTTTTATTTTCATTAAGCAGTCTTATGAATTTCATCCAGTTAAAACTGGAATATAAAGTCACGGAAGTTGCCAAATGCCTCCAACACTTAAGGAAGAATCTAGAAAAAGTAACGTACTAAGCCCCATCATCATCATCTCCCCATTTTCTTGTTTCAATTTACCACAATGACATTTTAATGCATTTGTTTCTATTAAAAGCATTATTGAGTAAAGCACATCTCTTCCTTCAAATGTCAGTAAATAAATGAAATTGACTGTCAAGAGTTAATGCCTTTGCACTTCACATCCTTGTGTTATTAATTATATGAGATGAGGAATAAATTAGGACCTATGTTGTTTATGTGTATAATAAAAAGAAAAGATTGAGCACAGCAGACAGATAAAACTATTTGTCAGAGACTTGAGCCTTGTACAGAACTAAAAAAATTAAATAAGACAATTTTTCATCCAAGACAGCTGTGGTCTAGGTGAGATAAGAAGGAAGTTGAAATCTGAACGTCAAAACCATTCTTTAAAACCTTTATGGAAAAAATCTAATAGTAAAAACAAAAGTGTTTGAAATGTCTATCTTTTAAACCACTGATATCTTGAATTACATGTATTTCCATTTTTTTCTCACCAATCTACTTGAAAGTTCTATAGTTCAAGTGGTTCCCAGACACAATCTGACTGAGAATTACAATTTTTGCATGGGTATTTGTATGAGAAACTTGGCATAATATGTTAACATAGTTAGGTCTTGGCAGAAACTAGTGAAAGTATTGAGTCATGTAACTTTTTCAGGGCAGGAGCTGCGGGCCCTGTGGGAGCATTCAGCATTCCGCAGGGCCTGCAAAATGGAGCTCTTCCGCAAGGTTGAGGCTGGGCGGCAAGGACAATCATGCCCCCCCTATAGGAGCGGTGGTTTGCTAATTCCATCTGTCCCCTCCTCACCCTTCTCCCCGCCCCCCAGATGTATTGCTGGGGATAGTAGGGGAGGGACGATGTTTCCACTGTATCTTTATTCTATACTGTTTGATAACAATTTACTCATTCATTCATTCATGATACTGATGAGGATACGAGGGGTGTTTGTAAAGAACAATGTCATAATCATTGTGGCCCCAATTTTGATGGGGGGGGGATTTTCAGCATTGCTTATTTGAGGTAGGACATTACCATTTCAGGATTCCAATCGGTATAGTTTCAGAGTTCAAGACCGTAATTATCAATGGGGAAGATATATGAGGGTATCTGGTGCAACTGTTTATAAAGATAATGCAAACCAAATTTGCATACAGCAGATTCTTCCTTGTAATCTAAACACCCCCAAGAATCAAGAGTATTGGACCAAGAGAGAAAATTTTAGACCCCTCATGTAGATGCCTCAGTGGAGAACATTATCCACTGGTTCCTAAAATGGTGGTAACAGCTAGACACGGCATTTAAAAAAAAAGTTTGGATTTTTCTACTCGTACAGAGACTGACTGATAATAAAAAAATCTTACCTTTCCACTGAAACCTCTGCATTTGCCATCCTTCCTTGTTAGTACCCTGTTTCTTTTCACAAAATAAAAGTGGCTTCCTTGGAAAATCCTCCATCCCTTTCTGTCAGTCAGCCATTAAGGGGATGTATGAGTTACAAGAATGGGAACAATGACAGAGGGCCAAAGGTTCACTGAATATAATGGAAGCTGTGAATGCTACTTGACTTGCATAGATGCCATTGAAATATGTTACAGCACACAAAGTTGCAATGAAAATGTGAAATGGATTGCAAGAAACCTGCCATGGGCCTGGAATGACAGCATCCAGAATTGAATGATGGCCCCTAGGACTGGAACTGGTACTTTGGGGGCTGTCATTCCAATCCCAGAGCAATTTTTGTAATCCCAGGGACCATCATTCCTGTTCTTAAGTACAGATTCCAGTCCCAGAGCCATCATTCCTTTCTGGGGGCCTTCTAGGCCCACAGCAGGTTTCTCTAAAGCCTTTCCACATTTTAATTGCAACTTTTGTGCACTGGAATGTATTCCAGTGGAGCCCAAGTAAGTCAGGCAACATTCTTGACTCCCATTATGCCCAATGGGCCTTCAGATAGCAGGTCTTTCCTATTGTTCCCAATAGGCATCTTGTCATTCAAGTTGGTGCTTCTTTTCATTCACATAACTCCTCTCTTCCCATTGATCTGTCATTGCAAGTTGGTGGACTTTCAGGGAGTCTGGAGAAGCTATTTTTGAACCAAATGACAGCAAAATTGCAGAATGGCTTCTGCCTGTCCTTTAAAGAACCCCCAAGCACAAAGCAAATTGGATCAAGAATTACAATGCTATGGGCCAC
Source organism: Paroedura picta (assembly GCF_049243985.1). Taxonomy (NCBI): domain Eukaryota; kingdom Metazoa; phylum Chordata; class Lepidosauria; order Squamata; family Gekkonidae; genus Paroedura; species Paroedura picta. The sequence goes on from NC_135369.1 coordinate 145,848,938, forward strand.
TGAACAAGGTGCCCCAGACCCCAAACAAAGCAAAAAGTGGGATAGAATAGCAGATGCGCAGATTGTTGTCAAATGTGATTGTTGAGAGTTGGCTTTGTGGCTCTGTGCTGCCCTGCTACATGGATTTGATTGAAGGGGGGGGGGGATGTCATTGCTCACAAAATCAATGTTTTATTATACCAATAACACTAGATTTGCTTTATTCTTCCAGAAAACCACTGTACTAATCAACCATTCTTATATACAGTGTTGTTGTGCTCACAACAACAGTTTTGTTGTGCAATTTTGTTATGTACACAACCTGAAAACAGAGGTTCCTGCACATGGGAAAAACTGGCAAGAACTAGCCTATATAAGGTTGGGGGTTGTTTCAGATGTAATTGCCAGTTGCCGTGAGTTGTGGAGCATTAATGAAGAATATTTGTTCTGTTTGAGAATGGCTTTATTCCTAGAAGACAATACTGGAACGAAAGATAGGGTCAGACCAAGGAGTTCAACATCCCTGATTGGGAAGACTATGCAGCTCAGTTTGGTTTCTATGCCATAGTCAATGCCATTGGCAAATGATGGACTGTCTTTTTGAGCGTCTGTGGGGCACACGTGTTTGCCTTGGAGAAGGTGGTGTTGGCACTGGCACCATTAGACATGATGCCCATCGATGACATTTTGGCTGCATTGAACTGGCATTTTGCACGCAAACTGTCAGCAATCACATGGCAGCGTGACTTTTACATGTGGGGCCAGGCTCCAGGTGAGAGTGTTGTCACATTCATGGTGGAGTTGTGATTGTCAGCACAGGCTAGACATTTTGAATCTGGAGGACATGCTCCATGGTGTGTGGCCTCTGGGACAAGGCAATGGGAAAAAAAAACTGTTTGCAAGGAAATTCCTTACCTTCCAGGCAGTGCTGGAAGAGGCTTTGGCAGCTGAAGTGGTGGAGGCCAGCACTTGAGCCGTCCTTCAGATCTGGGAAACTACCAGCAGTGTGGAGCCTCTTGCCAATGACGTGTTCTATTTGTGCACTGCCGGAGGCCCCTCTCAGGAATCCCCATTGACTCCACCCAGATGAGTTGCTTAGGAAGGCATGCAGTGTGTGGGGCATGGAGGCCAGCATGAACACTAGGCCTGCCATTCCATGATGTACAATGTAGGGCCTGCAGAAAATGGGAGCAAATTGAACTCTTCTGCAACTCAAAGAAGTCCAAGGGGCTATCCAGATGGGCAGCTGCTTGACCAGCAAGTGGGTTGGGCACCCACAAATTGTCTGAAATGTCCAAAGTAGCAGAGGATGCAGATAACCTGATCCCCAAGGCAATGGTGCAGAACATTCATGTGCCAGCCAGCAGGAAGTTATTGGTGGATGTCATGATCCAGGTAGTGCCCTGTGAGATGGAGGTGGACTCCGGCTCCTCATTATCCATTTTATCGGAGGAAGTATTTGGCAGATCAGGGAGGCTCGTGGCCCTCAGCTAGCACCATTCCATGCAGCCTTGAGGGACATTCAGCAGAATAGACTGCTGGTGCTGGGTCTTCCTCATTCAATTTAAAGATTTTAATGATCCTCTGCCACTAGTAGTGGTCTCCAGCCATTACAGAAACATGCTTGGATGGAATCAGTTCAGGCCCTTGTGTCTGGCTATCACCAAGGTTGATCAGGTGAGTGTGGCCTCCTATGAGGTGATATTTGCAAAAGTTTCCACCTGTATATGACAACTGTACAGGACAGTGACTTTGGACTTAGATCCTTGGGTGGCCCCCAAGGCTGAAGCCGATGAGGGTGCCATTTGGATTCTTCCAGAAAATAAAGAAGCTGGAGAAACTAGTGGCTCAAGGAAGTAGAACTGCAATAGAACAACGATGTTCTCAGAAGATGAAGACCCAACCACAGTATTCGAAGGACTTTGTGGACTACGGGGGATGGTTGTTCTAGTTGTAGTTGTCAGTTGTTGTGAGTTTTGGAACTTTATAAAGATTGTTTGTTCTATTCAAGAGTGGCCTCATTCCTAGAACACAATACAGATGATACACCTTTATGGCACAGATAAATTCCTGCCCAAAGGAGGTTACGACCTAAACATGAGTACACAAGAGATGCTTGAAAGTTCAAGAAAGATGGAGCTAAGAGTAGAGAAGGTTATATGCTGAGAAGAATATATGCTGAGTTCATTTGTATGTATATGGGCTTAATGACATGAATGATCAGGCCTAAGGAGTTGTTTCAAAGATGTCATGGGAAAGGGAGGATGGGAGGAGAGATTTGAAGGAAGAGAGGAAGATGATATTTTGCCCTGGGATGTATGGATCATAAGAGAGAATAAGGATGAAGTAGTTTAAGGAAATAGGACATCTATAAACATTCTGAGGGCGGCAGAGCCTTGCTGTGAAGCTTGCCATCAAGGAGCTAAGGATAAAAAAATAAGGTCGAGTAAGGCCATCAAGGGCTTTGGAAGCAGGGAGTGTACTAGGTGCAGGTATAGTTATGACGAACAGCAATTATGAACAAATATTACAGTATTTGCTGGCGTATAAGACTACTTTTTCCCCTGAAAAACATGGGGTTGTCTTATACGCCGGGTGCACTTCAGTTGAGATAGACATAGCTGCCCATAGTGGCCCATAGTACTGTATTTTTAGTGGAAATGTTGGGGGGTCGTCTTATATGCCCAGTCGTCTTATACGCCGGCAAATACGGTATATACAAATGTCCTGTAGTAATACTACATATATTTCCTAAGACAAATGTAAGGCTTTGGGTCTGATTAGTAGAGTTCACCAACTGGATAGACCTCTGGCCAGATAGCTGATGTATATATAGGTGTGTGTTAATTTACATGTTTAGCAAAGGATCATGGGCATGCTTCTGAAAGAGTCACCATGAAAATAGAGGTGTTGTAAAGCTGAAAGGGAAAGAGGGCATTCTCTTGACAGCCACTGAAAGTAGTGCTCTCTGAAGGGCAAGGATTATTTTGTAAAGTTTTGGTCCAAGAAAGGGTAGAGGGAAAAGAGCTGATGCTGTTATTTGGGAAGACTTGAACAACCCTCTCTGGGAAGAGCTGACAAACAGGAATTGCTGACAGCTGAACTCTGGACTGGCTGATCTGAAAAGTGAGTACTCTGGAACAGAGCTTCCCTGCTTTGTTGTGCTGGGAGGAGAAAAGGAACTGCTCCAAGGACAATGAGAAAGTTTGAAGACTCATCCAGCATCTTTGCCGGAAGAGTTCTTGCAACTGCAATAAGGCCTTCTCAACATCTGGGACTTTGCTCCAGGCTTGGAGAACACATGGGGCTGTCTGGTTTTCTATGAAGTGGGCTGTAACACTGTAAGTGTTTAGGATTGGGCTGGCCACAGTGCAATTACTCTATCAATCTAGTTGGTGTACATATTCTCATCCATTTTTTCTATTCCCAAAGACTCTATCCTACATGGATTTTATACATGCAGATCCCATGATACTCAATATAGCCTTTTTTCAGTTGTCAAAGGAAAATCTCTCTTTTTTTTTTATCTCCTGCAGAAAAGCTAGTTAGATCCACCATTCTTTGTCAGGATTATTTTTCATCTAGAAGGAAAGTGGCAAAATATGGGTAAGGGGTAAACTTCATCAGAAAGCATGGATTACTGGTCTCAGGAAAAACCTAACTGATTTTAGTGAGACAGTCAACAAGGCAAAATGGGTCTTTTAATTAAGGTCAGTTTTCTTTGTCTGAAAGACTTGTAGCTTAGGTTTTACTTCCAAGTTTACTGAACTCTTTTGACACTTTTTAGACCTCTCGTCGTTGTAGCATTAAACAGATGGGGTTCATCAGATTAGCACAGCCACCACATGAAATACCTCTAAGCTCTCCATATGCTCTCAAAAATAGATCTCTTCGATAAGCTGATTGCAGTGAAGCTGACATAGGTTTTTGTGGTGTTCTCTCTCTCTCTCTCTCTCTCTCTCTCTCTCTCTCTTGTTCCATAGTTTGAATTTAATCATTTTCCTAAGAGGCATTTCAGATTATAAAATGCTCCTAACCATGTATACGAGACAGACACACACACACAGAAAAGGATCATAGCACTTGTTTCAGATGAATGCCTTTCAAATACTCTGTACCTAGGTGGGATTATAAATGACATTCAAGCAGTTTTGCAATATTTGGACTGTACACAATGATTAATATTTTCATATGGTGTTAAAGACTATTTTGCAGAGCATTAACAATCATTATGCAGCTTTGCTCAATTCAGGCATGTCAATGGTGTAAACCACTGCTATTGAAACTACAGCTCAGTCTGCTGTCAGCTTTAAGAGGGAGACTAAAACATAATATTGAAGATAGTCATATATCTACAATATTATAATACACAATGGTGTCCATGATGCATCATATATAACTCAGCAACGATTTCCTAGGTTCATGTGTGCATTTTCTAGATGCCAGGCTAGCAGATTCACATGGAGTGGCCAGCTATTCAGCGCTAGTTGGTATGAGAAAGACAGAAAATATGAGTAAATTAGATACATGTCTATATGCCAGGTAACAAGGTGACTATCTGGCATTTGAATCAGAGGTATGCATATCCCCTTCTTCCTGCTGCTCCCTAGAGTCTACTCAATTGTATGAATGGAGGAAAAGGAAATTAAATTGATTGCCTTTGAAATGTGAGGTGCCAGGCATTGTGTTCCAGAAAGGCAGAGCAGATAAAAAAAAAGACCTGAATTCCTCTCCCACACAAAGGAATGCATTTAAAAAAAATCAATTCTCTGAGTGCAAGCAATCAACAATACCCTATCCACCCAACAGGAAGAAGACGAGAACAGTAAGTAACGTCTGGTGGAGCATAATAGTTTTCTTGAGGAACAAATACTGAAAAGGAACCCTCTTGACTCGCTTCCAAATCTCTCGAATGATCATCAATAGACTGCCTTCTTCTCTGAAATGAAACCTACATTACACGCCTAGTTTTAGTAGAGTGGTCAGTTTTAAACATAACAAACCACCAAGGCAGCAGCACACTTCGTAGTCTTAAGCAGGGCCCACCAGTGCATAAAGCTGCCTTATATTGATTCAAACCATTGGCCTATGAGTGTTGGCATTGTCTTCTGACAGGCAGTGGCTCTCCGGTGTCCCAAGCAGGAGTCTTTCACATTGCTTATCACCTGACCTTTTTAAAACTGGAAATGCTGAGGATTCAATGTAGGGCTTTCTTGACTCAAATCAAATGTTCCGTTACTGAGCCATGGCCTTACCAGTTTCACCAAATAAATATAGCACATGTTGGATGAAAAGCACTCCCAGCAGAGTCCTTCCACATGGATGAACCTCACAGGAGACCTGCAGTGGATCTGAGGACTGGCAAAATGTTTCCTTCCCTTCCTACATCAACATAGGAACTACTCTACCTACATTGCAGCTATTCACAGTAGTTCAGCATCCCAAACACTGAGTACCTTTAATGTCATAAAATGGCAGAACAACATACAGACTGAAGCATTCGTTAAAACATATCAATAATCTAAAAGAAGTAATAAATGTAATACAAGAAGAACAACAGTATGAGCTCTCCATCCTTTTGTCTTTTAGACCTATATGGCCTAACAATTAGTAAAAACTCAGCAACCTGCTCGGTAATTTCAGGGAACTTATCTGCTAGCAGAAAGCTAGTGGCCTTGTCATATGTAACATTAGTGGAAGGTAAAAGAGCTATAATCAATTGATGGCATAGCTGGTCATAAGCATTGTAAAGTAATATGATGAACTGAATCAAGTTTATTACAACAACAACTACAAGATCTTTCATTGCGAGGAATGTATTGAATCTGGCTAACATAAATACTCTGCAATATGATGGAATTGTTAAACTAGAGAAGTTGTTTGCCATAAGATTTGGAGAATAAATTAAACCAAGGAAGCATGGAGAGCACATCCCTGAAGCAACATCTCTGAATA